>NC_135270.1:26881540-27184124 GCF_051311805.1 Agelaius phoeniceus | reverse complement strand
ATGAGGGAATTATGTTCACTTGTTAACAATGTAGGTCTGAAACAGATTCATCTCCTACTGTGTGGAAAAGTAGTCACAGTCATTCCAAATCCAATCTCATTTTCTATACGTACCATGTTGAGCCAGAAGCCCCAGTGAGGTAGGTGACACAGTCCAACAGATTTAGCTTCTGAAGAGCTAAGAGATGGCCAAACATAGCTGACATTGCTCTGAGACCTCCACCTGTTGCCATAACAGCTATTACTGGGACCTGTCCAAAACACAAGGATTATTCTCAGAAAGTTACTCCCTTGCTACTTGGAAAAGTCTAATTACAGCTCTCAGAATTTCTTCAGCAGATTCATTGGAGGACAATGAATTAAATCACCACTTAGCCAATCTTTACCAGTACCCTACTGAAATTAACCTCCAGAGACTCTTAACCTCAATGCTTGGATGAGTTTGAATATGCAGTCATTTTAACCTTCCTTCTTACCTTTGCTCCCTATAATTGGAATTGCAATGATTAAAAGTAGATAATTATGTGATTTCGTTATAAACAACAACAAATTGCAATAAATGCAGTTAAAATAGATTAAGGAAGTTTTTTGAATGCTGCTGATTCTTTGGACAGTATTCATTTAACAAATACAATTCCAGTAAGATAATAAGTTTTCCCTTAAAAAGTCACCCTGTATCTTGGTGACAAAACATACTTCAGCTTGTTATAAAATGTTCTAATGTTCTTTCTTCACCACAAAAAATGTTTACTTTTTGTAAGAAGTGTTCTGAGAATGAAGAAAGAAAAAAAGTAAGTCTAAATAAGTGACATTACACTGATTTTATAAGTATTTTTGTGAGGTGAATTTCCAATACTCTTGTTTTCCTATTGGTTTGGGTTGCCTTACTAGGCTGTATCCTACACAATGCCTCATGTCTTGCCGACTTGCGGCACCATACTGTTGGAAACTGTGTTTGAAGAGTGGTATTATTACATCCTTGTTTTTGGCCCATTGAAAAGATTGGAGGGATGAATACTTGAGCTGAAATTTTACATGAGTCTGGGGTATGCCACACTGAGAGCCTCTGCTCTGGTGCCATTCCAATCAATGGGTTTGTTAGCAACATGCAAATATTACTAGAAATTTCGAGGGGAGTTGTGCCAATCCTAATCCAGTACACCCACACCCCATGCTTGGATTCCAAAGCACAGACCTCATGTCCATGTAGATCTCTTTCCAGGTGAAGAACCCTTTTCAGGGCACCAGCAACGACTCTCTTCCTCTTATGCAGGAACTCCTGCTCTCCTTGGCACAGATCATACCCTAAGCGCACATCTAGTTTTTCTGTGCTGCAACAAATAAATTCAGAGGCACAGGATTGGTGCTTAAAATGTATATGGATTTATTTCCAGCAACTGCAATCTAATGAATTCATTAAAAATCCTGATTCTTTGTTCTGATTTTTACAGAAATGTATCTTTCATTTGCAAACAAATCAACTTCTTTGCTTCTACATAGTCTCTTTATTGTTTCAGTGTAAGATTTACTGTCAGATAAGGTTAATAAATATGCAAAACAAAGAAGGGCTTCTTTGACTTCCAGTAGCTTTGTAAGCTGAATCCTTTCTATTTCTGCTTCATACGACTTCTCAGTAAAGGATGACTTCAACCTAACAAAGTCTTTCATGAGCATTTGTACTGCAGATTTATACAGAAACTGTACAATGAAAAAGATATTAAAATAATTTTTCTTTGTTTCTTGTCTGACACATTATTTTACAATGCAACATTTCATCTTCCCTAGTTTATACCTCTTTGTCTTGATATCACCAGAGCCACAAGTCCATTTTCTTAAGAGAACATGTGTCATTTGGGTAATACATGGACTCTGATGTTTCATTATTTCAAATTCTCTTTTCACTCTGCCTTTTTTCTGTGCCCCTTTTGAAGAAGCCTCTAGTCTTAGTTTTTGATTCTTTAATGCAAAGGATACCCAGTGACTAAGTCCCTCACCATTTGAAACTCTCACAATTTTTTTGCATCTTGGTGGGACTCATTTGCCCCAAGGATATTTAGCTTTGAGCTGTTGTGGTGACTCTTTAATGATGACAAATATTGTCCCATTTTGCCCCAAGTCTTGTGCATTCCTTATATCTAAATAAAGGATACTCTGTTCTAGATTTCACAGTTCAAAGAGCAATAAAACCTTCAGAGAAAAAAAAATGAACCAGTCCTCTTACCAAGCATTTAGTTGGAGGTACAACTGTAGTGGTACATTCTGTAAACAAAGAGATGATAGCAGGAACATGAGTGCAGGGAAAAGAGAAGTTTTGAATCCAGATTTTCAGTGCCTCCTGAAAAGTCCCACCACTGCCACCCTGCATACTTTTTGGCTGTTGTTTTGGGGTTTGTTTTTTTAAATATTAATGTGTTAAATAGTGAGGGTTATTCTACGCTTCTTTCCAGACACAAATTATGAAACACTTACATGTCTTATGGGAAGGGTTACTTTCACTTTATGTCCAACAGGGAGAAATTTCAGTGGTACTGTTAAGGTGTCACTTAAATTGCTGTTGTCATCTTCCTTATCAGAAACTTTCTATAAAAAAACAAGAATAATAGGTTGTATTCACAGAGCAGAAACAGTGCAGTTCTTTACTGTTTTGGTCACACCAGAAGTAAGCAAGCAGTATGAACAGCAGCAGTGTGTGGTGCCTGTTACCTGCAGCCTGACTTTTAGAACTGGCTCCCAAGCCTTCACGCAGTGGAAGTAGAAAGTATCGGTGTCCTCTGTCGTCTTCTGGGTTCTCTCATGGGATGCAGGCACCGTAAGCACGAGATTTTTGCCCTCTAGTAAAAACAGGTTTGTTTAGAGAATAATACTGCTGTTCAGGCAAAAGAGCTAGCAAAGTTGGCAAACTTTCTGGTGGAGTAATTTTCTGTGGTAGCTCCTCTGTAAACTACCCCACCAGCAAGTCTCCTCCAGCACAGGACCTGGTACTCCTGCCTCTACCCCCATAGCTTGGAGTGCTCCCAGAGTCAGTATCTTCTCTTACTTCCACCAGCAAGTGGAAGTGTCCAAACTTGATAGCTCCAAGGAAAAAACACAGAAACCAGTCCAGAGCAGTTCAGGGCATTTCAATGCATTGCATTTTATTATTTAGATCATATATCACTACCTATATATAATTTAGAGCATTCTTATTTTTCTCTGTACTCTAAAATGCCTCCCTCTGGGTCTGAATGACTATAATAGGGTTGGTTTGGTCACGTCCTAAGTTCACAGTGAAATTGCCATACCTTTCAAGTATTTCCTGCTTTCATTAATGTCCACATGTACTTCCAAGCAGCAAACCTCACGAGACTGTAAAAAAAAAATGGAAAAGGGTGAAGAAAGCAAATAACATATCTGCTTGCAAATAATGAAACATCATGCAGACAACCACCACCTATAATACTGAGCCAGCTGAACTGGTCTCAGTGCTGGGAGTGATCCAAGAGAAAATTCAGAGCTCAGTATTCCAGGATAGTAGACCAAGTTGCACTGTGTCAGAGTGTCAATACAGTGGTGCATTGTCTGAGGCTGTTAACACATTCAAATTACCCCAAAATCAGGAAACTGTACAACACACTGGTGCCCAAACACATATATCTAACAATTATTTAGGAAGGGTGGATGAAAATACCTGATGATGAGTTTCTGTGTATTGTGGCAGTGATTAGCCTACAAAGCATCATCTTATTGGCCCTAATGTAGGGAAATCATGAATTTATTCCACCCTACCCTCCACCTGAGTCACTCCAGTTCACCTTTAATAACTCATGCCAGGACAGTTTTCCAAGTCATTTCAGGAACAATGCATGCCAGTCATTGCAACTCTTGTGCCTCACACAGAAAATGAGGGGGAAAGAATACAATATGTGTTACTTTGCCTCAGGGGTATCAAGGGCTAGCATCTGGGAGCCATGACAGGCTTGGAGGAGTTGGCATGAAGTTCTAGGTACTCCTCAGCTGCTGGGCCAGCCCGAGGAGACAGGTAATGTACCACATGCTGACTACCAACAACACAGAGCTCTGTGTTTCAACAGCTAAAATAACTCTTTATTAAAAAACTCATTTCCCAAAAAGCTGTTACATTAGATACCCTTCCAGTCATAAGCACACTGAACACCTACTATTGTCTTCTACAGACCTTTTATAACCTTTGTTTTTCCTGCCAAGTGCCATGCTGGGTTACGACAAACACAATCAGTTTTCACTTTGAACACCAATAAATATGGGGTTCTGCAAGAGTAACAAACCACAGCTTGGCAACATAGTGACATCTGTAATAGCTGAGGACTTTAAGGACTCACAGCTGCTGGGTTTTTTTCTGGAGAGGGCAACAGTTGAGCTGTAACACAAGGGCACTGTCCCATAATTCTGACTTTAAATGTTTAATGTTCTTATCTATCATGGTAGGTTGTGTTCTTTCTACAAAATGGGGGGAAGAGGAGAGGACCAAAATGAAGCAGATGTCACTCCAAGATAAATTCTTATGTGAACCTTACCACTAGGACATCATTGGTAATGAGATGCTCTGGAGGGCCAGGACTGAAAAGATAAAAACAAGTAAGAAACAAAAAAACCTGTGTGAATAGATGGATTTGGTGTGTTTTGTTTAATTTTTTTAAATAGCAGTTATATGACCTTTCCCACTTGAATATAGGTAAGTTATCACAATTTGTTTTCTAAAAGGCAAAATACATGATCCTGTGCTAAGCATGTGAACCAAAATACAGCAGCCAAACAAAAAGACAGACAGGAAAGCTCATAAAAATCCTAATGCTTAAAACTATGTGCTAAGTTACAGCAGAACAAAGGCATATTGGTAAATGTGGAATCATGTCCCACTATTAATAAGTGACCATATGACTTGGGGAAAGCAAAGACTACTATTAATGTGTTCTGCAAACATTTATTAGGAAAGACATTTCTGACTAGTTCATATTATTACTTATGGCTGATCACAAATGAATGGCAAATAAGAATTAGCTCCCACTGTGCCATATATGTATAACTGCAAAACACAGAGGTGAGCAATAAAAAGTCTTTGTCCCAGATATTTTACCTTTTAAGACCTTGGTCTGTCATTGAATGGATGTGGTTATTTAATTACATGAGTATTGTGTAGAGTCTACGAAGAGCATCTTTCACTAAGGCAAATATTCCAACACCTCTATGTTACATACATTCATAAATGCTTTCATATACCTGAGAGAGCCACTGAAATTATGTAGTACATAACCTTTGTATGTCCAGGTTATTTCACCAAACACCATTTCCAGGCTTAAAACTTCTATTTCAACTCTAAAATGTATTTAAATAACTAGGTTTGATTCTTAAGGATGGTCATCGTCCAAATGCCTTATAACTTAAATGGAGAAAGATGCTCCTCTTATTTCTAGTCTGAATCCAGTTCCCAAGCACTGCTTCTCATTCTGACCTTTCTTGTCTCTGATTGTGACTGCTTCCACAGTTGCAGGAGATGATTACCATCATCATATATGATACCATCTCTAAAGGCAGCTCTCACAGGTAAATTAAATACATTTTGAGTTTCACTGTGGGAGAAATTAACTGAGAACACAAATTATTTTTTTCTGCAGTTTCCTCATGTTTAAGAATAAGAAGTCTTATTTGTCTTACTTACAGTTCCTTCTCCTGATCACACAAGTTAGCCAGTTTTCACTGGACTACTTTTTTTTCTTTTGGTTTTTTTTTTTTTTTTTTTGGCTAATGCTAAACTCAAATATTTCAGAATGTGTAGTTTAGGGTGTTCTCTTCACCCAAGCCTGTGATAGAATTTAAAAGACAGATAAAATTTATCTTATGGGACTTGTTCTCCTGCAGACAATGCTGATTACCACTTTGAGGGGGATGGTCTTATTTTCATTATTTGTTGATTTTATGTTATTTCAGTTTAGCTAAGCTATTGCTAAATGGGTGACTTTTCTGGTACTGTCTACATAACTCCATGTATACATTGTTATAATAATACAAGACAAGTTTTATGATGTCTGAGAAATTCCACAATGTTCTAGGCATTGTTCAATTAATAACAATAATTTGAAGAGCACTCATGTTAAGTTTCACATCCATCTTGTGTAAAAGTTATCACATTGTGACAATTTTATTACATCTCTGGGATCTAGATATACATATTCAACAGAAGTTTAAGATTTGTATGAAATATACTGAAAGGTGGAATTAGCTAGAAAAGGTTTAAAAAAAAGTTTTACACTGTAATTTAGGTTTACTGCTGGGGGAAAGAGCTGAAAGAAGTTTCTAAGTTTCTCATCCTCAGAGGTATCATTACTCCCTGGCAGATCTATACCTTTTAGCTTTGGAGTTTTACTCACACTCTTTCCATCCAGAATTCCACTTCCAAACTTTCCCATTTCTTAAAGCACCTCTCTGTCTAAAAAGAAATGGGTAAAATAAATATGGATTATTGAAGGCTGCAAGAATTTGGCAGCACAGATACACCTAAAAAGCACTTCAAGGCCTGACATCTCTTCTGTTAATAATTCCAAGAAAAGTTTGGTTTTGTGTCTTTCCAAAGCAGAAATTGCCACAGAAACCACAGACTTGTGAAAGTCTGGCACATAAGATTAATAATCTCCCATTGTGTGATAGGTAGAATTATACATATTTCCCTCTCTGATTGAGAGGGAGAGCTAGATTGAAAAGGAAATATGATGACTCTCTGCAAGATAATGTGCATGGGGGAAAGGCATCAAAGCCCAGCAAGAAATGTCACTAAGACCAGAGACATTTTCACATACAAACCATTTAAAGCACATTTGAGCTGAATCCAGAAGAGACGAACTGGGCAAGTGACTGAAGTGGTTATTGAATCATTGTATTTCCCAGTGACTCACCCACTGGCTGAGAAGTGCACAGCACCAGCCAGCAGGGTCACAAGGAAAATCCATGTTAACAGCTTTCAGCATGTGGGAAGTAGCTGTTTTTATGGGCTGTCTCCCTCCTGTAATGAGTGTGTAGCAACACCTCAGCAATAGCTCAGACAAGCCCGGGAGTTGTCAGAGACCTATCCCAGCTTTGTTTACTGGACAACTCTCTTTCATGGTCTCCTTAATAAAATACCAAAGGTGTTAGCAGGACAGACGTTCCTTTACTATGGGCTAGAGAAATCTGAATCAACTAGGAGGAAACCAGCATGAACACCAATGGGGAAAAAAGCCTGAAAGAAGCATTTGGTTCAAGTGATGAGTGAATTGTTTTCATCTTTTTAATAAATAAGTTGCCATTTATGAAGAAATTTCCCCCAAGAATGGCAAAAGTGGGATAAAGCTGAAAGGTAAGCAAGTATTTTGTCAGATTCTAAAAGATACAAAATTATTATTTGCAAATGCTTCCTGTTAAAATATGTTGCCCTCAGATATCATGAGACAGAAGCAGCTTCATTTTCTGAATTTGTAAAAAGAAATTCATGAAGTCACAAAAATAAAGCAAAACTATATCTGTTTTGATGAGGTATTGATAATGATATATAAGGCTACCTGTTCATGAAGATCCAAACCCTACCTAACATGGAAGACAATGTGGACAATGAGGTCTTGTCAATCTCTCCCTGTGTTTTCAGCCCTTACCTCTGGTTTCAAAGCAAAAATCTCGCGGATTGTCTCCCCAGGTCTGATTCTAGCAACATTAAAAAGAACTGTGAACTGCATGTCATCTTTGGTGAGTGCATCTTCATCACACACTGCCAATTCTAAAATATTCTGGTAGTAGAAAAAATAAGTAAGAACACTTATTGAGCTTCTGTTAGGCAGAAACAAAAAAAATATTATAGAAAAAAAATCAGTATAAATTATTTTTGCAACCATTTCACTAGCAGAGCAGTAAGAATAAAAAAGCATGTCCTTTTCTTCAGTAGTCTGCTAATGTAGAATATTATTACACCCAGTCTTGGGAAACTTGTGAAATAGAAAACAACTACTCATAACAGAGGTTCCCGCTCTCCTGAGACAGAAAAGATGCCAGTGCTCTGCACCCCACTGATAACCCACCCAAAGAACAGACTTAGTTTCTTCATTCCCAAAGTTCTCCAAATTCCACAATTTGGGGAAGGATTAAATTTATTGCCAACACCACAGCAACTTCCCTACTCTTCCCTTAGAACCAGTGGAGAGAAAGCTCTTTCAAAGTTAGCCATGCCAATATAGTACCGAAGTATGCCACAGTAGTGCTTATTTTACTCAGGTGACAACAAAGGGAGTCTGGACTAGCTTAGATACAGGCATTTACATCAGCAATGTCTGTAAACAGCTGAGCAAAGTACTGCTTCTTCTGTCTACTGTTCTGTGCAAACCAGTCTGTTAAGCAAGCATTTTCTTAAGTTATTTAGCATAGAGAATCAACATGGTATCTACTGAGGATTCTGAGCTATTCAAATTGGTGAAAATTCTATTTTTTTACTACCTCAACTTCTCTCTGGATCCTAAAGTAGAAAGTCTCATTCCAGACAGGGTTGTCAGAATTCCTGATGGTTTTGGTCTGAAGCTTTCCAGGTGAAGCAGATGGCAGCCACAAGCGTACATAGCAGTCTGATGCTGTCACTGCAGCAGAGAAAAATTAAAAACCTGATGCCAATGTTATAGAGGAACTGTAGGGCTAGGCCACAATCCTGGAGATTAATAAATATTACTACTTTTTTTTTTAATTAGTAAAGAGATCACCATTTGGAAACAACCAAGGAAAACCATCTAATTACTGAGTAACTACAAACTGCAAATGTACACATGCACACACAAGGTATACTAAGAACCACGTTTCCCATGTGAAGAGAAAGAGGAAAGTGGACTATGCTCACTGACAATTCCTCAGGCATAGTCCTTACAATTCCAGTCCATGATGTTAAAAAGTTAAACTGAAACTACAGCTGGTTCCACAAAGGGCTGTTAGGATGATTACAGGAAAGAAGAATGCATATTACAACAAGATCAGAGTCTGGCTTGCTCAGTTGAGTCACACAAGCATGAGGAGGGGACATAATGGCTGTCGAGAGGTGTTAGGCACTAGGCAGGATGATCTGTTGCAGCTCAAGACCAGCATGGGCCAAGAACTGGAGGGCACAAGCAAGTTGGAAATCTTCATTTCACTTCCATCCTATATCTATTCCTTATGGTTAGTGCAGGCAGTGCCTCGAGCAGCCATCCTTTGGGGAGAGCCAGGGTGGGGAAGCGCATTTACTTTGTGAGGCTTGGCAACGGTGTGAAAGGAAATCTCCCAGATGATGTCTTTCAGAGCTGGAGTCAGGACTTGACGGAAGATTTCCACTGCAGCCCGAGATGCCTAAATACTTCAGACTGGTATCAAGCAGTGAATAACATTGCCCCGCAAGGTTTTGGCACGAAAGTGGAACTGTCCCTTCAATAGAGTAGATAGAAGAGGTCATTGAAACTCAGAAATACAGGCCTTGTCACACTAACGCCTTTCTAGTGTCCACCTCTGGATGATGCTACATGGCACTTGCCACTGGAGAACAGGAAGTTTTTGGCAGGCAGTTATTCAACCAACAGGGGATTCACCACTCCCTCTGGTCTCCCTCACATCCAGGCTTGGTCCTACATGGCAAGGCTTGGATGGTCTCAGCTCTAACTCGAGTAAATCATTGCAAAGCAATGGGTTTTTTTTGCTGAGTCATTTTTCACTAGAGGAATACACAGGCCAGAAGTTTCAAAACTGACAAAAGGCAGCTCAATGCCTCTGTCCTAACTGAGGAACTCATTGGAGACCTCTGCAAAAATGGCAGCTGAATAGCTGGTCCACAGCACACCTGGAGTAGGAGGCATAGGAGGCTGTGAAGGGGAGATAATGAATTAAGACACTTGAACACAAAAGTACACAGCAAAGTCTGTTTTGCCTGCATGCTCAGCATGGGCTTAGAACTGGATCTGCAGAGGTCGTCCTTAAACAAAACTATCAATATAGTTTATTGTGACTGGTCAACAAATACCCTGAAAGATAAAGTATTTTAGAAGGCTTGAAATTCTCTAATTTATGTTTGATTATTGTGTATAATTGGTACATTTCAATAAAAGGTCCCTAAATTCACAGCCTGCGTGGCAAAATTCCTGCCCATGGAGATTCATAGATTGCAGTGTCCTAATGAAGTCTACCTTCCCTTCTTGGCCCAGAATATTAATCTGGGTGTCTTGTTTTTCACCAGTTCCCTGAAATGCCACTAGAGATGTACTCCAATCTAATGATACCTGAGACATTTGATCTAATTATAGCCCTGGCATTAGTATTTATATTGCTGTGCTTTGCATATGTTGCTTGCATACCTTCAGAACTAAAGAATATTGCTCACTGTGTAAACTCTGCAGGTGACTAAAAACACAATCAAACCACAACTCACACAGGTCTCTTGACTTGATGTTCTTAGCTTGTATGATTCTTACAGAAAGCATGTGGATGGGGCAAAACTTCATCTGCAGAGAAAACAAATGCAATAATTTGATCAGCTCAGAATGCAAAAACAAGATGTATTTTGAACAGTACAGGGGACAGTCTGCCCATGTCTGTTTGAAGTGAGGTGACCACCTTCAAGTGGCAGTACACCACACTGAGATGAAAACACAGCAGCAGGCTGGGCTTTTTGCTAAGGAGCTCGAGGAAATGAAGACAGAGAGAAAACACAGGCTCAGACAGTGGTATGGAAAGCTTTCTTTGTCACCCCAGAGGCACTTGCTTTCAGGCAACCTGATGTGTGTATGGCCATAGTGATGGTTGTACTGCCAGCACCCCAAGGGTCCTGTGCCACCCATAGCTCAGAATGAGGCTTTTGGAAGGGGATATTAGGAATTGCAGCTGCCTGCCTAGGTCATGGCACAGCTGACCTACCTAGGCTAGGACATGGTACTTACCAAAATATGCTATAAACATCTGACTTTTTATCTGAGCTAAGATTAAATTTCTGTGATGCTTGTAAATAGGGCAAGCTCACCAAGTGGCCCTGCTGACTTTGAGGGATCAGACCACAGGCCCAGCAGAGACCCTTCAGACAAAATAAAAAGTGCTCTGCTTTGCAGGTATGATATCACAGAATTCCATATCATTATGCATCCTGAAAATACATAATGGGAATGGAAGCAGTTGCCTTCCAGACATGAGATTTATTTCTATCACAGGCAGGCTATCATTTTAACACTACTTCAAGTTACTTGTTCCTAATTCTTAACAGTTAAAGCTTTCCATGCTAAGCTATTCAGAAAATACTTGCCATTTTCAAAAGTCGTTCTGAGAAGCATGAATGAACACATATATAAATGTAACAATCTTAATAACAGAAGCAGGGAAAATACTTTAATCTTTTTTCAAATTGATACATTTAAATTTCCTTTTAATTTTCTGCTAGGTTTTTTCAGTTTTTCTGCCTGCCATACTAGCAATATTAGGAAATAATAATATGCAGTTATTACAGTCCCACTACCACTAATAAATTAAAACTTAAAGCTTAAGTTACTACCACTACCAACTGAACTACCTCTATTTGCCTAAATGGGGAATCTCATTACACCATCACTAAATAATTTGACAATTTTATTTTGAAAGTTAGCAACATGACTAATTTTCCTGACAAGGAAATTATTAACACTGTAGATACAAACTGTTGGGGAAGGAGGAACCTCTCTACAGAAAGAGTCACTCACTACAGTTAATCTGAAATTCTTTTAAAATGAGGTGGAGACTATTATTGGACATGTTTATTAGAGGTGAGAATAGCCTGCATTCAGCTTCATTCTGGCTTGTTTAGAGGTAAATTACGTTACATAAGACGCATATCATCTGAACTGTGAATTAGCATGTTCAAATAAAGGCCTAATATTAAATTTTATTATGTCACTTAAAGTTACATACTTTTAAAATTCAGATTTATATTTAAGAGCTGCTCTGACCAGAGAAACCCTTGTTAAACCTATAAAATCACTTTATTCTGTCTCTTGGCTTTTATAAAATTGCAAAGCAAATTTGTTTTTGTGTGACAAGAACTCTTTCTAGTATGTTTTCCTCCAAATTTAAAACTGACATATTTAAAACTTCCTTAGTTTAATGCATTGTGGACATTACAAGTTCTAATTGGGACACTTCCATATTATTCCAGTTGCTCGCTGAAAGAATTTGACTTCAATATTCCTGTGCAAATAGTTATTTATCATAGAACTACCAACTGGAACACTCACTCAGCATTCTTAGTGGTTTTCATTTACGTGAATTATTGGATTATGTAGACAATTACAGAGGTGACTAGTTTTAATTAATATGTTAATTCTTAGTCATTTTGTAATCAACTTCTCCCTTGCTCAACAGAAGCCCAAACCATTCACAGAATCTGCCTTCACTGAAGAAATACATGTTGGCATAAATTTTGCTTTGAAACGTTTCGTGATGAAAATTTCCTAACTACTTATAAAAATGGTGCATCTGCAGGTCATCTACAGAGTACTCTCAGATGTGACAGATGTTGTGTTTTCATCCTCTGCCACTACAGCCAGAGTGCCTCACTCCTTCTCCCTTCCCCTTCCAACAGCATTCACCTTCCTTAAGCATGTCAACATTTGCCAAATGATGGAAACATCAAAGGGGATTTTTCACTCCTCCTGATTCGGTGCAGCTTAGTCCTGGTGTGATTGCAGGATACAAAGCAAACAGATTCAGATGGGAAAATGTGGCCATAATAAACCCCGAGGGCTCTGTAAATCCCACAAGGAAGCCAGAAACCATCCCTCTCCCAAAACTGCAGTTACTCCAACCTGTGATAGCCATTCAGAAGCCGGCTAATTCCTTTTTTCATCAGATAAAGGCAGAGCTAATTTTCTTCAGTAACAGTCCAGAGCAGACCCCCTAGGGTCTGATTTGGATGGTGTAAAACAACATCTTTGTCTGAAAGTGCTGGTACACCAGAATACCCTTCTATAAAAAATAATTACAGTTAGAGGTACCATTTGCTAGTTTCATAATATGAAAAGCAACATGTAACTTCACAATTAATGCAATTTGATGAGTGCAGACACCCTATCCAGACAGCCGTGGACAGACTTGCAGCAGTATTGGTCTTGTTGGTTTTAGTTCACTTCCTTGGGAGAGACATTGTTTCTTGTACAGGCATGCAGAGTGAAACAAAACCCCTCTGTAAACATCCAGAGTCAAAGGCAGCTTTCCCAGAAGCACATCATCCTATTTCTGCTGGGAAATTACTAGTGTGACATTGGGGCCAACAACAGAACACAGGGTTCAGCTACCTGTGTATTGTTGCATCCTAAGCAATTACACTCCAGGCCAATAAATAGTAGCATCTCCAGAGTACCAAAGGGAAGGCTAAAACCTGGGGGGAAAAAAAAGAAACCAACAAACTTCTTTTCACTTGACAGTATTTAGCATTAAACTATATTTCTGTAGTCTCAAACCAAGCTTTGAGGGAGTAATTTCTGTTTAAAATACAGAAGAGTCAGTAATCAGGAGATAAAACTAGCCTGTCAGAATTGCCACAGCTGTATCAAACCTTAACACATGAAAATTCACATCTGTTGCCACCATCTCCTTGGTTGTAATAAAACATGCTCACTGATTTCCTTCCATAGGAATGTTGATCAGCTCTGGAAGGACACATAAATCTTTTGTTTACAGGCAGTTAGACGCTTAAGGCTTCATTCCAAAAAGACAACTTTGAGCATATGAAATCTTAAAGCTCATAAATATTGAGGAGCCTACCAAAACAATCTGTGGATGGCAGTAAAAGAAGAAAAACCTACCAAGAGCTTATATGTTTAATTTCAGTCTTTATTGCCCCTCTATGCTGCTACTAGAAGAAGATCACAAGGCCACCTTCACTAGAAAGTCAGTATTCTAGGGAAGTTTTTGCAGTCTGGGAACTTCATCCCATAATTCCCTGTTCTCTTTTTTTTTTAAATAAGTCCTTGGTTTGTACATGTTGGAAGGCTGATTGGAATGTCAGTGTTTCACTCTCCCTGCGCCAAGCTTAGACAGCTCTCTGAGCAGAGTTATTACCACGGGATAACACCAAATTATATTAAGCTTTAGATGAGGATTTTGCTGTCTTCTGGCATTTTGATAATAGCTGTAGGATTTGTCACTCAACTTTATACGTATGTTTCAGACATGAATAATAATTTCTTTCATGGATTACTTCTTCTTCCAGTGGTGTACTAGAAGCTGTAGAATATCTTGCCTACAAGATCTCACACCAAATGTAATTATTTGGCATATTCTTACCATTATTTTATGTTAGATACTGAGGATTTGGTCTAACAACAATTTGACAATTTACCAAATTGAGATTAAATCTATAAATGTATAAACGATAAGAAAGCTTAATTACCAGCCTGGTTCTAAAGCACTTTCTTCCACTAGATGCTCTAACATCTAGTATGGGCTATTGGCCCTTCCATCAGTGAGAACACTGCTAGAAATTTGTCTTTCCAACCAGCTGCCTACTTTCATTAAAATTAAAGGGATGAAAAGTTCTAGTGGAAAAAGAAGTGACTGACTGAAGAAATATGGAAAACTATGAGAGTCTCATTTTGCTTGGGAATAACAGTTGTCTCAAATTTTATCATTGGAAGTTGAACAATTAGTGAGGAAATCTAATTCACCTTACAAACATATACGGTAATTTCATGTAATCACTGATGGATTACTTTAAGAATCATTAAGGATTTGAGATGTATCTCCTGTTCATATATATCAGTCACCTCTTCATATGTGTGAGTGGGTCCCTCAGGGCTTTGTATTGACAAAATTTCTGAGTATTTTTGCCAGACGAAAATTATTCCATAGTCCACAAAATAAAATTTCTAAGGAGAGATTATTCTTGTCTGAGCAGAAGACATTGCTACAAATATAAGTAGTAAATTAATACTGACAATCACTTCCGTGTCAATTTGGTAGCTCTCTTAAAGTGCAAAAAACTAACTGGGAGGTTAGGAGATCTTCCTAGATAGTTGTAAGTATCTATACATTTCTAAACATGTGGGTTTTTTAATGTAAAAGAAAAAAAAACCCTCTATTCTTATTTCCATATCTATTTACCAACTTATACACACTGAAACACAGGCTTGCCTGACACAACAGCAGAGCTACCTGCAGTACTGAATTAATATCTTTCCTTGGGAACAGAAGCTTTCTGACCTGAAACTATGCTTGCACTCAAACCTTTTGGCAGTGGTGCCTATTTACCAGGAATCTGTCTGTACTCATGGAACATCAGTTGCAGCACTGGGATGAAATACAAGAACTTTGTCATTAAACTTTCTAGATAAAATTATACCTGAGCTATCTACCCATGTATCAGCTCCAGAACTGTCTTACTAGATACAACACTGATCTTTAAAACTGACAGATAATATTCCTATCTAAAAAAGAGAGATATGTCTGGATCTAACTGGTAGATGGACTAGATACAAATTTTATCCAGAAAGTACATGGCATTTACAACTCATTTTCTCTTCCTGAATGCTTGTATATTTTTAATCTATCCATTAAGCCATCTGTTCAAGCTACTGGTATTTTTCTAATCTTTGCCTGTAAATATTACCATGGCACCATTAATGATCTCTATAGGGTGTAGCATGTAACATTGTTCCTTACTATATTTTAAGCCCATGAATGCCCATATATCTTTTATTTGTTGCAAAATTTGATGAAGGATTTGATACATAAAGAATGATTATCTGTAAGTAATTCATGCCTTGCATTCAGACACCATGTCAATTTTTTTAAGATACACATGAGAAAAGCATTTTCAGCTAATAGTTCTGTTGACTTAGACTAAGAGCCATCAGTTAAAATCTCTGAATGGAATTTACTATTAGAAAACTCAAGTCTAGACATGAAATACTTCCACAAGAATTGCAAAAGCTGTAAACAGTACGTTAAAAATAGTTAGATCTAAACAGGTCAAACAGGTCATTAGATGTCTCCCCTGCAGCTAAAGCAATATAGATTATGCTTTGTTGCCAGATAAGGCGGTTGGTTTGTTTCAGCTGGGGCAAGCAATGAACATGTGCTATCCAAAGAAAAGCACCTAGGAGGGCTAAAGCACTTTCATTTTACAGAAAGGTAAACTCTTCAAGAGCAGCCTCCTCTTCCTTCAGGGACTTCACTCCGGCATGTACACCAAGGACAAAGCAAAGTATCCCATTTGCTCTGTGCTTCCACTGAAGCTCGCTGACATATCAGTTACTGGGAGGTAAAGGAGAGCAGAGAGGCTGCAAAGCTCGGGATGCCCCTGCCCCACCACAGCAGCCTCTGCATCCCAGCAGATGCAGGGAGGAGGGAGTTGGCAGGGAGAGCTGGAGCAGAGAGGCCCGAGAGCAAGGAGCCCGGCCACGACGACGCGCGTGGCTCCGCTCTCTTACCTTGGCTGGTGGGCTCCCCATGGCGCCGAAGATGGCGGCAGCGACCGAAACCCCAATTTGGTTAACAGATCTGTCAGCTGACAAACAGGTTGGCAGCTTGTTGTGCTGCTGCTGCTGCTGAAGTAACCTGAAGGACACATATAATTTATACAGGCGCCGAGCTCCACCCTCTGCCTCCTCTGTGTGGAGGAGAGCCTGCCTACATCTGAGAGGGAAAGATCTGCAATGTCAGAGGTGAGCAGAAAGGCTGACACTTTTAGTATTTCTCACAATTTGCTATCGCCCCAACATCCTCCCAACAGTTTTTTGGGTTGATTCTGACATGTTCAGAAAGTCTTCCTTCACTCTCACCTCTTCCACAAATCTAGGCAGAAGATTAATTTTCAGTAGCTTTTAAGTTCTTCCACAAATACTCCACGAAAAAGAAAAAGTCAAAGGGAATGGACAACCAAATCTCATCTATTACAATCTCTGGTGGGAGATCAACCCACTTCCAAGTGCTCTTTTCAACTTTTCCTACAATAGGGACTCACTACATTCCAAATACATTTTTGGGAATCTTTCTGACAACCAGTAAATCATGAGTCCTCAACTGGAAGTACCTACTGGCTGATCATCTGGCCAAGGCAGAGATGCTGGTGAAATTGAGATAAATATTGGCAGAGAAAGGGAAAGCTGCATGCCTTCTGGCTTTTTTCCCTCTACCTGCTACTTATATGAATATGATAACTTGACATTTCCCAACTTCCCATCCTGTTCCCTCATCAACTGGCTGTTGACAGTGCTGGGTCAACAGGGCCTCCCTGAAGATGGCTGGGTCCTAAGGCATCCCTAAAGATGGCAGAGGCAGGGCTTCCTCCACTTCTCCCATGTCTACCATGACCTGCTAACAGGGTTCCTGTCAGGACATTGCTCCAGGCAATATGCTCTGTCTGTACCTTTATCCACACTTGCAATTTTATGGTGTACAGACCCAGACTTGGAAAAGGCCTGGAGGCCACCATAAGTTTTCAGTAAGGTATGTACTCACTGAGGCATAGTAATTCCAGATAGGATCAAGCCTCACAAAACAGCCAGTGGACACCTTAAACTAATGGAAAATGTCAAGAGTTAATTTTCATCAAAGAGTATGAATTTGGTTTTTGACAAGTGAAAAAAAATTAATTATAATCACAATAGTTTGTTAGGAAAATAGGTTTACCTAAAATCTTGGCTTCAGATTTTTCATGAAAGTCAGATACACACTGTGGATCATCCACTTTGTAAAATATTTTCCACAAAAAACTGACCAGTTAAAATCAGTTTTAGGCAGATGCTCCTGGGCTTCTGCAAGTGACAACCAACCACTCCAATTGACATTTTGCAGACTCTGCTTTGGAAAGCAGCACTGTCCTCACCACCAGGGAGGACTAGATGCATAAGGTTGAAATCTTTGAAATACTAAGAAGAAAGATATCTCAAATAAAGGTCTGGTGTTTACATGCAGTATATCAAAGGGCAGTAACAAAGCTCACAGAAAAATCAACCAAAACTCATTTGAAAGCAATGTGGAGTTCAGAGCAATTAACTGTGCAAGCCTGCAGGACTCCTGCAGTAACACTGCTTTAACAGCCTCACTTGGGCATTTTTATAGGACCAGTTAAGACTGCAGTGCATACACTCATCTTCTTTCTTCCATGAACACAGGAGTCTGTAACATCCCATTTCCAAAGACAAGGAAAAATCAGAGAATAAAGGAAAAGAGCTCTATTCAGAGAGGAGTGTTGGTTTTCCACTTTTGAACTGCTGTTGCGGCTTTGATCAGACAGTCTGCTGCTATAGTGAACTGAGAGACCAAAGTAGTACATTGACAAATTTACCTCCTAAACAGAAGGCAAGTGGAAAACCAGCCAGAGAACAATGAACTCCACTCAAAGAGTGGTATGTCTGCCTGGAAATAGAGCAACGTATTAAAACAAAACAGCTGTTTTAATGCAGGGAGACCCATGTCTTAATGGAACAGGAAAGAAGAAAAAAAAGCTCCCAAAATGCTTTCAATCAAGGTGCAAAAGTTATTTTGGAGAGCTATGGAACTAATTTTTCCAATAACCCCTCCAAGAACTTAATGTTTCCAGTAAATTAGCATGGCCAAAATACATGAAACGTTTTGTGTTTCTTGTCAACAAGCACACTGACAACTACTACATCCATTTTCTCCTGGACATCAGGAGATGGGCTATGTGACATCAGGGCTTGCTGCAGACATTAAAAATGTACAGCATGTGGAAAGTAAGACAAAGTCAGCTGCGTAAGGAAGGAACAACAAAACCTAAAGGTTAAACCTGAACCAAAGAGGGCACATCAGAATATGCCAGTGAACTAGATAATAACCAGGAAGCAACCTCAAGATGGTACAGAAAGTCCTCCCCCTCCCCTTTTTAGAGGGAGGACGGTCATGCCAGGCTTATACTAGTGGAGTTAGGCTCAGAAAATACAATACTATACCTGCAGCAGCAGATTGTAAAAGACAGTACAGAAGATTAAGAGAAGAGATATTCTAGAAAGATTTTACTTGTTAATTAGGAGAGTCTCATTCCACATTTGTGACCAAATCTTACTTCTTTTCCAAACTACTATTAAGAAAGTACTTGGAAATAAGCTGGGGTGGGGGAAGAGATAAAAAGACACATCAAATTACAACAAGGTTAAATGGGTTCATACACTACCTGTTGGCATTTGGATAATGTACACAGGAGACTGTGTGAAACAAAATCAGAATGGAAGGAATGCAAGCCCATGCTGCAAGCTCAGCACGAAAGAAATAAAAGTCAATTAATATAGCATTCAGCTACATACAATTTACCCAGTGGGCTGCTCACTAATTGCCCCTTGCAGGAAGTTACTAAGCTGCCAAAAACCAAGCAGTAGAGTGGCAGCAACTCCAAATGATTGTGAACTGGACTATCCTACTGGTGGCATAAACTGTAAAGCTAACAGGGGCAGAACCTACAAAAGATACAGAAGTTTCACTTAGTGGAGATGTGGAGATCATCCTTTGCCCCAACAAGGGCCCTGCGAAATTTCAGACTCAGCCTTGGTGTACAAAAACTGCCCTCACTGAGGCATTGTCTTCAGAGTCCTTCCATCCTTGGTCCCAGCAGCTTCATGAGGAAGGATGGCAGTTACCAGAGCACACTCCTATAAACCTCCCATAACTTTGTTTCAGAAAAGTTTTTCATTCATCCCTTAAAACCTTTTAAATAGAAATAAGTGATGGCTCTTTCTAGGGCTAGATGCAGCCACACCACTGAGTAGGTGGAGGTGGAAGACTGCATTTTGAGGAGATGTATTTTTTTGCCAGACAGAGACAATGGGAGATAACAGTCACTTTCTTTTTGCCTCATAAGTCAGTCTGTAGCTTGTTCAGCTCAGTGACTAGATTAGGAAAATTATATTTATCTAGGAAAAGAAATGTGTATAGTCAAATTCAAACCACATTTTTTTAAATGTTCTTAGAAATTGAGGGAAAAAAGTAATTTTTTCACTAGCTCATCACCAAAATATTTTTTCCATACTTGTTTTCTTTAACTACTGGAAAAATAATCCAAACAAAAACCAAAAAGTTTATTAAAGTATATCTCAATTTTTCAATTCAAAATTACCATGTGAAACTAGGAGCTATAAAGTAAGCTTCAGAAATGCCACATTTAGAACATGTAACATTTAATTGTGAAATAAAAGCTAATTTTTCATTGTTTTCCCCTTGCCCCATTCTAAGCAAACAACATAGCCATTCTGAAACTATTTTAGAACTTTAAATACTTTCCAAACAACAATTTTCAGAACCTGCTGTTAATTAGAACAAAACTACAGGTTGTCTATCTGAGCAGCAATCAGGTGATAACATTTGTAAATGAACTGTCTTTCTGGCTATCAACATCCAGCCCTGTTTCAGAAAAGTAAAAGGTGTTATATCCTCTTCCCTATCTCCTGAACCACTGTTATCTTAAACAAAGACTTCATACAGTAAATCCAGTATCACTGGCTCTTTTTCCTGGCCAGAGTAAGGGAGCTACTAATTTCCTTAGGTGCTTTGCAGGTGTGGTTGTAAATATGGCAAGATAGTGATCTTTGCAGCTTCACCACAGGAGGAAGCTGCTTATTACTTACCTGGGGTATCTGAGGACTGCAGTGTTACCTTTCCAAGACACGTCAATGTAGAGCCACACATTGAAACCTACTGTGTTTATGTTTAGAAATTGTTCTTTTATTTTAAACCAAGCGATTGCAGAGCACCTAACTGAAATAATAATTGAGTAAGATATTTCAATGTCATTCCACTCAAGCCAGTTGCTGAAACCTTTATCTTTAGATCTTATTCAAATAGTCTGACACTGATGTCAGTATAAAATTGCTTGTGCAAAGACCTCAGAAGAGTTAGGTAAGTATTACACTTCACCACTTGGCTGACAGGAACACTTGACTTATAGTTATGGTATTCAGCTTCAAATTATCACAAGAAGGGTTTCCTTCAAGAGGTAGGGTTGCCACCTACCTCTTGTATTTATTTAATGATCACTTTTTTAGAATCAAGAGAGTAACTCTTGCTTTCTGTTATTGTTTTTCAGCCTCTATGACTGACTGTTCTTTGGGGCAGGATCTACTAAGGACACGTTTGCTACTGAAAGTTATTATACTGGGCAAGAGTAATTAAAACACAAAGGTTGCAGTGATTGTATGACACATACAGCATCATTTCCTTTCTGTTTCTGTCCAATTCTCTTTCAACTCTGTATGTGGGTTTTTCAAGGTCCAACCTTTACCTGAGCACAGCCCTTAGATGTTGGCTGAGGAAGAAATAAAAGATATACAATAATTTATTTCAAATAATACAGAAGTCATCAAGGGTTCAACTAATGCATTCCTACCAGTACCTTGTGGTCTCAGAAGACCTTCAAAAATAGCAAGACTAAAACAGTAGCAGGCATCCTCACTGTGCTATTCTGTAGGTTGGTATTGCCAGTGGGTAGGCTTCTTAACTAAAGCTAGCATCAGCCAACCAGCCAAAGCTAGTCCTGGCCTAGGTAATCTGGAAGATTTTAATGAAGTACAAATGTAAGAAAACCACTGAACTGAGCATAGAGGCAAGGCAAAGAAATATGGAAACAGCCAGTTCAGGGAGAACTGAATGCATTCAAGTTTATCACCACTAGCTCTGGAAATACCTGCAAAGTGCCTTTATAGCAGGCACACTGATCACTAAGAACAAGTGAATGCTGACACAGAGTACTTGGTAAATATCCAAAAATGTTCAAGTCTTAAAAATACCTAATGGCAAAGTTTCATGTTGCAGCAGGAAATCTAAGAGCTAGCTGCTGCTAAAACAGGAGGTTTTACTCCAGTCAACCCCCAAGGTTAGAAAGCCCTGCTCCTACTTCACAGTACTGGCTCTGAACTCCTCTGGCAAAATGCTGAGCTTATTTGAGGGGCTGAAGCAACAGAAAACTACTCTTCTCTTTTCCTGAGCAATTTCCAGGGCTGCCCTTCTGTAGTGGCATGCAGCCATTACCTCAGCTTGAGCTCAGTAGAGGTAATGTGACCATGGACAAGCAGCATTATCCATGAGAGCTGTCTAAATCATCAGAACTGCAAGGGAAATGAGTATCAGAGGTGGAAAACACATTAGACAATGCAGTGCACATTCCTGCAAGTGGATCATTATGCTCCACTGACCCCACTACCAGAAAGTCACAGGGCTTTTCATCACCTCTCCGTAGGTAGTGTAGGTCTTCTAAGTTTACTGAAAAACTGTCAAATTCGAAAACTGAATTTTTTCCTTTCTTCACTTATGTCCCTTTTTTTAAATACAAAAACTCTAGACATCAACCAAGCTATATGAACAATTTAAAATAAAATAACCAGAGTTTGACTTAGTCATTAGAGTTATTATGAGTCTTGCAAGCTTATTTACAGCAATTAAAAGCCTTGTGACTCACTTCTGGTGAATTATAACTTCTGACACCAGAAGGGGTTCTACAGAGGATTTGAATACAAAAGTTCCTTTGGCATTGATGCTTATCCCTGTAGAAAATATTTCTGATGAGAAAAATTTCTCGCTTAGGTGTGTTTCTATTCTTTCACTCAACTTGTAATATTTCTGTGACAAAAAAAAGTCAAAATTTTCCTAATACAGCAAATAGGAATTTGTCTTGCTGAGAGCACTCTCATCTTAATTCCAGTGGTATGAAAGCAGCTTTCTGACACCTGCTCCCCTTAAGCCAGCAGGGAAGGCAGACAAGTGTGAGCACAGCCTGGCACTTGAAACACAGTGAGCATCTCAGCTGGTCTCAGGAAAGCTGCTTTAACCTGTGCCAAGGCAGAGTCATCCACAGAGCCTGATATTATCTCTGAATCTCTCTGTGAATGCATATTAGGTCAGGGTTAATTCCTCTGTTTCAGCAGCACATAAAACATGACACTTGCATAACACTGCAATTTTAAATGCTTTTGGTCTAGTAGAAAAAATATTTTTACAGGCACAAATCTTATTTAACCTCTTAACTTATATGATATCTTGGGAATTCTGAAACTCTGAAGATTTTTATAACATGCTTCTTGAAACCTGAGAACCTAGAATAGAAAATCATAGTAAGGCCAAGAGAAATGTATAGCCTTCAGCATCTCAAGGAACTAGGGTGTTTTTAACTGTAGGCCTCCCACATTCATGGTCTATGTGGCAGGTAAGGCATGACATGGCCAACAATAGAAAAAATTTTTGAGTAGGCCATGAAAAGCATTGAGTCTGTTTAGAGCAGAAAATTAAGTTAAGCTACCTGCACTGCCTCAATTGGCAGAGGATTCCAGACCAATGTGCCAAAGGCCCAAAATTAGATCTCCTGGCCCTAGCCAGGAAGAGTCTGAGCTGGGGGAGATACAGTCACTCAGAGACTCTAGCTTCCAGGGGCAGAGATCTGATGGAAGACAAGATTTCAGATGATCACCTCTCCCATAAACAGCTCCAGGAAGCTCACCCATAGCCTGCCAACGCAGCAGAGCACAAACCACTGCTGGTGCCCTCCCTGCAACACGCACAATTTGTACTCTGCAACCCTTCTCCACCCAATAGACACATTGCAAAGTGGCAGAGACCCTTGCTTTGTATGATTCAAATCCACTAATTGTTGGTCTTCCCTCCTGTGTAGTTACACACATACTGAATGCATTTGTCAGCCAAGTAGTAGCAAGCAAACTGAACCACAAAAAGGTAAAATGTCCTGCACAGTGCTGGGAACTGGAATGTTCATTCCACAGAGGAAATCATGTTGGCACACCTCCCTAAAAAGATTTCACTCCCATATATAAGAAAGATTTTGAAATATTTCTGGGTTGATGTCTCAGCTGACATGCCAGGACCCTGCCTACACAGCTCTTTAGGCTCAGCAGCCCCCTGGGCATGCTGGGAGCTTCACAGCTAAGAGATCTAGGAAGATGGAAGCAAAGGAATTGACCAACAGCCTAAGAACATCTAATGGGCATCTCATTCACCTGCTGACCAGCCTAGGGGGTAGCCCCTGGTGAGTGGGAGAAGCCAGCATGTCCTGTCATCACAGAGTGATGGGTAGCCAGAGGAACAGGCCAGGTGGGTCAGCAAGGCATATGAAAGCACGACAGCTTTCCAAGCAGGTTTCCATGAAGCAGGAGAACCAGCCAGCCCAGCAGTACAGAACCCAATCACCATTTTCAAACAGGGAAGGGTTGCATCAGAAAAGTATGATGGGCTCTGCTCATCAGACACCGCTTCCTCACATACGCTGCATCTGGGAATGGCGAGGACCTGACTGCTGATAACACACTGCATATTTCCTCCTCCTCCTCAGGTCTCATACATAAACAGCTGACAACATGGACAGATATGTGGAGCATGGAATGCCTTGTGCAACAACTTGCTTACAGTAAAAAGAGAAGAAAGGAAGTAAGATTTAAAATGGTAATGTACCCCCTGCTCTTTGACCCCATCATAAATCCTTTGTACATCTTAGGCAAGTTAGTGAGAAATTTGTTGTGAAATGGAAGTAGCAGCAGCCAGTTCACCTGAGATCACAGAAACTCCTGCAAGCCAAAGGAAAGACAAAAAAATATTGGAAAGAAAAAAAAAATTCTGTTGTTGTAGAATACACATTCCATTTATGAACACAAACATTGTATACCGAGAAATTGAGTATATTCCCCATCAAGTGTCTATATTTTGGAAGACATCAGTTTACCCAAGGTCCAGGGAGCACCAAAAGGTCCACTAGTCATGGTGTAGATCAGAAATGTGTCCCACCCTCTGAATTAATGCTTTGAGGTGCTTCTTGTTCCACATTGTTTAACCTTATGTGGCTCTGAATCAAATTAAATGAATGGTTGCATTACATTATTACAGATGCAGCTAAATGCTGTTCACTTGTCCCAAGCAAAACATTCTTCAGCTCTGGGGGGAATAACCTGGGAGCCAAAAAGTTAATTAAGGGTTTCACATGGCACCGGGGACAGTCTGCAAGAAGCAGTGAGCAGGGCACCTTAATTTTCATTCAATATACTCATGTACTAGGTAGTCTCTATTAGTAACTCAAACAGAAGATACTATGGTCGCCATTGCAAAACCAAGAAACCAAGATACTGTAAAACAATTTGATGCTCTCCTAAATAGGAGTAGATCTTAACAGCTATTAACAGCCCCTTTCATCCCCATCAATTGAAAGAAGAACTGTAGAGGTGAATCCATGCAAGTCCATTTCAGACTCTTATGATAGATATATCTATTTGATATCTTAATTCTAGTTCTGGTCATGATCATTTGAGCTCCACTTCCTTCCTTCTGATATGTGTAGTCATTGCCATTATGTGGTCTGTCTGTGTCAGGAGAGGGTTTAATGAAAAACATTCTAACAATGGAGCATCTTGGAATTTTTATTGCTAGCTGTATAGAGCTCAGCAGAAGTAAAACCCTCATTCCTTACACTCTGTCTCCTGTCCCTCACCACTCCAGATTACTGAGGGGATCTAGTCAAAATTCAGCCAGTCAAAAAACAACCCACAGTAAAATTCAAAGCCATGTCTTTGCTGTTGGAAAAGATGTGCAAAAAGAGTAGGAGACATCTTCCTCATCTGCAGCTACTGGTAATTCACTAGTAGGTCTTGTGCTTAGACAATTCCAGCTTTTCTGCTATCCATTTAGGAGTTAACATATGCATTTAAAAAGCCAAAAGCTTTGATCTTCTTAGACACTTGCACACATTCCTCTCAGGAACAGTCTAATTGACATTAATAGGATAATTCACAAGTAAAGTGCCACCTCAGATGCACCAGTACTTAATGAACTGGAGCACAACCAAACAGACAAAGGAATATACAGAAAACATCAGCCTGTTTCCCCCTCTCTGCTCCCTGAGAAAACCAAATGTATCACGTTTTTTCCTAGGTTTAATTATTGTTAAACTCCTGTTCCTCCTATTTTTTCGTATGTGTTGGTGTTTGTGTTGGTGTTCATGCATTCTATTTAGACTACAGATCTTTTTTGGATCAAGGTCTAAAGCTTTTCTGAGAACTTCTATCACTTTTAACAAATCACTTCTCTCTTGCCTTTTCGCAGTGCCACAGTGCCACAAATGTCAATAAATTCTATTTCTGATCTTGAAACCTGTGTTAAAGCTAAACTATGTATCTTCCCTCCTACACCTTCCTTTCACATGGTGACCCCTGACTTTTCTCAGCCTCCACATCACATTTCCCCCCATGTGATAACTAAATTTAAATTAAAACTGGATGATTCTCTTTTATGTGTAGCTCAATCAAACACGAGGAACTTGATTCAGGCATTACTGGGAAAAATGCATACATTGGGTAGGTCCAACTAAATACTCATAGGTGGTTTTTGGTTTTAAAATCTTTTTTTTCCATATTCAATATTTTCCTTATATATCAAACATATTTTAGAAACCTGTAGTTTACCTATATCCATAGATAGTGATGGTCTCTGTGCTTCATAAAAAGCTTCAGACAAGCTGCTCCTTATTTCAAGAAGACTCGCTTTTTAATCTAACAGTGTTGGAAACTAACATTGAAATGCCCTTGGCACTGATCTACAGTGCACCTCTTCCAAAAATATGGAGTACTAGAGCTTCCCAGATAATACCTTGCACAAGACAGCACATAAATGCTTCCTCAGAAGGAGCCTTGGTTCCGGGGCTTGAGGTTCATAAAACCACAAGGGAAGGAAACACCCATCCTTCCCCTGTTTCACAGCTTTCTTCCCTGAGCAAACATTTTGAAGGCAGTTCCTGGAGACAAACTGAGGAAGGATTTCCTCAGCCAGTTTCCATTTCTTATTGGTATTCCTATAGCAGAGGTACCAACCCCTCATTTGCATCTCATTTGTGACAGAGGGTTTCAGTCTTTCCTGTTTATAGTTTATATGCCCTCATGGCAGCAGTGCCATTAGAATAATTATAGTTATGTTAGGACTCCCCTGCACACTACCAGGAGACGCTTTGTGTCTCAGATAACGAGGTCAGCAATTTCCAAGATCTGCAGAACAAGGACAAATTGTTTTGGCAATATGCCCAACTTACTCCCAAGCTTGACCTACCACCTTCCCCTACAGGAGACCCCATCTGCTCTTCTGCATTACTGTTTATACCTTCACCTTTAGGCTCTTCCTCCAGGATGAATCATACCATGTTTTATCCTCTTCAGAAGTTCCAATACTGAAGGCCACACCAGCACAGAGGCCAATGGAAAATTCTTCCAGTTAAGATAATCACAGAAGCAAGGGTGAGGGGGAAATAGAAGAAATCAGAGGCCAAAATCATATCTGAGTAAGTTTTCCTAAATCACCATCACTGGAACACACTTCTAAGCTGGATTTGCATTACAAGTAGCAAGAGGAAGCACAAAATAATCTGCTATTCACAAATGTACACACAATGGACTCACAAACAGTCTCCCAAACCCTCCCATTGCACTGTTGCTGCCTCCGCAAGGAACAGGACATCTCAGCTCCACTGTAGCTTGTGAGACCTGACAGTCCAGGTTTTATTTAGCATTTAATCTCAGGTCACATTCAAGGCCAGCTAACACAGCTAATTCCTCAATTCATACCATTGCACTGAAATTCTGAGGCACCTGAATTTTCAGATCACCACGCTTTGTAGACCTAATAATTCTAAGTATGACTTGACTGTGCACTTAAATCGAAGACATGGCTCTCAAAACAGACATATTACAAGCGAATTCCTGGTCCAAACAGAATTGATAGTGAAACTATCACTAAGAAATACACATCTTAAACCAGAGCTGTCACGCTCAGCAGCTCTGCAGAGAGTAAGCTCCATACAAAGCAGAGCAGCTGGCTTAGGGAAAGCATTGCACATTACCTAATGTGCTAACCAGCAAAACAAAGCACCATGCACCCTCCGTGGGTGTTAAGCCACATGTATGCTTCCTATAAAACAATCATCCAACCTACGTGGTCTACCAAGGTGTTAGCACAGGGCCTGCTACCCCAGGCTCACTTGCCACTCACAAAAGAAACAGTGCACCCCAATACTTAGCACTGCATGAGATTTTGCAGCCTTTTGACACACCCTGAGCCAGATATCATCTCCTTGGCTAAGGCTTGTACTGTATCTGTACACAACTGTTGCTCTCACTGTTGCTATAGCTGTACATTATGAAACTCCTCAAATACGCAATACATCAGTTTTTGGCACAGCTCTCTTGAGCAGGTGTGTTGTGCAATGCATTCTTCAGAGCTAGCAGGGATTAAACAGCATTTTGTGGGTCCCAGGAGATGCAGTTTATATTGCTCTGAGCACTGTAAGGCCAAGTTTGCTCTATTCAGCAGAGCCAAAGGCTGTTGCAAATTCAGATACACAAAGACAGAAGGAGAAAAGAACTATGACTGAAGTTTAGGAGGGGTTCAGCACAGATGAACTCTTAAGGTTCCAACTTGCAACAATTTAAGATAAAGCTTTCTACACAAGCTTGTTCCAAAACGCAGACATTTGGAGAAAAGTGTTTCTGGGCTAAAAATGTTCTGACTTATTCCAGGGAAGGTAACGGAAGCTGAGAAACAGATGTTTTGTGTAAAATATCTTCCTAAAACTCTCCTATGTGAAGTTTTTGGGACCTTATCACTTCTGCTGAAGTGTCTCCTTAGATAATACGACATGGTTGGGATAATTTGAAAACTTGGAATGGCAAGGCTTGAGTGCTAGAGGGTTTGGTGCCTTAAAACACAGTGACACCATGTGGCCAATCGCTCAAAATGGAAACAACGCGCTGATTGAAAGGGCAGTGTACCAATTTCTCATTTTGGCTTTATTGAATTTTTCTTAGGCATGCTTGAAACTATATTAACTACTGAGAGCAAACTAGTAGTTTGCTCTCAGTAGTTAATATAGTTTCAAGCATGCCTAAGACCTGCTCATCTGGACAGGTAAACAAAGCCAAAGCAAATGATCAGTTTGGATTTCAGCATATGTTCAGAACTCTCAAGTTTGCAAAATTGTTCAGTAAAACCTAGTCTAAATTCAGCAAGTAAATACCCATAAGAACAGTTTGCACATATGTCAAAACATCATTTTCATTTGGCAGATGCAAGCTACTTGTAGAACTATGATTCAACATTCTCAAAAAAGTGCATCTGGAAGTTGCACCTAAATATCTATGGTTTAATTCTGCAGTAGTATCACAAAACTTGCAATTAATTTTGAGAATGGAGATATATTTGCCTTGCTCTCATGGCTTGTTTTTCTTCCAAATAGATACAGTCACCCCCACTTATTTATACAGATATTTCTGCGCTAAGTATTTAAAGCCACAAGTGGGAATATTCCTGCTAGGAATGTTCTCAGTAGGTTTGTTATCACTCTGCATTATATAATATGACTGATGTGATGAATCATCTCTCCCTAGCACAGTCCTTTTTTCCAAATGAGATGCTGCATATTGGAAAGGTTCAGCTCACAACACGGTTCAAATGGGCAGATCTCTTTGAAAGACAGACACACACAGAGGCAGGCAAAGAAGCAGATGAAAACTGAATACAGAATACCCCTCAAACAGAAGGAGAAAAATATATTCATTAGCTCTTCACAGGGAATATATTCACTCAGTAGTACTAATGCTCATTAAGAAATGTGTATTTTGAGGCAGCATTCAGAGCACCTTGCTCTCAAGGGCAGAGAGGAAGTGAAAATACAACAGTATGACTCCCAGTTGCACAGGCTTTGCAAAGTCAGTGTGCTATCAATGTTGTCTTTTTTGCTGATTAGTTAGATTACATGCTGGTGTCATTTTTTCTATTCCATACTGAATTCCTGGTGAGCAATTTATGTCAATACTATCACAGTGCATCTGAATGTAAATGAAATAGGTTAGTTTGAAAGGTGATCTCAAAGGATTTTCACCTACATATATAATAGTTTCACCTATATACATAGCAGTTAGAGCCTAGGAAGCACCAGCTAATTAGATACAGGACTTTGACTCTTCAAAACAGGAATTTGAGCTGAGGAAGATTACTGGCCTGACCCTTCAAATTTTGTCACCCTGACTGGTGAGATTATGCTGCCATCTTGTGACCTGTAAATTTTACTCAGCCGCAGGTGACAGACTTTTTCCCCTAGACTGGGAGGACAGAGTACAGGATCTCCCTGGTACAGAGATGCAGTAATGATGCTTTGAGCAGCCGAGCCTTCTTTTATATTCACACCCACATTGTCTCTGCTTAGCTTTCTTATCTGTCTCCCATGGACTGCACCCTTCAATGTCAACATGGTTGCTAAAGGAAGTGCTGTCCATGGACAGGCCAGAGTAGAGGTGACCCTGCAGAGGGGATGAAGCCCACAGTTTAAAGGACTAGAGGTTTGTAATAAAAGCTAAAGAACCTCTCCCTGCTGCCAAGAAAATCATATGTGCTGGAAAGCAAAGCACACATTTAGCCAGCAGTTGAGAATTACAGTATACTCTGAAAAAAAATTTAAAAATACACATTCTGTAATATCCCATTACAGCTGGGAAGCATTATTATAAATTATTACATAGTTTTATGTATTGAGGATAAAATTTTCCTCTCCATCTTCTCGAATGTAAAGTTTGTATATTTATGGTAACATTTTTCTTCCTTGAAAAAAACAGTGTTACAATTCACTGTATTCTGAATCTAAATAGGGTTGTTCCATCTGGCCACATTAAATAAAATGGCTGTATGTCAAATGGATATGCTGTTCCCTGAACAATACAGGCTTCAGCTGTGCAATGACTGCTTACCCAGCATTTTGAAATACCTGTAAAAAGGTTAGTGTGGCTGCAATCACATTGAAAGGCAAGCTGGGATCCCGTCTCCTAGTGACGCCTCGTTCTTTCCTTATACCCCAACCACATGTGCCTCCATCAGTGTATACTCCCACAGCACTTTTGAACTGAAGACACAAAATCAAGTCTTGAACTGCTGGCAATACGAAATGCATGGCAAGGCAGGAGTAGGCACATACCAGGAACAAGCAGGTTTGAGGGCTCTGAGTCAGCAAGGCAGCTGCTCTGAGCTCAGATACATTTTGGGAGAGCCCATAGACAGCATGCACAGCTAAAAGGTTCCCTCAACACCTCTACCTGGAGACAAATCATCAGTCTTTCCTCTCTACCAAAGCCTCAACCACCATTACACACCCAAATCATATTTCCTTTCAAATCCTTGCTTGCCAAAGGAAACCAAAGCATCCTGCACTCAGTTTCTGATCAGTTTCCAGGACATACTGTATTTTCTTCAGGATATGGCATAGCAGAACAAGAGCTCCCAGCTAGCTACTGAAGGTTATGTTTACCCATACAGTAAACCATGATTCTAGAATATGAAAAGAGGAAAAATGAACCTCTATACTCACCCAGCATCCATTTCTGTAACATGTTGATCACTTTGGCACCAATCTAATACTTGCAGATGTGTAAAATCCCACTGATAACAATCTGAGGTCCTTCAGGATATGTGCTATTTTTTCTCATAGTAATCTCATGGTCAAAAGTCCTGGCGACAGGGTTCAGGACTCCACCTAGTGAGCGAAAACAAGAAGTCCTTAGAGCAGAGATATATTGCTGAAGAGATCCTTCCTTTCTTCTGACAGGGGTAGAAGACCAGCTTAAGACAGCAGAAGGTATTCCACTGTCAGAAAACCTTTACAAATCCAGACCATGTTCAGGGATTGCTGATGTTTTTAGTCCTATGGCAGTAAGTCAAGGATACATTGGAAATCCATAGCTGGCAAGGATAATATCCTTTTTCTCTTGCAAACTTAATCTACATCCAGAAATGTACAGCCACATATTAATGAAAGAGGTAATATTTCCCTATAGAAATCCTTCATATCAGCATTTGCATCTCCATATTCTTAAAGCCCAATTCCAGATATACCAGATATTTTATTTTATTTTATTTTTAGATAGAATCCTCCTCTGCAACAAGAGTTTGTGCTGGGTCTGCCATTTCTTCCTCATTTCACAATGAGGGCTCAAGAGCTACTAGAAGCATTGAGCAAGCTCTTCTGCCCTGAAGCAGATACAATCTTTATAATCTCCTCTCTCTTGCAGTAATATATCAGGCTCTTTCTTTTCTGATACAGTCTGCTCCCAGAATGGATTCAGGTTGCAGCAGCAGTCCAAATAGTCAGTGGATTAACAGAGGAATAAAGTCCATATCAGTGCTAAGTATGTTGTAGTTTGAAACGTTACTAATCAGACAAAAACCTGAGATCTGATCATTAATAAATTTCCTTTCAACATACCTCAACACAACAATCTGATCATCTGTATTACAAGAGATACAGAATTCATTTTGCAAAGTTTGTTGAGAATAAGAACTCAACATAAGGCTGGAATTCTTCTAAAGAGAGACTGCAAACAGGGGCAGCACACAATGAGCCACCAAGCACTCACTTCACTGGATACAGAAATGGATTCATGATTTACAATCAGCTGGACTAGTTGTTACAGACATAACTAAAAACTGTACTAGTTTCTTACTTATCTTGGCACAGTATGGCTCACCCCTGCTTCTCCTGATAACCCCATACATGTTCCTGCTGTTTCCTTCTTTGATGCAGCAGAACATTTTAATCTTCTTTTTGTTCTGTTTTGTTTTCCACAGGATTACCTCTTAGATCACTAACCAGAAAAAATGCATTACTGTCCCTCTGGGCAGCAAGAGTTTTTAAGTACTCTTAAAAGAGTTAAAAAAAATGTAAAACCACAACTTTAACTGAAGTGATTTTAATGTAAACATACATTCCCAGTCTAAACACAAAATATTGAAGGTTCAGCAGCTTAGGTAATTGAAAAGATACAATCCTAAAGAAATAGAATGTAACTTATTTACTAATTTTTCTCTAAGTACTATTCAGAGTCAGGTACAGACATTTTTAGGTTTTGTGCAAATTTTGCACAGACAATTTTTTAAGACTCAGAATTTCTAATTTTTGTCCTCAACAATGAAAAATAGCAGGGATATATCACAGTAAATGCTGCAAGGAGCACTAGTCCATTGGAAATATTAATCTTTCTGCTTCCCAAACTTAAACAAAGAATCACTTTCTCTGTGCTTAATACTACATTTGGATCAGATTCCATTCCAGACTCCATTTCTGAATAATATGTACATAGCACTAAAAAGTGCAGCATAGTAGGGTTTTTTTTAATGAAATGGTAGAATTATAATTTTTTTAGCAAAATATAGAAAAAAATTACTATTTGTATTTTGTCATTAAACACTGGTCTTATCCCTCAGCTTGATAACAAATCATCTAGTAATGTATTACAGAACTAAGCTTTGAATTTAAAAAAAAAACTATATCTTTAGACTTTCAAATACACACAGGAAGTATAAACCAGAAATGGAGAAAAGTGACTCCTAAATTACACCACACAAAATATATTCTCATCTTTCACTTCATTCCTGTTCTGTGGCCATGAAACAACCTCACTTGCAGAAGCCACCCAGAGACACTGCTTCACCTGAAGAAGCTCAAGGCTTAGAGAAGCACATTTGCATTGAAATCCCTCTGCTCAGCATAATCCTTATTAAAATTCCATTGAAGCCTCAAATACCCACTACTTCTGCAGAGACAGCCACTTTCTCAAAGATGTTTCACCTCCTCTGCACCTGTGGTTCACTTTTTGCTAATAAAGGCCTTTTGTCTACTTTCATTCTGCAGTTTCCTTCAAATTATACTGTATATGTATCAAAATGCTTCAGGGTCAGTCTTCAATGCAAAGATGGAAAATCTTAAGAATGTATTGGGCAAATCAGCACTCTCCATTGTTGCCTGAATCCATGACAGCTGGGGAAATCATCCTACCCTAAAAAAACATTGCAAGACATACTGTTCTCTTATAGTAAACTTGTTCATAGCAGCTTATATGTGGGGATATTCTCAGTTCTTAAGAGGCTTGTCACAAGCTTTTCTTATTCTCAAAATAGAAATGTAGTGCAGAGCTAAACAGTGGGTGACTAAGAATAAAGACAAGATCCTTCAGTTCAAGTTAGTCCTTTGATACTCTCTTTTATCTGAAGCACTTTTCAATTAAGCAGATTACAAGAACAGAGTTTCCCCTCCAACTTCTATTAGATTTATCAGTTGTGCTTGGCAGAGGATCTCTTGCAGCTAAAGGTCCATTATCTTTAATTAAATAATAACTTTCACATTGTTCTTGAATAATGTTGTCTGTATTCAGCAGGCCTGGAGAGACTATATGAAAAACTCTGACTCAACAGCCTGCAATTAGTAGAATATTGTCTTGAAAAAACCTGTGGTCTTAGCCCTACTGGTCTAAACCATCTCTTCAGCAGAAGAAACATTAAGCAGTCGAAATCTTCAGCAAAGTGCTGAAGAACATTCTTAAGAACAGGCAGAAGTGTATTACTGAAATTAAGCCATTTCCAGTTATTTTGTATTAGTCTGACATCAGTTTCCAGTTTCTATTTCCTGAAAATAAGTTTCAATTTTGAGTTTAATTTTAAAAGTATTCTCAGTGCAACTGAGTCGCCTTGAATATTTTCCTGTACGTGGCACAGAGATGCTCAGCTACATCAGCTTTTTCAGTCTTTCTTGTCAGATGTCATCCAAATGATAAAGGACTCTTAAGTGGGTAGCAAAGCTGTCATTCCAGAGCAACAAAAGAAAGAGGTCCTATGTGCTGTTGTCATCAATGGAGTCACCAGTCAGCTCCCTTCGTCCTCTACTTTGAACACTGTTTTCCAAGAACCTGACTGCCAAATGTGACAACATAAAAACTGGATGAAAGCATCACTGACCACACTGTTGATTTACCGATGGAAAGCATTTTTATTTGGAATGGTAGTTTCCTATAGATAATATATTTTCTCAGAAGGTCACAATTTTGTAAATCAAAGTATAGATGTTTGAACTGCTCATTGAAGGCTGGGAAAGCTAGTTTCCCCTCAGAAGGGATTAAAATAAATGTGAGTTATCCCACAGGCTGGAAACCAACACACTGCTTTGTATAAACCCCACTGTGTTCATTAAAAATAAAATAACTTAATTACTCATACGACAGAGAACCTCACAGCCTAAAGCCCTGAGTCTGGATGTGGATCAGCAGCCCAGGGTTTTCTGAATGCTTCAATAACACAGAAAAATTAGGGAAAAGAAAATGTTTCTTACTCAGATGGAACTGCTTAAATGTGTTTGACTTTCCTTGCTGTTACATGTTACTCTGCTGCCAGGTCCCACCCACTCGCTAAACATCTGGAACAATCACAGTCCATGCAGGACATAGGCACACAAGGGCCAAACAGAAATCAAGTAAGGGGCAACAGCATAAAACTTGATGGATGACCAGTGTGGGTGAGCCGGAGAGAGATGTCGCCACTCTAACTACTCAACACCTTCAGCTACAGGGTACACATCTACCAGTCTGAGGAACAGGGGGTTCAGGAAAACCAGAAGTACCTGAAGGGACAGTCTGTGCTGAATATATTGTATGAGAGAGTCCCCACCCCTCTGAGGCCCAATGTGCTCATTTTGAGTGACCATTGCCTCCCTGAAGTAAGAAAACTAAGGGCATGATTCCTCCCTCAGCAGGATCCAGGCTCCTACAGGGCTTTTGTCTCAGCAGGAACTGGAAACCAGGGACTACACTGTCAAAGGCAAGATTTTTCTACCTCAGTGCAATGCAGAGTCTTCCACCTCCTGCTTGCTTCTGCTGCCTGGGTGTGAGTCTTGACTGCTCCAGGAGGGAGAATCCACTCCACTGGTGCCATTTGATATGTAGCTGCTGTTGGCCACTATCCCACAAATGCACAAGGTAGATTACAGCCCCCCCTTGGCAGGTTTGGACATTGGTAAAGGGTAAGAAAATGCCCATTCTTCCAGAAGGTGAGGTCAGTCCTCTCTTGAAGAGTGGCATTTCTTAGCTGTCACTGAGCCCACAGCTGTCTGCTATAGTGCAGGACCACTGAGGCAGCCCACCTCACTGGGCTCCTGGGAACTCAGCAGCAGTGGCTTTACTGTTCCCCCCAAAATGGAGACAAACTAACTTTCACCATATGAGAGCAAGTACTTGGCACATCTGTATCACCCCTGTGCAAAACCACAGACTTCATCACTTGTCTTCCCAACAGGAGGTGAGGACTTCTGCTCATGACCTCTTCAATCAAGTGAAGGAACAGCTTGTGGCCACACCAGGATTGTTCCTTAATGTATTGGCAGGTGCACAGATGATTGAAGGCTTCATTCAGATAATCTCAAGCAAACTGTGCAAACACAGATACACTGCACATTGCACTCACTGAGTGGTGCAGCAAAAACTTTACCCTAATATGGAACTTATATGGAGTCAGCAGGAGATACAACCAGGGTAACCTGGGTAAGATTCACTTCTGGGTTTTGAGGTACTAGGAAAAAAAAATATTATTACAGCACTTCAGATTAAGCCAGAAGAGTGCCTCTTCCCTTAGCTGAGATCAGAACTACTGCAACCTTTTTACTACGAAATGGGAGAAAACAATATACCAGGAGGAAAGATGAGTGCAATACAGTGTTGTCCAACAAAATTGCTGTTTATATCTATGTTAGTTAAAGGTGCAAGACTAAACCATTCCATGGATAACTCCTCCTGTAAGAGTATTTCCGCTTATGAAAGGAGATGGTGGCAGATTGAGGGCAAAGACAGCTCAGCACAAATATGATTTAGATGATGGGATGCTGGGTTGTTTTTAGACTACAGCACAGATGGTGCCAATCTACTGTGAAGCTGGGGTCAGAAGTCAACTGAAATTCAACTAAAAATGGGAAATTATTTGGGGAATGAAAATAAACAACTATGCAACAGTGGAGTTTAGACGAAGGCAAGCCAGGAAACTTCTGGTGAGTTTCCAAGATCTAGTGAGTGCTGAAATACCATCCCTGGCCAGTATCTATGACAGTTTCCACTACAGCTTGCTCTTAGGGATGTCTGAGTCCATCAAGTGTTGCCAGAAAAAGGCCTGTATCCTGCGCCATGCATCTTCTTGGGCTTTAGCATGCTCTCTCCACTGCCCTCCCCAATGCACCAACATCCCAAGCACCCTATGGATTGAAACTTTGCACAGAGGCAAGTATGGTGGCTCCAGGAGGTGCCCTGCTCCAGCATAGGAGTAGAACTCCACTTCTCGGCCATGTTGCCGAAGGCGCTGAACAGCATCCTGGCAATAGAGGTCACTTTTCCAGTTCATGTCATCCAGTCCAGACAGGAAGAGGAACTTGGCTAAGGACCGCTCCACAGGTATGCGACAACCCCAAGTTGCTGGGTCCATGTGATCGTCTAAGACATCTGAAAAATCTACTATTCTAGACTCATCACTGATCTTCACCCTCCCCAAGTCATATGGGTGGACAGGAATAGTGAAGCCATCCCCCTTCAGGGGAATAAAGGAATTAAAACTACTTCCGGATATGCTGACAGCTGCCTTGATGCCAGGCAGAAATGTGGCCATGGAAAGGGCTAGATCACCTCCTTTAGACAAGCCCAAAACACCAATGCCAGTATCTTTCACCTGAAACAGAATTATGAAAACAGTAATATTAATTACTCTTTATTTCCTGAGCTGACACAACCTGTCCAGTTCTGCTTTCTCACTCATCCAACTACAGCCACTCATATTTTGCCCCTTCCCTCTCTCTGTTCAGGTTATATTACTCCTTCATCTATCCCTCTCTGCTGAGCCTTCAAAAGAGTGACTACGAATTCTACAGTTCCTCAACATTTCTCTTCCTGTAACACATTTGCCTCCTGGTGACCTGCATAGACAAATTGTCCTTGCTCCCTCCACATCCCAGCTCAGCCTGCTCTCAGTACAGCGTCTTTACTGCTCCTCTCTCCAAGCCACTTTTTCCCAGGTTTACTTGCATTGAATTTCTTCATGCAGTTTCTTCTCCCCTACAGCTGACACCATTTCATAATGTTCATTTCACCTGAGGCTAAGTGAGCCCAATAGCTGTTTAAATCAACTTATTTCTAGTGAAGGCCCTTCACACTGAATTCTAGATGTTTCAGAGCTTTCTGAGGAACAAGACAATGAAGCAAGGCTGAATTCTGCTCTCACACTGCCTACAATCCTGGTGTCCATGTGATAGAAAGTAAATAACTTTGCAAAACAAATACACATTAAGTAGCATTGCATTAAAAAATTATATGCTACTTGATTTCTCTTGGTCACTTTTGGGTTAAGTATGATGATACATTGCCATAAAATGTCTTTCTTGTCCCACACACTTGTTCAAATACAGCCTCAGCTTCTTAAGATATGTCACACCTCCAATGCTACAACTGTAAAGGATTCTGTTGTTAGAGTGTTTTATTACTGTCCTGCAAAACTTACTCAGAATCAAAAGCCTGTAATATCTCAGAAACAGTAAAAAAGCCAATGGATTTTTTTCCCTTCTAAAATCTTAAAATATGCAAAACTAGTACAAAATTACTGTTTCCTGTTTAAGCAATTTAATATTTCTAGTCTAGGAACCAATTATCAAACTGGAAAATAGTTTTAGGAAGAGCACCATAATTCATCTCTTACCTGCTGCTGCTTACGCAAAAAGTTCACAGCCTCCTCAAAATAGCTCAGTTCAAGGATCTTTGGCATAGCAGGGATGTCTTCAAAGGACATGTAAGCAAGAGCCAGAGTCACAAAGCCTCTGCTAGCCAGGAGACTTGCTCTGTATTCAATAAGACCTCCTCCAGATCCATACAAATCAATAAGTCCAGGGAATGGGCCAGGTCCTGCAATGAAAGGAGGGTGTATACATAACCAAAAGAAAATTCCTCTACATGTTCCTTTTGTGGTGTCTCCTCAGCACACATAAGGACAGCAGATATCAGAAAATCATCCTCTGAAGCTTTCCATGATGGGTGTCATTCTCAGGAACACATAAAATGACTGTAAGGACATGAATTTGCACATTTCTTTTCTCTTAGGAACTCATTATAGGAAGTTCACATGTTGGACATCCTTCTCTCATCCTGAATTTGAGCTGGCATTGGCCTACAAGTCCTCAGACCATTGAGGATCAATGAAGAAACAGTATTACTGCAGGAGTGGCTCTTCCTTAGGCACTATGCTAGAAGGCATGCCATGAAGGGAATACTTGGGTTATGAAATACTGGGGTTATGAAATACTCACAAATGCCAGAACTGACCTGTGCCAATTCAGGCTTCAGTAAGATCTGAGTAACTGCCCCTGAGCTCCTCAGTTCTCCTGCAGCAATAGGACCTTCCTTTCCTGATGCTGGTCTGCCCATTCTCACAGCCAGATTTCCCTTACAAGATGTGGTGTTGCTGCAGCTGCAAGGGACTGTTTGTTAATTACAGAGCAAGACAGCCATGTTTAAGTGGCATTCAAGGAACAGAAACACTTCAGGCTTAAAGCAGCTTTGCACAGGGTCCATTCTCAGCACTGTCTGTGTACAGAGTTGTAAAATATGGCACCTGTTTAATTAAAGACCTTGCTTTTCCCATTTGTCTCCCATCTCCCTAAGTAACCCATGCAGTTCAGCTGCCCAGTCAGGAAGAGACTTCTTTGTTTGGCTTTTCCTTAGCTAGAGACACAGAGAGACAGGTCCAGAACCTGCAGGAACATCTGTAGGAGCTGCTGAGGGCATGGTTCTTCAGCCTAGGCTGGCTGCAGCCTGAGTCCAGTGCTCCCACATGCCTTGTCATTCTTCACCCCACAGCCAGAGCTGTCACGCATCACAGCTCTGCCAAGGACCGGGGCCTCTTTGTCCTGTCAGCTAAACAGAAAAGCTAAGAAATAAACACACTGTTTGACAAAGCTCTCGCTGCAAGAGAGGTCAAGACACTCAACTGGAACAACCAGGAGACACCTTGTGTTACCAATGCTGCCCTCTCTGCACCACCATACCCCTGCCCCGCCTGGGCAACACCTGCTCCCGTTTGCTCTGCTGTGATGATCCAGGTACCTGTGCCAGGCACAGGCTGAGAGAAGCGTTAGCTGAGGCTTTGCTCTGGGTTGCTGAGTGCATTCAGGGACCACGGGGCATAATACCTGGTGTCAGACATACCTAGAAAAACAGAATGAAATTAAACTCACCAGGAGGGAGGAAGAGGGTTGCTCTGAGACGACCTTCTCTGACCGAAATCCTCTTCACCCCCTCTCCTAAAAACCATCGTTCGTTGGTGCATTTTCCCAGCAAGTGGCTCGTGTCCCCATGGCCCTCGTACACTTCCAAGTCCACACAGAAAGGGGTCAGGACATTCCTCTTTGCCAGCCGCTTATAGGGCGTTTTGGACCGCAGAGCCCAGAGCAGCCCCATGGGCTCCACTCCCAAATAGCTGCCCCCCAGCGCTGGGGAGCGGCTGAGGTCCAGCTCCCCGCTGCTCCCAGCCCTGTAGAGAGCGTGGGATTGGAAAACCTCCCCGCTCTCGTCCACCAGGCTGGCCCGGAGGGTGACCGCCTGCTGCGGCTGCAGTCCGGCCACACGGATCTGCACGGGCTCATCGAACAGGCACCGGAGGGAAGGCAGGACAGACAGACGCACCGCCATCCCGGCTGGCCGGACTGAGAGCTGTGGTCCTGCCTGGGGTGAGGCTCCGACCGCCTGAACTGCGTGAGACACGAGCCTCAGCAACCTGTCCCTTCTCGGGATTAAAATCTCCGATCAAAGTCCAGGAGGAATCATCGTGAGCACTTCCTTTACTCGGCCGGCACGGGCTGCTGGGAGCCGTAGTTCAGAGCACGCCTCCCGCCAGACTCTCCGGCTCGGGTGGCACGGTGACACCGGCCGCTTGCACGGGCACAAGCTGTCACTTGTTCTTGGCGAGTGCTTTTATTTTTGATTACAGAGAGAAACTAAATTAAAAACCCCAAAGCAGCAAAAAGAGATATCGAAATTGCTGCGCCCCCCCCAGCTGCAGGAAATCCCAGATTTGGAAGGCTTGGGAGACTTTGCCAGGGAACAGTAAACACAGACAAACTGCAAAGCCTAAGCAGCATGACATCTTAGTCTCACCACGAAACAAAGCCTGCTCTTGATCCCTCTTGACCTTCCTGCAATCTTTGGACAAGCACCGCAAGTTAAAATGAAACTTTATGCTATAACTATGTTTCTTTTAAAAAGCAAAAGAAACAGAGTCAAACAAGTACAATTTTTTTTCCTTCCCAGTAATTAATTTCCCCTGTATTAAAAATGTTTCTAAGGATCTGTTTGAAGATCTAACAATAAACACCAGCTTTTGGTTTTCATAAACAACAATACTACATTTTTGCAATGTCTGCGTATTTAAAAGACTTCTTGTCTTACCCTAGGGGTCTCAGACACGTGAGTAGTCCCATCCTACTCTGTGGAAATAAAAATGGGAATTATGGCTGTTTGAACCAGGCCCCTGGTACAAACAACTTGCCTGACCATACTCTAAGCAGCAATTAATGGCAAAGGAATGAAACAATCAGTGAGCTTACAAGCTGTAGAATCACACCTCATGCCACAGATGATATGCAGATTGACTGCAGATATGGCAGAGCAACTCTAAAATCATCCCTCAGGATGCAAGAGAATGCAGTTATGTTTAAAAACAACAGTGAAAGGAAATAAAAAACAGCACTAAAAATGTGTAGCTTTTTATTGGAAAATAGCCAAGATTGACTTTTGCATGTCCTCCTAGATGTCCTTCAGCCATTGTTTACTTTGGAAAAAAAAAGTAAATTATTACAGAAATAAGGTTTAAACTGACCTATTTATTGAAGAAATTGTAGTTTCTCACCATCAAAACACCACAGCCACTGAGCTTAAATAATTACAACAGGACATACTTTTGCCTTAAGCAGAATGCATAGATTGGACTGTTGCAGCCTGATGCATAGAGCAGATCCTCCCTTGTCCACTTGGGTTGTAATGAAAACAATCTGTAGATCTGAACAAATAGTCAGGGCTTCCATTTTGAGATTTTCAAAACCTGGATTATTTCCCTTCACATTTTATTTTGCTCACCATCACCAAGGCAACATGCAAAGGCCTAAAAATCCTATTATCAAAGTTCTCCTTACAAGCCAAAATATCTGGCCAATTGGTCTGGACTCTGAAATCAAGAAAAATAGCCATGATGTGTTCAGCAGGCATTGTTGACTGTAATTTAATGTTCAGTTCTTTTTGGGGGAATCACGTTTGTACTCCAGTCACAGATGCTGATGATTGCATCACATCAGCAACAGACATCACAGGCTCGAGTCTCCCACCTTTGCTATGGCATTTTCACAGCTTTTGTGAGACAATCTAGTAGTTGATAATAGCTGTACTTAATGTCATATTCCATGTCATACCAATAATTCACTGAGGAGACAAGAAAAGGGAAAAACATTTTAAGTCTAGAATGTAATGATTTACAAAATTCTCTTCCTCAAACCTTGCAAAACTTGCACAACATAACAATAATACCTGGCACCATCTCCACCCCTCCACATGTACCAAATGAGCACTGATCAAAATTCTGGAATTCACTTGGGGAGAGAAGAAAAAAAGGGATAGAGAGATTATGATAAATCCTATAAAGAAAGTGATGACAAAGACTTTTGATAAGTGCAGGGGAACAGTAACACAAACACAACTCTATTAGCAAGGTAAGAGACTGGGTCAGAACAGATTTCAGCTCATAAGAAAACAGAGTATCTTCCATGTTGTGTCAACAAAGCTATGAATTATAAGCAAAACAGGCTGCAAGGAGGCAGCCCCATGGGATCTGTCACGATTGTTATTCCCTCCTGCAGAGAGGTAGAAAACCTTAAAGGAACTTTTGCTTCTACTGGTGCTTTGCTGTGGGATATCTACCTGCACACCCATCATAGTTCAAAAATGTATCTGGAAATACTGTCTATTTTACCTGCAATACAGCCATGTGACTGCTGAACATGATGGAACCAGAGAGAAGGTAGATATAACATCTCACCAGCTTTCACTGTACACTTCAAAGGCTTTGCCTGAGCATACTCTGGATACAGTTCCAGATCAGGGTTCAAGGGGTCCAGAGGGATCCAGGGCACCTAAAGGAAAAAGAGTGTGCCTATCGTACTGACCCTGGCAAAAAATTCCAGCAAGCTTCCAGAAAAACAACTGATAATCAAACTCACTAGGTTACAAAACATGTACTTTGTCTAGCAAAACATGTACAGCTACACAGCTTTCCACATGCAATTGGGAATAGGTCAAGGATGCAAAGATGTGCCTCCTTCGGTGATGCATTTCTATTTAGAAAAAGGCAATAAATGTCATCCATGAAACTGAAGTCTCGTGGCATACTTTCAAAACACCTCCAGCCCCTGAAGTTGCTTGTTCCCCCTACATTCAGCACTTGAATACTTTATCTGCAGCACTCTTTTTAGAAATTCCTTTCTTCTTCTTAGGCTCTCTGGTGTAATTTTTACTCCCAGCAGCTGAAACATCCCTCCTCTCTGAGAAGTCCCTCATGCCTGCATTAATTCTTTCTCTGCCCTACAGAATTATAAACTTCAGCATTCCAACCTTTCTGAATTACAGGAATGAGATTCCATCACACCACTCTGGAAACAGAGAACAAGCCTCAGTTCAAGTTCTGTTGTAACATTACTCACACTTTGCAGAGGCAAAAGGCAAGGGCTTAAGATTCTACTGAGATTTGTAAAGTGCTTCCAGATCTAAACATTTTAATCAAATAAATATTGCTACTACTAAGAAAATACAACTTATTAATTCAGACAGGTATGTTCTACTGCACTGAGTGATACGACTGTGGACCTGAGTAGAGGGTCAAAAGAAAGTGAATGTAGAGGGGTCTATTTCAGACATCATGAAATCAATTCCTTTGTTGTCAATGCATTCAAAAGTTCTTTAGTGGATCTATTAAAGTCTGGTGCCATGCAACACTTAATTATATTAATTGTTTCAGGTGTGCAGTAAAAGATTTTTCTGGAAGCTGGGTATCCTTTGCAAATAGTAAAATACAAGTGAAATATCTGGGCATTTGCTTTCCAATAATGAAGGATTTCTAAACATCAATCAATATGCTGAGTTTGAGGGCTCAGCAATGTCCCAGACTCTCCCTACTGTATTAACTGCATTCTCTATAAATTTTTTACCTTCTCTGCAGTAGTTTCATCCACAATTTCAAATGAACCATCTTCTGATACGTGGTAGGTTGCTGGCTGATAGAGCTCTGGAACCAGATCAAAGACTTAAATGACAATTCAGAGAACCTAACAGCAGTGCATGTCACACTTTCATCAAGAAAAATTAAGACAAAACCACTTTCAACTTTCACTATCCTTCTCTTTTTCCATTTCAAATTTTATCCAGTTTTTAATATAGTTTTTTTGCAGTCAGTCTGAATAATACTGATTCTCCTCCAAGCCCATTTGTATCCCAGTCCTATTTTGTTCCAGTAACTGTTTTCTTTCCTTTTCAGAAGGCATAAATGCACCCCTGACTTACATATCATTCTATACTTAGGTCAGTCTACCAAAGAAGCACTCACAAGAGTTATTAGTGACTTGTGGCCAGTCTTTCATTTCTAATTTTAATTGACAGGGCTCATCAATTGCTTCAGATACTGTTGGTTGCTTTTCTTTCATTGCTTCAGCACATGTGGTTTTCTAAGCCCTCCCTTCAGACAGTTTCTCTCTATTAATTAACCTAATGCTCAAAAACATGGAATTCTGTTTTTACTACACACTATGAAATGTAAGCATTATCTCTGTTCTGTGTTTTAACAGTAATTTGTTTTACAAAGTAGGACTCCTATAACACACATATATTTCATACATTCACATACATACAACACCACCTGTCCAAGAAAGGCTGAGATGGGGTTGTTCAGCCTGGAGAAGACAGGGGGCTGAGGAAACCACACTTTGGACTTCCAGTACCTAAAAAGGGCTTATAAGAAAGACAGAGAAGAACTTTTTACCAAGGCCAGGACAAGGGTTAATGGTATCAAACTGAGACAGGGTAGATTTAGATTATATATATTAGGAAGAAATTTTGAACAATGAGGGTCATGAGGCACTGGAACAGATTGCCCAGAGAAGTTGTGGATGCCCTGTCCCTGGAAGTATTCAAGGTCAGGCTGGATGGAGCTTTGAGTGATTTGGTCTCTTGAATGGCAGGGGCATTGACTCAATGATCTTGAAGGTCCCTTCCAACCCAAACCATTCTATGATTCTATGACTTCAAGGTTGTAAACAAAATAAAAACAGTATAAATAAAATATTGTAGCAGCACACATCTAACCAAAATTATATTTCCATCATAGAGCACTCTGCATTCACTTAGTCTGATGGTTTGAAAGCCAAGGAATGGGAAAATTAAGTCTTACGAGGTATAGTTAAGCTGTCTGTCTTTTAGATGACACTGTAACAATAACTACTGCTGTGCACATAAAGAAACAGAAAATAGGCAGTGTGAAGCAACACTGCCATAAGAATCTCTTTCTTCATTTCTCAGTTTTCAGAGATTCAGTTAGTAACTTGGATATTTCAATACAAGTAATATTTTAGCTTCCTGGCTTTTTTTTTTCCTAGAGAAAAGCAGGTAAGCAGAATCCAAACCTGTACAACGACAAAGATGGCATGCTACAACACTGACAATATACTTAAATAATTTAAATATTCTAAAGCTGAAGAGACTGCCACAAGTATCAATTAGGTTGGCAAAGACATCAAGATATGAGATCTGAGATCACCTGAGATCATCAAGTCTGAGGTATGACTGAACACCACCTTATCAACTAAACCATGGCACTAAGTGCCACATCCAGTCTTTCCTAAATCACCTCCAGGCACATGACTTCACCACTCCCCTGGGCAGTCCATTTCAATATCTAATCACATTTATGTGAAGAAATTCCTCCCAATGTCAAATCTAAACCTCCTCTGGCCACAACTTGAGACCATTACCTCTCCTTCTGTCACTGGTTGCCTGGCAAAAGATCCTGACCCCCATCTGGGTACAACCTCCTTTCCAGGAGTTCTAGAGAGTCATATGTTCCCCCCGAGTCTCCTTTTCTCCAGGCTAAAAAAGGCCAGCTCCCTCAGTTGCTCCTCATAGGAGTTACTCTCTGGAACCTTCACCAGCTTTAATGCCCTTCTCTTGCCTCACTTCAGTATCTAAATGTCCTGCCTGAACTGAGTGGCCCAGAACTGGACACAGGATCAAGACGTGAACCAATGAGCTCATTACTTTACTGGACTGGAAAACCTGGCTTCAGAATAACATTTGTATTACAAACTACCTGCAGCTTGAAGTAGAAGAGATTTCTGTTCACACTTGAAAGCATAACACTGCATAAACATCAAAATGTTACCACTGTTTCCTTTTTTCACATCTCTCAGTGTTTTAGTCTGTCCTCCTTCCAGCCTTCAGACACATTGCACAGCAAAATGATGTACCATATGGGATGAAGGGACGGTCACTTGGTGGATGCAGCAGAAAATATTTCTCTCCAGATACTACACAGTACAAGTTCTCATAATGATCTTTATGTACTAGGATTGAGAAAAAAAAGAGAAATGGGGAGAAAAACAGAATAACATAGCTATTTCCTTCTCTGCAGCAGAAACTACAGTAAACTGAAAGTTATCAGCTTTCCCTATTATTATCAGACTGCTTCTTCCTCTTGCAGCCAGTGGAAAGTCACAATATCATGCTGTAGCAAATGCATTCAATGAAGCAAAATGTCAGTGCTTTGCCTGACACAATGTCAGGTAGATGCATCCAGAGACACTGCAGCAGGAGGCTGCAGAAGGGCAGAATAAAGAATGCAAAAAAAATCATTTAAGTTAAAATAGAACTGCCCTGTCAGAAAAACCACACCATTCTCCTGAGCCACTAACTCAAAACAAGCCAGCTTAAATTTGTGCTGAAACCACCAGAAGATTTACACTGCCATAGGATACGTACAAGATGTCACAGCAGCTGACTCCCCAAGCCAGAAATTCACAGCATCAGGCTTCTTCCCTGTATAGTTAGAGAAAAGAAATATGATGACAATAACAAATCATCCTTTTTTTAAAACTTCTGTCCTATAACTTCCTTCATAACTATGACAGATTTCATGGCAAATAGCACTCTGTGAACAACAGCAACCTCCTTCTACACTGTGAACACTAAGCCAAAACATAACTCTAGATCAAAGAAAAGCCACTCAATGTAAAGTGTTACACAACCTCTTTTCAGCTGTGAGGGTCCCATTACACAACATACTGATTTCAGAGTAATCCAACCCCAAAACTTGGATTACTCTATTAGGTATTTTACCACTTCTGCTTCCTAAGAGGATGAAACCAAACTGAGCTGTGGCATTCAGAAAGAGAACAAGTATTCACCATGTAGTGAATTGTTTTAAATGTGTGTGATTGTTTTAAAGCTCCATGCAAAATATTTACTGAATATGAGAGAAATTGAGGGTTTACCCAGTGCCTCACTCATCCATGGTATGTCAGGCTGCACATCACAGACAAGTTCAGGGAACTCCTCAGTGAGGTTTGAACACTGCTTCTGCACATAGAATACATTGGGAGAGGTCACTTTCTTCTCCACAATGTCCAAAAAGTCCATGAAAGGCATTTGGCGCTCCTCTGGCATGACAAAACGGTCCTGAAACACTGCATCTGCATAACCATTTGGTGTCACTGCCACACTCACCACCTTGGGACCTACCACCTCCCTGCAAAACAAATCAAAAGGTTTATACCCAGGCCTGCAATTAGTTCTCATATAACATACTGGTTATTTTAAAAACATGCTTCAAGGGCAGCAAAAATAAGATGCCTGTCATTCCATGGATGGGTGTCTCTAGATCAGATTTTCTGCTATGTGGTAAGGACTCCAGCATTCTGCTCCAACTGCTCCCTGCAGTCAAGGCAACTCTAGTTTCTTTTTCCTCTCTGAATTCTCTCCTAACAGGTACGCTCACAAGGGATCTCCCTTTTCCTCCATGCAGTGGTCCTCTTTGGCCACTTCTTTTCACCAGTCATGGCAGAGCTTGATATTATTGTAGCTGTTAAACTCAGCCAAATCCACGGGTTCACATGTTCTGAAAAAGCATCTGAGCAGGGAGAAGGGGTGGACAGAAACTGATAGATACACACCCCATGAGGCTAATAGTCCTTAGTTCCATGAGATATTTACCTTAAAACCCCACAGAATCTGACTCACAGATACTAGGTCTAACCACAAATCCTCTCTTAAAAGAAGACTTTTTGTTAAAATTTCAGTCATTATTAAAATGCTCACCCTTTAGTTTTTTGAAGAAAACAAGGTGTGCTCAGTCACAAACAAGAGTCTGTTCTTAGAGCATTACAGCCCCACTCCAGCTGTGTGGGTTTCAATAGCCTAAGTCTGTTGGCTGCACACAGCCACATCATCCACCCTCCTGGCTGCAACTGGGAGGGCAGTGTGTGTGCAAGGAAGACACACCTGACCTTGGGAAGACTGAGCACCTTCAGCCAGAAACAGGAAGGAATCTGGGCTAAACTTGCAAATAAAAGCAAAGATTAACCAAGGGGTTTTTGGTGAGGTCACCCAAAACTGAACACCAGTCCTGCTCCACAGCTCGCTCATACCTGAGGTATGCTGAGGTCCATTTCTTCAGAGCTGGCCAGTGGCTGATGGCGTTGCGGATTACGCAGGGTTTATTCGGACTCACCCACTCTCGATAGAACTCCAGCGGGGACGGAGGCCTATCAAGACAGGGCACGGACTCCGGCCAGCCCAGCTCTGTCCAGGCAAACAATAAACAGTGTTACTCAGCATCCCGGGACAAGCGCCTCCTTCCAGCACACGGGCTTCACGCGCCTCACCACGCTGACACCAAGCAGCGCTTTCCACGGATCCAGAATCCCTCTACTAAAGCCCAGAGAGTGTTAGGGCGCTTTCAGAGCCGGATGGAAACCTTAGGCCAGCGCCTGAGGATAAAGGGCCAAAGGGCCTGTGCCATAGGAAGTGCACCTCCCATACAGAGGTGATACCACAGAATGGTATTTTGGAAGCTGGAATAGTGCTTTGTTTTGCTACTTTATACAAAGAGAAACAACCATTAAAGGACCGTTTTCTCGAGTTTCGCTTTCTTCTCGCCGGGGCCTTTCTGCTTCACCTTGACCTCGGAACTACCACATGCCGGCAGCGCAGTGGGTGCCGCTGACGGCCCCACGGCGCTGCCGCTCGCTGAGGCGGCAGCACCGGGCGGGCCGGGCCCCGGGGCGGCGGCGGGGCCGGCCCAGCACCACTGCCCGCCCCGGGCGGGGTCACCGCGGCCTCCCCCGCCCCGCTCCGCGCTCCGGCGCTCACCGCGGGCCTCCCGCGGGAAGGCGGCCAGGCAGCCCCTCACGGCCCGCAGCGCCGCGCCCTCCGCCATGCACAGCCCGGCCCCGCAGCGACCGGCCCCGCCTGCTCCCGCCCCCTGCCCGCCCCTTCCCCCGGAAAACGAACCACGGGCGCAATGCCCCAGTGAGTCGCGCAGCGCAGTAACAAATGGTCACGTTTTTATTGAAACAGTTTAAGACACGAAGTACAAATGGATACAGAGTTAAAAACAGCTCCCGGGGGAGCCTCACAGTGCAAAAAACAAAAAAAAACAAAAACAAAACAAAACAAAACAAAAAAAAAACCAAAAAAAAACCAACCAAAAAAAGAATTTTAAATTCTTTTCCGAAATAATAATTAAAAAAAAAGACAAAGTATTATTTTGCCTAAAGCCGAAAGTATAAAAACACGCATTTATAAATAAAGCAGGAAGGGTTTTTTGTTTGTGTTTCAGAGGAATGAAGGAAAAGGGCAGTGCAGGAGGGGGACAGGGGTGAGGAGATGCCTGCCCTGCCCGAAGCGCGGGCGCAGGAGGACGCGCGGGGCACACATGGCTTGTTCCGAGCGCGGCTGCCCCGCGCGGGTCCCCGTGTGACACGAGCACAGCCCCAGCCGCCCCATGTCCTTCATACGCACGACCTGAAACATGGGACACGCCGCAGTTACCCAGAGAAGGGTACCCACCTGCTCTCTCGGGGGGCTGCTAGAAGACCTGTCTATCATTTCATGAGGTTTTTGTCATTTAGTGTCCTGGATGCTGCACATCCAACGGGCTGGGGAGAAGACATTGTATACATGCATGAATTTACCAAGGGTGTTTAAATACCTGTATTTCTTTTTTTCTTTTCCTTATATATAAGTATATACATATTCGTTCTTAAAAAATTAAGTTGGTATGTTTCTACTCCCAGAAAGAAACGTCCCAATTCCTCTGAGTCATGATGAAGTCTGAAAAACAGGTAGGCTGGGGAGGGGGCTGCTGTAAGGCCATGCCCCAGTCATCACCTGGGAGGTGGCATGGGAAAGGAGAGGACAACCTGAGAGAGGAGGTGGAAGAAAGGTGGATGCCCATACACACAGCTCCTGAGTGCTGCTGAGGTATGGGGAGGATGAAGGTGTTATCTGCTTGCAGCAGAAAATACAACAGTTTGCTGCCCTTTCAGGTTGCAGCCCTTCCTACTGTCCCAATTCAAGAGAGCCCTTAAACAAACTGAGGGGCTCCACAGGCAAAGCAGTACTATTTGCAAGATGGAAAAGAAACCTAAAACTTCTCATTTTGACCAGGAATGTTGGGTTGAAGAAGGGAAAATATATGTAAAGAGAATAGGTAGATCCAAATTATTTTTTCAGGCTTTATGTTAAACAAATAACTTATCGTAATACAGGTATCTTGCTGTGCCTATGCTAACACCCACATAAACCAGTAAGAGGGATCACAAACCATTAAGAGGGATAGACTAAAATTTATTACCTCCTCCGACAAGCCTCTTGACTTCCCAGGCAGTTACCATTCATTATTTCTCTACCTGGCCCAATGGACAGCCTGTAGTGAAACATGTTCACAAGGTGCAAATGCAAAGCATTTATGCTCTTTTTGTTCTGTTAACTAGAGGTTTTAGGAATATTTCCTACTGCCAGCAATAGGAAGTTAGCAGGGAACAATTAGTTAGATCAGTCTTAAATTAAAAAGAGCAACACTATCCCCACACCCCTCTGAGCAACAAACTTGTGGCACCAGCATCTCCTTTACTGGGCTTCTAATCAATTCAAAATATCAAAGCCTTGAACAAGCAGCTCAGGACTTTGCCATTTAAGAAAAAAAATAGTTGTTTAGAGAACAGTTGCAAGAGAAGAAGCAAGAGGCTCAACAGAACATATTTAAAAACCAACTCCTTCCCATTCATCCTTCAATTACAGATCACCATCTCCAAGTCCTATATCTACTTTCCTGAAGCCTTTTGGTATTGTATCATTCACAGGTATTGGCCAAATGGTGTTCTACAGACCAAGATCATCTCTACTTCTACTGTTTTCCCGAGTCTCCTACATACACTGTTCTAAATTTATGTTAAACTACACAACCATTCTCCAACTGATCTACTTGCCCAACACTTTTCTTGCCATCATTCTGATCAGATTTTACCTCTGGTTTCCTGTATACAGCCATGATCCAAAGTAAAATCCATTCCAGGAAACAAAACCCACTCTGATCAGCTTAAAAATCAGATTTGCTTCACACAACTTATTTCCAAGGAGCTTTGTTTCATATCTCTATGCCAGGTTGGCTGGTTGTTGTCCTTTACTTTCATGGTCATTTCATTCTCACCACTTGGCTCTTCTGTATCATCTCTGACCTTTTTGTCACTACCTCAATGTTTAAATAATAAAATGGTATAAAATTGCACAAGGAAGTACTATAAAGGACCCTCAAACCATTATCAACAGTACCAAAATATAACTGGGTTCAAGGGGCTGCTATTTTTCCTGAGTGTCTTGTGGCCCCAGTACAGCAAGAAATTCCCTGTATACCAGGACATATGTTCACAGTCTGAAAGTGGAGGTACTGGTCACCTCAAAAGCAAGCTTGACCCACACTAACTCCCATCACAGACCCAACATGACTGTTATCACACATTCCACTCATGGCCTCTCCAGCTCACCTTTTCACTGCCAGAAACTTCCTCTCTGGTTTCCAATTTGCCTTCCTTTGCAAAACCTGTCTGTGCAAGAGAAGCTGCCCATGGGACTGAGCACACCAGCTGATTCAGCAGAATACAGTGCAGAGAAGGGACTAGAAAATAACCCCTTTAAAGTTTCAGTACAAGCCCATGGAAGGAAAGGTTAGCAAGGACACCTGAAACATGTTTAAGCAGATTTCAATTACAGGCAGAAGGAGCTCGAAAGCTCTCAAAATGTTTCCCATACTGCCATGTCCTGAAGCACACAGCAGTGATCAGGCAGCAAACCTGTTAGGGGAGAGACAGAACTGCAGATTATCAGCCCTACAGTTACTCAGGAGAAACAGGTTGTCCTATGCCAGTCTGGCCAGACCAGCAGAAAAAAGGCTGCACCGCAGATCTGCAGTCACAGAAAGAGAAGTCAACAGACCACATTTCCAAGTGCCACAGCGTTTCAGAGAAACAGCAGCCAGGACAGTAAAATGAAAAAACCTGCTTCCACCCTGTAACCTCTGTAACCAAGTGTTGCAGTCTGGCTGCCTCTGACTGACTTCCACAGATGGTAGCAGTCTCTCTCCCACCAAATTCTTGTTGCTTGCATTAGTTTTATGAACTCAGATTACACTGCTCTGCCTTAAAATAAATGCAAGACAGACTGGAGATGCAAGAAATAAAACATTTTGCGTATTTTCCCCTGTTGTTAGAAGGAGTGGGAGTAAGGGAGAAGGTGCTGAAGAATTTCATTGGTTTAAAATTGTTTTTCTTAGCTTATATCATTGACCTAAAAAACATCACTGGACAATTTTAAGCCACAATAGACACAAGTTAGCAGGGGTTTAGATAAGCTCCACAGGGCAAGAAGAATATTGCACATACAAATGCAAGAAGAGAAGATTCTGTTTCTCAGACCAGAAATTCATTAAAAGCAAAGGGGCTAGAGGCAGGGGAAATGGAGGTCCTCACACCCCAAAATATCTCATTTGAAGTTCTTAGGAAATAATTTTGTGAGGGGTTTTGAAATAGCTTTACAAAAGGTAAAAGAATCCCAGCTTTCTTGTGATGTAAATGTTCTGTTTTCATGTAAAGGCAAGGAGAAAACATTTTCCTATCACAGTGAAATGAACAAATGACACAGATGAGCCATGGCACTGAAGATCTCTCAATCCCATAGTGACACTGTATGAGATGGAAACCAGCTTTTCCATGTTACTTCTCCAAAAATAAATAGTAACAAACTCAATATCCAATTCCTAATCATGAAAACTGGCTGAAATAAACTTTTGTATTGTATCTAAATCAAATTTTTAAAATGTCTGCAGAAAACCCAGTCTGAAGTATTCAAATTCCAGATTAAAAATACCACTGATGAATTCATAAAGTAATCTCCAAAGCATGGCCCAAGGGATACACAGCCTTTCCCTGGAGGTGAATGCAGATAAGATACAGTGTGGGGACTATTTTGACACAATAGGAAAGCAGACAGGGTTGTCATAACAACAGCAGGATTACAAGGAACAAAACCAAGGGAGGAAAAGCAAGAACAGCAAGAAAAGATCTAAGCAGAGAACAGTTCATTAATTGCACAGACACTCCAGCCTGTCTCCCTGTTGGGGATTTATAATACAGAGATTGTTTCTCGCTGGGATATGGCAAAGGGACTGACAGTTTTTTTAAAGGACAAAGGTAACAGCCACAAACGTGGCATAGAGCAACAGTCAAGAGAAATAAATTAATAAATAAACCCATAAAAAGTCTGATTCTTGATTCTTATGAAGTCTTGGAGAGGAAGGGATTGGCTTCACATCAACCTTTGCTTTTAGTCAGCAGTTCAGAATTTCTTGGATAAACTGGATTTTCCCTGTATTTTTAGATGTCAAACATCCTGACCTCCTGGCTATGAAGAAATTTCAAGGCAATTTCTCCAAACTCCTCTTTCAAGACTTTGTTTAGAAGTCTTGGAAGTTGAAGACCATTGGGAAACAAATATTAAAACTGTGGCCAGCACATTGCTAAGAATTGGAACAAGTTGTTGGAGCCTGAGGAAATCAATTTATAAAGGTATCTCCACCAGCCCTTGACCAGCTGATGGTAGCATTGGTCTGAAGCTCTCTCTGTGGTCCTCTTCTTGCGATTATTTCTGTGTATTCACAAACACCTGAAAGCCACCCCTCTTAGAGTTTTTTGTCCATGCGTCGTTCCACAGCTTGCAGCAATAGCTCCGAGTACTGTTCCAACAAAGCGAGTGTCTGCTCATCTCCCAAACTCTTGGGACTCGGTAGATTGGCACCGCATCCCTCATTCAGTGGGCTAGTGTTATCTTGTGGCTTCACCAGTGCCTCCTTGTCTTTTGGAAGCTCTTCTGCATCCTTCAGAGAGTCCAACTCTTTCTTCATGGAGGAGAATGTTTCTGTCAGGAGGCCTGCTATTTTATCTTTGTCAGTAGAAGATTCCGTATCATTTAGTACCTGAAAACAAAGAGGAGGGGAAAACAAGGAATGCATTGGGGTTCAGGTAGAGCACCAAGTAAGCAATTTGAGCCCTTGAGGGAAGTAAAGCCATAAAGACTTGCAGACCAATCAAGTCTACTTTTCTTCAACATTTGAGACTGCCTATTTAGACATATAGCAGGACATGCATCCAATACTCCCTAGCTGCACAAAATCCACAGGCATTAGTCCAATAGGACAGAGATGGGAAGCACATTTTTGGGCAGTGTTCCCCTTATAGTGAGCTTAAGGAGGTAATGTGTTTCCCAGCGGCAGCACAGGGCCACAGTCTCCAGTCCCTCCTGTCTGCCAAATGCAGCTGGTCCCAGGAACAGAGCAAGGTCAGAGAGCTAATGCAAGTGCTGCAGAGGACCATGTGGCAGATGCTCACCATCAAAGTCTCACACTCATTGCAGGAGACCTGACAGATCAGTGGTAAGAAAAGGAACAAAGAGCTGTTATATTGCTCTGCATGTAGCTCTGGTATAGAGGTGAGAGGAACATGTGAACAGCTGCATGTTCTTCTCACAGCTGGATTCCCATGGTATCCCACATTTGCTAATCCTTTTCCCAGGCATCAAAGACAAAGAACAAATGGGGTAATAAAACTCAAAGCTCCTGTAATAGTTCATATCCCTGAAATAGTGTATAACCATTAATTAATTCCCTAATATCCCTTTGAAAAAGAGCATACTGTTATCTTCAGTTTACAGATAGGCTAAACAGACTGGAAACCTAATTGATTTGCTCAGAGTACCATAACAAACCATTGGAAAACCCAAGAACTGGAAATCAGGAGCTCCTGGTTCAAGTTGAAGGTGCAGTCAAGTGGACAGCCAGGCAGCTTGTGTCACTGAACACACAGTCAAGAGAACACCTTGAGGCAGCAAGCACTTACATCAGCATAAAATGCCTGTGGGCTGTAAAGCCCAGCTACCATAGCAGAGTCCGTGTGTGAGGTCACTCAGTCACTCACCCTGCGGTAGAGGTGAAGGGCTCTGCGCATGCTGTCCTGGAGCTCGGACACCACGTGCTCACACTGCTCTATGCTGATGCCCAACTCTGGAGGGAAGAAAACATAAAAGCACAAGGTAAGGCACAGACACTCCACTATCCACAACCTCACAGTTTGGTAAGAAAACAGGCTTTTTAATGCATATCTGAAACATCTCACACACACAACTTATCATTCAATATTTAGGGCTGGTTTGAGCAAATTATTAAATAGGCACATTCTGTATGAACTTTCCTTCATACTAACTAGACATGCTGCTTGCTTCAAACACCCCTATTTTTCCAGTCTTTAGACTCTCCAAAGTCAGCAATGTTTTTCCTCAAATTGCACATTTTTTTACAGTCACAGAATACCCATGTGATTTCCAATTACAATTAAAACCATGTTTGCATGAGGGCTTCCAGAGGCATGAGGGCCTGATCCAAAGAGCCTCTAATTTAGCTTCTACTTAGTTAGAAATCTATAAGCTTCCCCTCACACATCCTTCTGCACAGCGTATTAAAAGCACAGAGCATGATGGATTGTTCTGAATTATTGCAATTTTCTCTAGTGAGGACTGAGTTCCAGAGGAGCTGTGACAAGCAAACTCAGAACAGAATTGCATTGCTGAGCAACACATAACATACACTGGGGATAATCCAAATCTAAAAAATAAAAGCAAGCAACTGAAGGACAGCATCTTCTGCCTGTCCCCATCAGATATTATCTCCAAAACATGAGTTGAAGGCCTGCAATCTTTTTACAATAAACACTTTCATGAGTTATACATAAACCATGAACAAAGACATAGACACACAAACACAATCTTCAATTTGCAAAGGCCTGGACAAAGGACATTCAACTTTCTTCAGTTACCCAAGCCCAAAATTTCATCACATTAGCACTGTAACGTCTGCAATTCTAAGAACACCATCTTTGAAAAGACTGGAGAGGACCTAAGCTAATTTTATTAATACATCTCGATGATGCATGAACAAATACAGCTAGAAAAACATCTACTTATATATAAACAAAAAACATCCACAAAGAACAAAAGGGCAAGAACAAATCCTTCATCTGCATCCTTTGATCCTAAATCACCCATGGAGTCTGAGGACAGTGGGCTTCAGTGCAATCCAAGATTCTTGATTTCTGCCCCCCTCCTTTCCTCTTTATGTTTGAAACCCAGCTGTTTCTTCTCATTTCTCTTTTCTGGATTTCTCCTCTGATCATTGTTTTTATGCTGGTCTCCAGCTCTGGGAGGCTCCAGTCAGGAGAAAGATCACAAAACCTAATATAAATGCTTAAGTAACAGGCATTTTCTGCCTCTCGGGTGTGCAGAGCAGAGCTCTTCAGAAATCAGCAGAGAATATTAAACACAGCAACAGTACTAAGCACATCTACAGCATCTTAACTGTAGATGTCAAAACACTTTAATAAGTACAATGAAGTCTTTTTATTTGCAGCTGTTATACAAGCGGGAAGTTGAAGGACAGAAAAATTAGGTGGAAATCCAAAGCTGCAGTGCAAGTCAGAAGCAGAACAAGTCTCTATCAACCCTACAGTTTTCATCTAAACTGCCACGTGATTCCCAGGAGCCACAGTGAGTTGTTCACAGCAATAGCCAACTTGGATCTAAACAGCTTTTCCAGCATCTACCACTAAAAATTTGGGAAATGTGGTCTGCAAGAAGCTTAAGGCTGACAGCTGCCTACTGAGAAAAAAAAAATTGCGATCCACAGTGCTATATCATTCTAACTCACTAAAGGATGCTGTTAAATATGTTAAATATTCTGTCAGGGTGTGCTATGTCTTGGGAGTTGTTAAAAAAAAATAAAATCAATACTGAAAATCTTTATCTGTGCTACCTGTGTTAATTCTGCAAACTGACCAAAAACCATTTGCTATGTAGCCTGATTCGCAAATCTAGAAGAGAAAACTCAGCCTAAAGAGCACAGACAAGTAAAATTCTGCTGTAGAATGTGATTCCACAGCTTCAGGTTGCATCTGGAGCTAGAAAAAATCTCATCCCTGTAGGGGGAGGGTCTGAAAATTTCAGTTGCACTCACTATTCTTCAGAGCAGCAATGGTATGATAACTGCAGGTCCCTTGACAAAATATCACATTTCCTGTTTTACATAATAGTGCTTCAATCTTAAGGTGTTTGATCTCTCTAGAAATGCAAAAAGAAAAATAACAGTGCATCAAAATCAGATTAAACCTTCTGCAATGTTTCGGTGCATAAATATTGTGCTTAACCATATTGTGTTGCACCATTCCAATGAATGGTGTAACAGCCTGGCACCACAGAAGGCATCTATCACAGGATTACAGAGCTATCCCTTCTCAGATATGAGTAAGAACAGCATAACAAAAGGGATAAAAGCTGTATAGCCCCTTAAGGTAGAAGCTATCAGTGCAGTGGTTAACATTCAGCTTTCTAATACACAGCTCAGAAAGGTGTATTTCCTTTCTGATTGTGACACAAAAGAAAAACCTCAGGAGATGATGTGGAACTAAACAGTGCCCCAAACTCTGGAGGTTTTCCTGCCTTGGAGGGCAGGATTCCTGCTTCAATTTGAACTTATCTGCTAGTTTTCATTTGACTGAATTACCTTAAACTGAGACCTGTAAGAGATCTTAGAGCTGTTTTCAGTAGATGAAAGTTTTTCGTCTTGTATCTTTTTCTCCAAACTAAAGATAATCCAAAAATTAATGCACATTTTTTATGTTCAAACCCTGCACATACTCAGTTTGCAGACATGTCCTCAAAGCAGAGTGATAACAGCACAAAAACCTGCTTGCTCTCACAGGTAGCTACAGCAAGGAGCTCACTTTCATGAACTTTATCTCATGGGAGAAAATTGTATGCAAACCTTTCTGGACCCTGCACACTTGCATATTAACAAAGGAAACTTCGAGCTGCTTGGCATAACTTCACTGCCAGTATTACCTGTGCTTGCTTGGTTCTGTTAGTACATGTTGGCCTATACCTTCATTTGCTGGCCAAATGTGCTCCAAGAGGAGGGTGAGGAATGTGACCTACATACTTCAGGGGGTTCCCAGCATATGAGCTTTCAGCATTCACCACAAAGAGGTTTGAGCCCCTAGAGGTAATTGTACAGCTAAATCACTAAAATCATGACAATTCTGAGGTCTACAAAACCAGGTAAGAAGGACTGTCAGACATAAGACCCAGAGGAAATGGAAACTAAAGACTGAGAAAAAGATGTTAGATTGAAGAAGTGTCTCACCATTGAGGGGATGGTTTATGGAACGAGACAGGTGCAGACAGGACGAGACAGGCCAGAAGCTGGACGTAAAGAAATGTGATGGGATCGTGAGGCGGTTCACAAAGACAGGAGACAGAAGGGGGAAGATAAGAGATGGGTATCCATGCACACCTGAGACCTGTGCCGAGGCAGTTATAGCTGTAGGAGACCTGGGCCTGATGGGGTCTAGTGGGCAAAGTCCAGGTTGGCTGTCTAGCACACATGCGATGCCGGTGATCCGCTCCCTGCCCCTGGGCAGTGTGCTCTCAGGAGACCTTAGCTGCTGGCCCTCTGACACTTCCCTCAGTTTTAGACTAGTGACCCCTGGCTCATCCTGGCAATCTGTCCTCGAGACTGGATAATCCACTGGGCTCTCCTTAGCAAGCCCTGTTGAGACCTCTCTACCAGGAACGAGAAACCCAGCAGCTTGATTCTCCCTCTTGGAGGTTCGGACCTCAGGAAAAGAGGGTTTCTTTTTGGAGGCCCCAGCAGGTGACTGTGGAGACTGTGGCTCAAGCAGGGTTTTTGCTTTGGTAGTGGGTGAGAAGGAGGCCAGTGTGGGTCTATCAGGCAATGGCTTGGGAATGTCAAGAATCAGATGTGCTCGGTTTGATGATGCCAACTTGCTGTGGAAGGACTTGGGAGATGAGCAGTTTACAACTGGCTGGAGTGCAGGTTTCACTGGAACGTTTTCTTTCACTGGCAGCTTAATCTTCTCAGCATCTGATGTGGAACTAAATTGTGTTTTCTCTGTCACTGGAGGGCTAGTCCTCCCATCAGTCAACATTTCAGTGGAGCAACCAAGGTACAGATTTTCCCCTACAGATATGCTCCTTGACATCTTAGCTCGGAAGCTGGTTGTGGGGTTCATGTAGGACTTTGGTTTTGCAGCCCTGACATCTTTGGCCAGCAGAGCTCCAGATCCATCCATCTTCAACATACTGGCTGATAACACCCTGCAATTGTTAGGTCTGGGATCCTTCTCAACCACCAAAAGAGTCTGAGGACGCTGCTTGGCAGAGGATATCACTCCTGGCCCCTTATCTGTGAAAATTAAACAGATAAACATACCAAAAATAGACAAGAGCCTGCAGTGAATTCCTAAATTGGAATTTAACATGGCTCAGCTCAGCCCCTGTGAGACGTGTTCAGGTTAGTATCACCAAGCCTCAACAGCTTTCTTTTTTTGCCATCCCTCATCCTGCTCAGACAATTCTGCTTTCCTCATGAGAGAGATTTGTTCTTAACATGTATGGTCAGAAGACCTTGGACCACTGTGACTCTTAACAGAGAGGCCAGAAGAAGCAGGCAAAAACTGATATATGCCCTTGTGGTGATCATGTGGGGTTTTTTTTTTGGTTTTTTAAACAAACTTATTAACCGTTATTGAGTTACTTGTTTCAAAAATAGTTATTTCACACAGTGGGCATGGATACAGTAAGCTCTCAGTTACTGCCTCTTCCCTCTTTCTCTCCTCCCCACCCTTCAGGCTTAGCTTGGAGCAACCACCCACAGCAAGGGAGAATATTTTTGCTAATACTTTATTTCACCCTTGCCAGTGCTTCTCCCACATATGTCAAACAAATATCAGACACTGATAATTAGAAGACCAGCATCTGCATGACAAATTAAAAATATTAAATAATATTTTAATTAATAATATTTAAAATATTTTCCCTTGACAGCCTAGGATTTAGAAGACATGTAAAGCCTGTAGCTCAGAATGCAGAAAGACAAGCTAAATTTAAAACCTCCACTGAGACGTCCCCATTTCATTCTCAGGTACCATCATTCCAATGTGTGTGCTTACCCTCATGCACAAGGTCATGCACTGACTGTGCCTTCCTCATGACTGCATTCACAGGCCCTTCTGGAAAGGAGGCAATAACCCGTCCAGGAGCCATACCAACTCTGCTGGGCTCCAAAGCTGATCTGCGCTTCTTCTGCATACAGGCAGCTCGATTTGAATTTACATTCTCCAGGAGCTGGCTGCTCTCTGATGCGTCACCAGGATGGCTGCTGTCATTTTTCAACAGGTTTGATGTAAACTGACTGGTCTGGGTTGGTGGCTCGATGGGCTTTGAAACCAGTGTCAGATTGGATGAAGAGAGTGACAGTTGTCTAAAGAACACAATAAAGAAATCCCAGTTAAAACAAGTAAGCGTGTTCCCCTGGATAGACAGGAACATGCATTAAGTTTCTCTGGAATTAAGAACTCCTCCCTGTCTGGACTTTTTTGAGTCAAAAATGCCCTAAGCTGTTACCACTTAATTCTACTCAACCCTGCAAGCTCTGGTCTTCAGGCACTTGACTAGAGACTGCAATCACAGATAGCATTGGGTTGCTGTTTCCAGGGAGGACATCATAAAAAGTGAAGACAAAAGAGAAGGAAAAATTCCAGGCATAGGAAAGACTGGGCAAAGTCAGGTCTTTTCTCTCAGCTTACCTTACTAAAATTTAAATCTTTTCAATTCTAAGATAACCCTAAGAGGAAGTAAATATGCTTTCCTAACATTAGGAAAGCATAATGACCAGGAAAGCTGGTCAGTATCTTAAAGAGGAAAGCTTAATTTCCTCTTCCTCTCCATTTGAGACAAACACAGTGGGCTTACTTCAGAAAGGAGGCAACTTCCAATCTGGCATGTTTAAACAGCTGAACAGATTCAAAGCCCAGAGGTTTTCATAATCAAAAACTACCTCCCCTGTTACATCTTTACAGCACCAGTGACTTCCTTCACTCATCACTGCAGCTCTCCAGAAGCTTACACAATAGTTACCATTGGTTTTCTTCCCAAATACACATGAATCAGACTAAGAAGCATTCCTGACAGCAGCTACAGCAACTGAATACAGCAATAACAAACAAATTTCCCTACCATGCTGAATCTGGACACAGCTGGTGAACCTTAGAAGATGTATTCAAATCTGCTTAGTCCTATATGATGAAATTCCTTTGAACTAAGATTTTAGGTTGTCATTTTAGAGGAATATAGGAGTATTTGTAGGTTTTAAAAATTTATGAACCCAAATAAACAAAAACATTGACCTAATGCTTTAATTTTTTAAAATTTATTTGTTTTGTTGGGATTTTTTTTTAATAACAAGGAAAACAGCTTGCAGAGGCCTTTTAGGGTTGAGGGAAGAATAATATCCCAGTGAGGCTTTTTGCGAGACACCAGAACACCCTGTGAAGGCATGGGACCAAGAAAAAAAGCTGAGTAAGAAAGGACTGTAAAACAAAGGAAAAGTTGACAAATCTACTTTCATTGTCCAAGCTGAATGAAATGCAAAAGAATAAACAGAGCATAAACAGTGAAGAGAAAATTAGATTATTAATAATTCCTCCAACTTAATCAACCAAGGCATTAATCATGAAACAATTAAGCACATTGTTGAAAGAGGGAAAAGAACAAACAATAGTGTTACATTAGAATAAATAAAACAGCTAAAGTGATCCAGGATAACCTGTCCAAATCACAAGAGTCTGCAAGCAGCCTGCCAAGGGCTGTGCTAACACTTTGCTGTGCCAAGGCACACCAAGGCCAGAAGTTTGTTCAGCTATTTTCACCCAGAACCTAGCATGAGACCTACTCATATTAGTATAAATACACAGACAGAAACACTCAAAACAAGCAGAGCCATACCTGAGAGCCGGGGACTGGGAAAGAAAGCGAGAGGAAATGCTGAGGGTTTCGGTTCTTTCCAGATTCCTACATGAGCCACCTAAAAATTTTGGTTAGAGGAGAAAGAAAAATGAGCAGTTTATTTACAGAGCATTCTCTGTAAATTTTCTTATCATAGAGACTATAAAGTGTTCCTTGATATCCAAGGGTATTTTTTTTAAGCTAAAGCCACAGAGAATGAAATAATTGTATTTCCTTTGCCTTTAGTGTTCTACTTAGATTACTCTGCCTTAAGCTGCTACTCTCCCTAAGGGTACGCCTCCTCCTTTTTTGCTTTCCTTTGTGTCTTATCCTGCCTATAGGACTGTGAGACACTGGCATGAAGCAGAAAACAAACCCATCAAAGAGAAAAAAAAAATAAAAGAAAAAAAGAAAAAGAAAAAAAAAAGAACCCGAAAAACTCACATAGCTATTGCTGCCTGTAACCATTATCAATTCTAAAAAGATATGGTTTATTCTGGAGTTGGTTGATAAAGACAAACCAGCTCCTTTGCCACTCTGATGTCTCCTCTTATTCTCTCTCTCCACCCAGCTTTTCAGCCTTTTCTTTTGTGACACTGGCTATGCCTTGATGCACCACTAGAGGCCACTGCGTGTCACCTATGCGGGACGAACGCGCCGTCAGTACCTTCCTTTACAACCGGAAAAACCAGTCCGGGAGCAATGTAACAGCTCTGTAGGATTCCAGGGACAATACTTAATACAAACTGACACAGAGCCCAATCATCTACACAAATTAACACATAGGCCGATGAAGTTAACAGATGTTAACTCTTCTTTCAGCCTCTTACACTGTTTTCCATTTTTTCCCCTCTTCCCATATATACACACATCCATGAAAGCCTTGTGGAACTTAAAGCCTGTTTTGGATTATACAGGGGAAAAGTCAGGAGTGACCTAACAAAGTCTCCCCCCTGAAAATATAGCGATGTACCTTTTCCATCAGTGTTGCTCAGGGTCCCAAAATGCTCCTTGAGGAACTTTTCTTGATCAGGTATCTGAGGAATTTCTCCCTCAGGCATGCTAGTACTCACATCCTCCTCTCCTTCTTCTCCCTCCAGGTCTGAAACACCATCTACGCTTAGAGGCTCAGTGCCTTCTGAATCTGGGAAAAGGCAAAAAAACCCCAGTGCTGTAAAAACTAAATCAGAGTAACATTAGCCAAATTTAAAAAAAACACACCAACAAAGATGCTAAATTGAACCTAGAATGTTAAAGTTGGTCAGCATTACATGCAGTAATTCTCTAATGTACTGTATCTTACAAACAGCATAGCTTATGGCATAATCAGTACTAAACCTGCCTCCTTGGCTAGTGAGGTAAGAGAAAGCCAAAGGTGCACAAGGAAAGAAGGAAAGTCCACCAACTCCTGCTTCTACAGTGGCTTCATTGGGGTGTCTGTTCAAATGCCCCTGAGTCTGTACAGCAGTGCCAGTGTGACTAATAGTGTGACCTCAGATCAGCTCACTAAAAGCTCACATATAAATAAATACATTTATAATGGCTTTGCATCTTACCTTCATTTGGATGGTCTGGGCTGGACAGACGACTGCTGCTGTAATCTACAGAGCAGGCACTGTCTGGACTGTGTTTGTCTGGGCATCCATTACTCTGATAACCTCTACATAGTTTCCCATGGGGCAATGCTTTTACCTGGAACTCACTACAAGAGAGACAGGAAGATACAACACTAGAAGACATATTTGTTTACATGTAAAGAAGCACATTTTAACTTTAATAAGGCCTTACCTGTATTAGTAACACCTTTTATTACAAATGTAAGGCTTTAAAGAGAAAGAGAAGTTGATTTCTCTCATCATAATACAGTATATTTTTTGCATTTCATTAAGCTTGGACATGGAAGTCCCAAGGGGACTGTCTGATTTTCTGGGTGTTGTCAGTTCCCATGATTACCAGGCACCAGCAGCACTCTGCTCTGGCTTGATTTCCAGCACAGGTGAGGAAAAAATGTAGAAGTTTACATGATGAAAAAGGGACTAAAACCAGGCCTACGCCTACAGGAGAGAAACTCCAGTCTGCCATAGATTTAAGCTCTAATACACTTTTTTTCCTATGTTCATGACCTGCTTCTTTGGGCAAATTCTATGATGCAAAATATACAAGATTCTGGCTTTGAGAAAGACTAATTTACTGAAGAACATAATACAAAAATACAATCTTGTATGAAAGGGTTACTGATTTCTGTTGTGATTTCATGGAACTTATTTTGTCAAATGTCACCAGCACTGTTCTTTTGTCTGATGCCTAAGGACTTCCATTTTCCACTTTTTGGAATACTTTGGTTTCAAATGTACTCCAAGGCAAGTTAGGATGCAGAAGTCAATCAGCAGAACTGAATGGCAACTGCTCCTGGCAGCTCCCATACGCTGTAAACATTGCCATGTGTCCAGTCTGTATCCAACATCACTGGAGGGTCTCCCTTTCTTACATGATGGAGCAGCACACGAGTCTACTCTGTCCAAATGTTATCATCACAAAGTTAAAAATGAAAAATAAGCTAGGCGAAACCTTGCAGCTTCAACTGCAAAATCTTGGCATGCACTCTTGTTTGAAAGTCTGTCTAAAGCTATCAGCCCTGCTCTCTGTAACATGACAGAAAACAAAGGAAATTAAGCAGCTACTAGCATCAGGTTAAGACGGGAAGGGAAGAACAAAATTCAGGGAAGAAAAATAAAAGGGAGCACAGAAAAATTAAATTATGTAATATTAAAACAGAAGAAACAGCAGAGGAATAAAAAAGGTCTCCACTGTCTCCAATGTCCGTTTCAATTCCATCTGTATTGAGCAATTCAGTCTATTTCCCACATAAGAGTAATCACACACTACGTTTACTAAATTCTTGCCCAATTTTCATAAATAAGTGTCCTGTCATTTCTGCTGGGTATGCATTTCACTGCCACATATGTGTCACTGCTAGTGAGTTTTCCAGCTTCCAAGTTTTCCCTTGCTATTTTCAACCCAGATAAGGGAGAAAGCAAAAAGGCTACTCTCAAGTTGTTTACTCAACAAAAAAAAACTTGGAGGAGACTGCTAATGTGCAGCTCCCTCAGAGGAAAATTATTTTAATGGTGCCTTCTTAGTTTCATAGTTTCATATTCCTCTAACATCCATCTGACACAAAACTCTCAACTAAACATGTCTGACATCAATTAGGCAGTAAGTCAAGTCATCAAAGTTACCACACAAGCTGCAAGAAAACCAGAACAGAAACATCTGAGCCATGCACAGCAGAGAGCTTATTTTTAACCTGCTAGAGTCTGCGGGATGGATTTCATCTTGCACAGGGTAGATTACACATTCCTCACTCTCAGAAGGTTCCAGTTCCTGAGAGAAAATCCCCTCTTCACAAGACACAAGCCGAATCACCTGGGGTCGTGCACAAGACCCATTATCTTGGGGAGGTATTGAGCTGCCAACCTGGTTTAATTAAAAAGAGAAAACTAGATATTACCAGTGTTTTACCTTACATCAGCAAGTGCTGTGCAGGGCTAGAAAGTATGCATTATAGCACAGAATATGTTCAGCAATCTGAGATCAGAAAACACAGCAATCCTACATCTTTTCTGTTCCTTATTTACTAAACTTGTCAGACTACTGCTGTACTTTTCTGGTTTGTTTCCTATTTGCAAAAGTTCTTTGGTAAAGTACTCTTTGATCACACATCAAGAGTGTAAGTCATGTGGCAGAAGGTTCTTCCATTACTTTCTATAGATTGATTGGACAATTCACAAAACAGGGCCATTTCAGCTCAAAAATCGAATTACTGCACACAACAATGTGAATCCTCTTCTCAGTCACACAGTTATAGGGGAGCAAAACTTCTAATGAAGCTAGGCACTGGACAGACTGCTACTGGAAAATAGGCACTAGCTTTCTGAGGATGAGCACTCATTACTAGCTGCGACCCATCAATACAAAGATCAAAGAGAATTTACACATCTAGCACAGCCAACACCTAAGGGTTTCATGTGAGCCACATTGCAGTGGTTACTGGAGTCAAGAAACTGCATTCCAGCAGAGTGAGGTCACAGGTTACCAAGTTTTTACACACCTGTGTTGTATTGCACTAAATAGTTTATTTAGTTGTTGTTTTGCACTGGGTGATGGGAAATTTGTGCTGAGTATGTTATATCACATAGATTGTTATTCCCCCTCTCCCATCACATGCACCTCATGCACCCCTCTGCTATATCCCCTGGTGGTCTGGCCCCTGGTTACCCCTCCCTTTGCCCCTCCTCAATGGTATCCCATTGGCCGTGGTCCTCTTTCCCTGCCCCCCTCCTCGGGTATAAAAGTCCACTGCAAGACGGGCACATGCTCTTTCCCACGTGGGTGGTTGCTGGAACCAGAAGTGTCCCTTCCCAAGCCATTAAACAGGACATCATCCCCACGTGGAGAAGAGCACTTCTTGTCTTTTACTTTGTCCATGTAAGACCGTATGGGCCAGGGTCCTAGCTAACTGGGCTGGACTCATACAACAGCCCGAGAGACACAGATTCTTACACACCTGTATCTCCAAGCTCAACTTCTCAGCTTGTTTTTGACATAAATATTCAAAGAGCTAAAAGAAAACATGAGGTCTTCCTGCCATTGAAGGGAAACCTTGACCCCATACGATCTCTGCGATAAGACAGCAGAATCACACATTGCAGGAGTATGAATTACAATACAGTTATCTAATAAGGTACCTCAAAAGTCATTAGAAGACCTTTAACAATAAAAAGAGTGGCCTCAGGTAGTAATAAATGTAGGTAATAACAAATAGATGCAGGACAGATGCACTCAGAGTGTGTTCCCCTCCTCAGAGCAGTACTGCCCTTACTTTGTTGACGTGCACAGGAAGGTCAGTGTGCTCTTCTCTGTCATCCCCATTGCTGTTTTGGGACAGCGAGTCTCGGCTTGGAGAACGGGAAACAGAGAAGGACTCCAGCTGCCGCAGGTCAAGCATGGATTTCACTGTCATCTCTATGCTGCTGCTGGGCTGGGACCAGCGGCCACGCTGCCGGGGCACCTTGCTCATCGGTGCCTCTGAGCGCTGGATTGCTGCTATCTCTTTGGCCTGAGGGAAATTAAAACACGGACTTTCTTAGAGACTGAGCTTGGCTGATGGAAAAACAGGATAAATAAACCACAAGAAACACAGAAAAATATATTTATGTCCATCTCAATAAAAGCCTCAAAACTGTCTAAAAGACAGCCTGAAAGGCACCTTTAATCATAAAGCATCAAGTGAAAATGATACTTTTGTTGCTGCTTCTTGCACAGTCGAACAGTTAAATGTCTTGCTCAGATCCAAGTATATGAACAGCTTCAGCACCACATGAGATTCAAATCAAAAATGAAAAGACAAAAGCATAACATCTGATGGAAGAAGACTGATATAAAAATCCCAAGCGCAGCTCTAGACTCCAAACACTTTAGTCTCTTAAACTAGGCTCTATTTTACCATCTCTAAATCATTCTTCAGAGAGAAGCTTCTCAGTAGTTTCCAACCACAGCTGCACCTTTCCCACACGTGCAAATGCAGATTTTAATCTCTCTGGGAATTTCTCCTTCAGTTTCCTTGTAACAAGAAATACAGTCTGAAGGTTTAGTAACTCACCCTCCTCATTTCCCAGTGGGAAAGGCTTCTTGAGAGGGTAAGGTCTGGATCTGCAAAGGTAAAGAGATATGCACCTAGTTGACATCCTGGCCAGCAGTCCCGCTTTTGAACAACCTCTTACTTCATCTTTCAACAAAGATGAATAACTTTTGAACAACCCCTTACTTCATCTTTCCTACGCCTTTTGAACCACTGTCAACAGATGCTTTCCCATTGACTACCCAAATCATTGTACCAAAATTTTAATAGAGACATACAGTTTTATGTAAGATTTCCATTGAATCAGCAGACTACTGCAGAACACCTGCCACAGTGCAGTGCCCTCCCAAAAGCTTGGGGAAAAAAAAATCTGCTCCAATACACTGTACCATCTGTGGTAAAAATACATCAAATTAATAAAAGCAATCTCTACTGTAAGTTTTATCAGACATCTCTAAAATCCTCTCTTTTGAGGCGATCTCTTGATCTCTTTTGATTTCTGCAGAAACCAAATATATTTGGTTTCTGCAATATTTTAATAGCTTGTAGACCCCAGCACACTAAACTAATTCAAAATTTCTTCAGCCAGTTGGAACTAGCAAGAAACTTGCCAATTTAACAACTGAATTTCTAGACAGAGAACTCTGAATTGCACCCCTCTTCAGATGCAGGAATGAGCAGCTCCACATTACCCATTGCTATCTATCCATATGCTTCTGCTTTGGCCTCTCTCTTTCTACCCATACCGTGTTATCCCTAAGCCAGTGTCTCTCATCTTGTCCTCCCTTCACATCCATGCCATTTTCCTCCAGCTCTGCTCATGTCCCTCTAGCATTTATACCTGAGTCTCTCTCAGTGTTGCAGTTGGACTGAATATGGAAAGACTGCAGCCCTCGTAACTCATCTTCATCATTGCCTTCATCTTCACCATCCTTATCGCTGTCTGATGAGAGTGCAGGCACAGAGGACAGGGCAGAGATGGACTCATGCCTGGAAGGCAGGAATTAGAAGGAGTATTATGGTTCATGCACAAACTGCCCACCATTTCAATCCTTACACCAGTTCTCCACCTTGTCTCCATCCATATTCAGGAGGCTGCCTCAACTCTCTCAAAGAGCCTTGCACAGCCCACCTCTGAGAAACAGGGCAAGCTAAACCCTGCACAGAGATTTGCAGACCCTGCCACAACAATGTTCTCATACACATGGAAGGTTGACAGAAATCAGAAGTAAACAAGTGTGAGAAAGCCAAATGGAATGAAACTGGGCCTTCCATTTCAGACACTGCCAATTGATAAGGTCAAGATGGTAGATTATATTTGAAAGGCAAATATTTTTCCCACCCTTAAGCATTTCTTCTCTGGAACTGATTTACACATCAAAAATATCAGAGATATGCTCTGTTTGAAAGTAATCTGATTTATGGCAAATTATCCCATAAGAGACAGGTTCATTTCCAGGATTGCTCCAGGCAGACCCTGAAGGCACAGCCCACACACTGTAAGAGCACCATGCTGACTATTTTAACTTTCAAGCACAAGGATCATGTAAAACGTATCTTGCGCCAATCTTTGGTTTAAGTCGATCAAGGCAAGTTTTACCACACACACCTCAGAGGCACTTCCAGCATAGAACTGCCACCACCAATCAAGGACACTCAATAACATCAAATTTCACTCTCCCTCTTTCTTCTCCTCTTTCCTCTCCTGTGCTCATTCCTTCAGTCCACAGAATCAAATGAACAAATAAACTTTTAGACAATAATTGAAGAAAGAAGAGTCCCCAACAAATACATTTGAGTAGCCCCCACTCCATGGCCTTGAGCTAGAGTGCCAAACTCATCATAAGTGACATTTATAGGATATCACTGGTGAGTGTTGAGTGCCAAGCATTATTCATGAAATAAAAATAGCTCATCCACCAAATACAGAGCAGTCTGGCGAGGGATCAACTTCTCCTGCAGCTGACAGATCACAGGCAGTATTAAAACATGCTAAGAAGCAGTTAAAGTATTTTAATCTTTTCTCTTCCTGTGTAATGGCAGAACATCAATTTCCATTTCATTATGAGTAATAACCATTTCAGATGAGCTTTGAAGTGTTCTGGCAAAAAGAAAAGTGAAACTGACTGTAGCCTGCAGGGTTCGCAAGTGAAGAAGTTTCATTTTAGTCATCCACATCTACTTTTGAAATTTGAGTTTGTCAGTCTCTTCATCTTTTCTACTGTCTCCTTGTATGCTCATCTTGTCACTCTCAGGTTCTTGTGTCTAAGCAGGGGAATCCTGACAAAGCCCAAGCACCCCAGTATGTCTGAGGTTATGCCATGTTTCATCCTATGATATATATTAATTACATTTATTCACGGTAGGCAATATTAACTTCGTATCAGTAACTTTGATAGCATCCTTCTGCTTGTGTTCATCATGGTTGTTTGAGGAGTTTATTAGGACAAATGGATTGGATTATTAGACCTTTAAACATCTAGCTGGTTGAATACCTCACAATGATGAAGTGATATGGCAAGGCAAGATTATGGGTTTGCCAAGCTCCTATGTGTACTGTCATTGGTTTAAATGGAGAAGGGAGGATTGCCATCTGTGTGGTTCATGTTACAAATAGAAAGATGGCCCCTTTCCATAAGATGGTGACTTAAAAAATTGGTGAGGGGAGAGGGGAATAGTATGTTCCAGTGTCCTTAAAGTAGCAGAGCAAGAGAATGCAAAACATATTTGGAAGTCAGATGGGTTTTTTCATACTTCACAGGAAGTGATAAACAAGTTAAGAAGTAACGTATTTGATATAAACATAAGGTCATCTTGCATTATCCCAGCAAAAATTCATGCCCCTCTTCCACATCCTTTTTTTTACAACTCAAGTATGCTTTTCAAACTCAGTTCTGTAACTTGAAGGGAGACAGATGAATGAATGATATTTTCAAAATGATCCTAGGTCCCTGACTTGAAACTGAGGTACTCCTGAAATGAAAACTAGCTTCACAAGGTCTTGAGTGTTTTAACTGTAGTTCTTGCCCAAGTCAACCCTTCTATTCAGACTTCATTAATTCTCCTTTCTTTCCCTGTCTTCCCTCATGTACTGTGGATTTTCTCCTAAGCTCCCTGTTGCACACATCTCCTCAATACTCTTCCTCAGTTCTTTTCCATGCTTCAATGGGAGTCAGTGTAATGTACAGTGAGTTTTCAAGCACAGAAGCTGTTTCCAAATAAGCACAACACGAGAGCATTTTGAAAATTAAGGAGTAAGACTTCTGGGGTTTGCTGAATTCCTCCCAAGAGCCAAACCCTAAAGCATCATTATACCAAAATGAATGTTTGAGAGCAGCTATTCCAGAATAGCATGTACAGACATGTCCAATTCTCAAGATCCATGTGACTCAGAGCAAGTGTTTCAATTGTAATTGTTCATCTTTGCTGAGGAAATATCCCATTCTAGTATCATGGAATCACAGAATCATTAAGGTTGGAAAAGACCTCCAAGATCATCAAGCCCAACATTTGACTTAGTATCACCGTGCCCAGTTAAAGCATATCATGGAGTGTCATGTGTACTCATTTTTTAACACTTCCAGGGGTGGTGACTCAACAATTTTCCCTTGGGACCCTGTTCCAATGCTTAACCACTCTTTCAGTGAAGAAACTTTTCCTAATGTCCAACATGAACTTTCCTTGGCACAACTGGAGGTCATTTTCCTGTGTTCTATTGCTAGTTGCCTGGGAGAAGAGGAAAACTCCCAGCTCATCACAACTTGGATCTTGTTCTATACAGGTCAGCAGTGCCAGTTGCTCTTCAGCTCCCAGTTTTTGAAGGGTCAGACAGTGAATGGAAGGGAGGACCTTAAATTAGAAAGTCTTCAGTACACAGTATAGACTTAAAAGTGCCACACGTCATTATGGAGTGCTAGTATTCAGACATCTGATAATAGGTACTCTGTATGCTTTTGTATGACCTGAACCCAACCCTGTTTTGCTTTCTCAAAACAAAACAAAGCAGACAAGAATGGCAACTATCCATTTAAAGAGGTATGTCATCAGCATTCCCACTCTGATCTTGTGCTACTTAAACCCTCAGCTTTAGGGATGTATTTATGAAACTGTAATATCCTGGGTGGTAGGTATCACCAACAGATTATATCCTCCTGCTTCCCCCTCAAATGCTGAAGTGTTTTAAAAGGAAAGTTGTTCTGCTTTTCCCCACAGAAGGATCCCAGTGCACTGACTTCAGAGTTTCCCGAATGTTACAATTGCACTAGTTCACCACAGACTAAGGCACCATTTCTGATAAGGCATCAAGAGCCTGCCCCATTCTAAGCCCTGGAAACAACACAGCTTTCCTGGACTGGACAAGACCCACTGAGAATTTGATAAGGAGCTCTTCTTTCCAAATATATCTGACAGCACACAGTATTTCTTCAGTGTACACATATAACTTTTAGACAATTTAATTTGGATAACTTTTTTTCTCCTGCTATTTATACTAAAGAGTCAAGGAAAGCCACAGATAAACTGATTTTTAAAACATGACTATAAGCCCTGCAAACATTCCACAGTAAAATCAGCTTAAAACTTGAGACAAGATTTTCTAAACTATAAATGCATACTTGGATCAAAACCAAAACCCTACTAAATGGCCTTTACAAGATTCCTTCACTGAAAATATAAAAGCCTTAAAACCAAAAAGTACCAGCAATATCAACTGAGTACAAGTTCTATTATCCCAGACTATCAAAGCTCCTCATGTTCAGGAAAAAAAGCACACATCTGCAATTACCACAACCAAAGGCAGAACTCAAAGGCTCTCAGGCACACTATGGAGAACTGTGGGTCTAACAGGTCAGAGCAATTCCAAGGTAATACAATGTGTCATAAAGGTGAGTCAGAGAAATCATTCAGAGGAGACACTTTAGTCTCTAAAAACTATTGGAGGGACTGAAAATGCTGGGACTCTTCAGTTCAGAGAACAGGTTGGATAAAAAGAGGTTATGAAAAAGGTTTACAAAACCATGGGCACTACCAATAGCTGGCTGCAGAACAAAAGATCACCAGAGCTCACAATATTCAGAAGCAAACTTCAGACTTTCATGAAAACTAGTAGGAATGTGCTTTAACAGAGACAAAAAAAGTCCTTCTTTCCACAGAGAGCAGTGAACTCTAGGAACTTGTCACCAAAGGAGGCTGCAGAGGCAGACAATATTATGAAGCTCAAAAAGAATTTATACAAACTCAGTGGACAATTGGTCCATGTGCAGATAGTAAAGGAAAAAGGTAGAAATGTACCTCCTAACATCCCTAATGTAAAAATGGAGCATGAGGCAAATAGACCACAAAGGTTCATACAGCAGGTCCCACAGAGTTTCTCACTAAATAGCATCTTCCATTGCCAGGGTCACGGGCAGAATGCTGGGCTTTGTGGAGCACTGGTTTGACCCAAAAAGGCATCTTCTGTGTGTTTACACTGCTGATCTTACTCACTTGTGTCAATTCCTGCTCTGACAGTTGCAACTGGATAGACTATCCTGAATTGGAAATCTTCATCTCCCATTGTCTCCTCAGACCAATTTTGTTACCATTTTGATTATTCATCCTGTAATACACCCATACCATGATAGTAACCAGAATGTGTTACTTCCCCCACCAAATTCTAGCAAGACTGTTCTAAAGAAGATCTAGTACAACAAATGACTTATCACAAGGCAGGCAGCTTTCTCATACTACTGCCAGTCTTTTGAGACAACAATTTTACACCACAAGTTGCAACTCAACTCTTTACTGCAACCTATACAGACAGGCTTTGGAAACAATCAGAACAGGTACAATCAAGGACACCTAGAAAACAAATCTCACTCAAGTTCATTAATTTTTCTTCTCCCACCTCAATAATGCTGGTCCACTAGGCTCTTCTTCCATTGTCAGTACCAATCCAAAATGCTCTGGGAATTATGTCTTTGCTGATCTCCAATGACCACAGCAGACAATCAAAACTGAAAACAAGCTTTCAGAGCTGACAAGTAGATTGCAGGCTTGCAAAGAGGCTACCAAACAAGTTTACTGAAGTTCTGGGCTTGGCGTGGCCCTAGCACCGCCCTTCAGCCAGCGTCTGTGATGGAAACAAGTATCACCTCACAGGAACAGGGCTGGGATTATCTGTCACAGGCTGAGCCTTGGTAGGGTAAGGCTGCAGCTGCTGGAATAATAGAGAGACGGCTATAAAAAGCACATTGCTTGACAGATCCAGAACTTTGGCTAGAAAAAGGGCTTCCTGAGTTTTCCCAGTATTGTTACTAAAAGCACTTACCAGACAAGACTCGCTTCAGGAATGAGCAGATCAAGACTTTCCAAAACAAAACTATGTAGACAGACTTGTTACAACATTGCTTCCTCCCAAAGGGAGTGGGAAACTCCTGGTGACACTCAAAAACAGTGTGGTAATTCCTCCAGTGCCTTGGTACTTTTATATCCAGAACTCCATGTGTAGTCATTTGGGACATAGGAACAAAAATATCTGCATTTACCCATTTTTCCCCCACTGTGATCTCATAACAGGTTGGTCAGGACTCTCCCCTGCATTACTTACAGTCCAACTAGTCTCAGTTACTTACAAACTACAGGAAAATCAAACACATTAGACTAATAATCAAAAATACCTTGTCACCTTGTTCTGTTTAAAAACAGAAGCACCACTTTTAAAAGAAAGGTCACTAGATAAATTTAGATCTATTCCACTTGTAGGCTGCAGTAATCTGTTTTGAGATATGTTGTTTACCTAGCAAAAAATAATAATATTATTCAGCTAGCAAGAGCATTTCCCATTTAATTTATTTTTGTATTTATTAGTCATATTATAATTATTTTAGCTGAGTTTTTCACAGCCTCCAGAAAATAGTTAACAAAGAAACAGCAAAAGTGTAAGGACTTTTTTAGAATTATGATCAACATAGTCAGCTCATAGAGCTCACAGGTATACTTCAGTACTGACACCACAGAAAACAGCCTTCAAGTTGCATTCAGCTTAGATCTAAAGAACTTTACTCATGAAGGATCACAGCTTCCCCGCTGGAATTCTGTGTACCATCCTCAGTATTCCTAGGTGAACTGCTTAATAAAGTTTCTGACCACATCATTAAACTAAATTAAGATACAAGAGGCATTACATACATATTGCAATCAGTGAAGCACACTAAGTTTGTCTGGAAGATGCCAGTCTGGTTTCTATATCCAAAGGAGGGGGGCACAAAACCAAATTCAAAAGAGAAATAAGAGAACTTTTGGAAGAACACTATCAGTGAAGACAGCAAAAACCTTACAGTTGAATCCCAGTGCCACACTTTCACATTCCACCCTACACAGCCAGCCACCTGTTCTCAGTCTGCTCTGCTCACCTCATGAGTCCAGCTGCCTTGTGAGGAGGAGACTTCTCTGCCTGCTTCCCTCTCTGTTTCATGTCTGACAGTCGCTGCCGCATGTTGATGGTCATCTCTGAGCTCAGACGCCAGATGAAGATGCAGCTGAAAGAGAGAAAGGCGAGACTGGAATCAAGTCTCAGTTCAGTTTATTGATACTAATTCCTATAATTCCTACTGCAGAGACAAACAAGAGCCCTTCTGTCTGTGGCAGAGGCGCACGCAGAAACAGCTTCACAGAAACTCAATCCCATCACAAGCCTCATGATGAAAGGGTTAAACCTGCCTGTCAAAGCCTCCCTGTGAGCGAGAGCAACTGCAGAGACTCATCTCTGATCCTATACCTTTTTTGACTGTCTGGCCAGCTGCTGAAGGAAATGCTCTAACAAGTCACTCCATGGTCAGCAGGATAAGTGGAGCCTACAGATGTCCCTTGCATCCTCTAACAGTGGCTAAGCTGAAGTCTCTGACTGCCCCTACCCTCAAAGGCAAGGCCTTCCTAAAGCCCACCATCCCATGGAGTCTCTGTGCAGTACTAACAGTTAAGCTCATGTGGGAGTACTTTTTGCAGCAGGGTGCTTCTAATATTTAACTTGGGACTCCCTACAGTGAGTAGGGACACTTGCACAGAATTTACATAGCCATTAGCTCAGCTGGTCAGAGCACAGTGCTAATAACACCAAGGCCATGGGTTCAATTCCTGCATGGGCCACTCATTTCAAAACTGGATTTGATGATCCTTGTAGGCCCCTTCCAATTCAGAATGTTCTGTGAAGTATTCTGTGACATTTGACTGAATTTGGTCAGTGAACTCAAGAGAGAAAGAAACCAACAATGCGGTCTCATTTCAATAATTTCATCAGAAATTCAGTTTAAATAAATATTCCTCATCACATTAAAGAATACTGTATCTCATCTTCAGCTATTAGAAAGTAAAATGACCAGCACTGTCTTTGAAATTTAACCTCAGTGCTAACTAATTCTTTTCATCTCAGTCATCTTTCCTGTCTAGCTGGGTATACCTACACTGATGTAGAAACAGAGATGGTGCTTTGGCTATCACTTATAAAATCTTGCATCCTACTTTGGAATCCAAAGAGGATTTAATTCAGTTCTTCAAGACCCATCAGTGCAAGTATACTCATGGGTACTCCAATACACAGAAGATTTTTTAAGGACTGGCTTTTCCATCTTTCTTCTTAGCATGTAAACATTAATTTGCTTTGCCATTTTGAGCAATGACCATGAACTTTGGTCTCCCTGACCTCAGGCAAATGTCAAAAGTGTCAGGATCCTGAATACCTGAATCTTCATTTTTTCTCTCTCATGAAAAAACAATTTAAAAGGTTTAAATTTCCATATCACACCAAAAAAAAACCCCATAATAGCATCTTTGCAGTCTGTGGAGATTTTAAGACAAAACTAAAAATTCCCTTCTTGTCCCCAGTGCCACGCTCAGGAGCATCACTCCCAGCTACTGAAATCACATACAGACACTGCATCGCCAGTGAACACACTCTCATCCTCCCACTGGAGCTTTTCAATCAGGAGAAAGGGGTGAGGCACTGTGTCTGGGAACCATGGCAACCCAAGACAGCCAGCTGCTTCCTCTCAAGGAGCAGCTCTCTCCAAGTAACAGCAACCATAATCTGCTGCTGAAAAAATACTGAAACAGAGGAAACAAAACTCTAAAAGCAAATTTGGCTTGTTCATTATCCCACCCCTGAAGTTATCAAACCTAGAGATAAGCAGCAAACAGCCCAAGCCTGTGAATACATTAGCATCCAACACAAACTCTGCCAAAGCAAGCACCCACCTACCCCTTTTGCTGGGGTTGGGGTGGGGATTCTGCTTTGTTTTTTCTTACCTTGCATTACTTGCCTCACATGAATCTCACAGTCCTTGTGCCCTTTCTCATCCCTGTTTTTCTCTCTATTCTCAGCTCTACTCTTTGCACATGTTGCTATGTGTGAACAGACTATGTTCCCTGCTCTCCTTTGAAAAAGATGCTTTCTCATATCCTCACAGCAATCTTCTTCAGGAATCCTTTCCTCATTTCTCATCCACCTCCTTCATACCCTCAATGAAGAAAATGACCTTTTTTCTCATGAAAATGTCAACAAAAGAATGTTGCAGTAAATCACAAGGATCACTGGGGACTTCAAACCTTCCACGTTTCTGGAATATGTCAGAAGTTCACAACAAAAGGACTCTCTCTCTTACAACTTTTGTCCCTAATCTATTTAAACACATGAAAGAGGAAAACTAAATTATTTATTTATTACTGAAAGACAGAAACAACCAACTGAAGAGAGGTTGTAGACAGGTGGGGGTCGGTCTCTTCCACCGGGCAGCAACTGACAGAACAAGAGGACACAAGCTATGTCAGGGAAGGTATAGGTTGGATATTAGGAAAAAGTTTTTCACCAAAAGAATAATAAAGTACTGGAATGCTCTTCCCAGGGAGCTGGTAGAATCACCATCTCTGAATGTGTTTAACAAAAGACTGGACATGGCACTTGGTGCTATAGTCTAGTTGAGGTGTTAGGGCATAGGTTGGACTCAATGATCTTAGATGTCTCTTCCAACCTCATTATTCTGTGATTCTGTGATGAGATATGATATATTGTATGTTCTATAGCAACTCATCCTCTAAAACACTCTTTCAATTCAATTGTGATTTATTAATTTGAAAAAAAAGAGACAGAGAATCTGGGTTGCTCTGAACTTGCAATAGCACTCCAGGAGCCATATTTCTCACAGGAAAAATTTTATTCAGTGCAGCTGAATTTAAGCATTCACTGATTCCAGAAATAGTGGCTCCACTCACCTGTACAACCATCATATTAGGCATGTATTCTCCCTTTTTCCTTGGGCTCAGTTTGGTGACTACTTAAGCTTTTAGTGAACTGATTTAGCTCACTAAATGTACAGAAAACTCATCTCAGGGGAGTACTGATGTAGTGACCTGATTTAGCTGAATGAGGGGTCAGCTGCACCACTGCTGACTCAGGGGAGTGGAAAAAGGACCGTATGGACAGGACCAAAAAGTGAGGACAGGTCTGTCCCTTTTGCTGCTAAACAGACTCTTTCACCTGGTGAAACCTCATCAACAGGAGTAGTGCAAGAAAAAGTTTTGGCACTACTAGCAGAAATAGCCCAAGATGCCTTTTATTACAGGCCTGAAGGCTGGTCAGGAAACAGGTCACATGTCTGTCTCCTTTCCAACACAGTACTTACTCCCAGAAAAGGGAAATACTTCACATGGGTCCCATTCCATGAAATGATAGCATAAGGTCTGTGAGCTTTGCCAACAGCACACATTCAGGATTCAGAAAGCTCTGAGATTTATTTGGAATTCATAAAACACCTCTGAAAAAAAAAATCTACCTTTCCTAAGGATATGTTACATCTAGTATGAAATGGCATAAGCCAGTACCACAAATGAGCAAAACCTCTTACCTGTCACCAGAAACAGAGATCAGATGTTTGCAGTCATTACTGAATTTCATCCCAGTTACAATCTCTGTGAGAAATAAAGCACAAAAAAATATCTTCCCTGAATTATTCAAATGGACAGAAGACATAATTAGCCAAATAGCCTGTCTGCACTCAGTAATTCACACTTCACAGATCAATATGCCCCAATTACCATAACCATTTAACCAAGAATCTATTTAACCAATAGGCTTGACATGGAAGAGGTACTCCATGGCAAAATATACATGAAGACTGAATTCTCTTTTTGCCTATAATAGAAGAGCTCCTGCATGGTAGGAGCTGAGGGCATATCATAATGAAACTAAATATACACTGAAAAAAAACCCCACAGACTACTTTATAGGCTATTAGAAAAACTGCGTAGATAAAGACATGACTTGACAGGTGGGTGTGTGTGTGTGTGTGTGCTTGTGTGCAAAATGCAAAAATTGAACTTGCAATAAAATATTACAACTTCATCCAACTACAATCTATTCAAAAATACCCATTAGGTAAACTTTGGTGGGGAGAAATCTTCAGAAAGCTTTGACTAGTATCAGATCCTACTATATAGTCATCAGCAGAAAAAAATATTTCCAGAAGTTTATAAGCCTTACCTGAGTGTCCATACATGGTTGCAACACACTCGCCAGAATAGAAATCAAAGATGGAGAGGTTCTTGTCAGAACAACTGGTTGCAATATAAAGACCAGAAGGATCTGTTTGCACCTGGTTTAGGAGACCAGAGGAATGCAAAGATCTGGTGAGAAGCTACCTTCCAACTGCATAAAAATAGTGCAGAATACCCAAGACAGTCAGACTAAAATGCAAGTAGCCCCCACAGGAGGCAAGTGGAGTACCAGCCTATCCAGTATCCCAGGAAAAATCTCCAACCTGACCAGACTTTTAAGACTATCTCCAACCTAATCAGAGGCTGAAGGCACTTAAATTAAATGCCTTCATGACTGTGAAAGTATTGCCACCAATGGACAAATTTCTACTTTTCTCCTACTTTCTTTTAACCATTGGGGTCTTTCTTCTATGTTAAGATCAAAACAAAACAACAAGAAACTCCCACCCCAAAACACACACACCATAAAAAAAATAAACATCAGAGCTGATAGAGTTAAGGGAAATATTAAAGGATTCGAGTCTTCAGGAGTGAAAGCAAAAAAGAACTCAACGCTGCCAAGAAACTGACTTTGATAATGATGCTGTCACATCTGCAGTATTTGCAACTGCCATTTTTCAGCTATTTTGTTTGTTGTTTGCTTCTTCATGTGCACCTATTTGTTGCTTTATCTTGGATCAAATATAAAATCCCTTGCAAATGCCTCACCACGTCTAAAGCAGCACTACACAGCAAATACAGTTACTGTCACCAATGTAGAGAATTTCAAGGAACTGAGAGGATAAACTGTGTTTTTCAAAGGAGACATGGTAATTAAATAATGGTAAGTCTTTTTGTTTGTTATGGCTCTTGTTAAGGCTCTTTTGGTTTGTTATGTTTATTTTGTTGATGTTTGCTTCCAGTGTCACTGTTTGAGTTCTGCTCATTAAACTGCAATGTGTATAATGATCTCAGAATTACATGCCAAGAAAGTTTAAATTCCAGAAACAACCATAATCCCTCGGTTACATAATTGTCTTAAAAATGAGCAAAGCAACAGTAAAAGTAATTGAGATTCCCCACTTAAGATACACATTAAAAGAAAAACCCACAAAAAACATAAAGGATATTAAAAACAAAAAATTCAGCTCCCAGAACATTTCATGGTTTTTTGTCTGAGAAAAATCTAATCAAGCACCTAAGCTTATCAGCAGTTTAAAGTGTAGCATCAGTTTTTCACTTTCTTTGCTCTGGCTTACAAAAAATTTGTGGGAATTATAATAGGCAAAGAGAAAGATCTTCCTCTGTAAAACAGAAGAGCTGACACTGAACAAAACTTAGTTTCCCCCTTCCCTTTTTACCCAGTTATTTACACCTATCAATAGTTTCACCTAGAAGGGAGCTACAAATATCATCTACTCCTGCCTGACCAATTCAGAGTTGACCAAAGATTCATCAAGCTTAGTCTCCCCCATAAGGGCCACATGTTTAAAGTTTGTTATTAAATGCATTGGTCAAATGCATCTTCAACACTGTCAGGCTTGGAGTATTGACCACCTCTCCAGGACTCCTGTTCCAGTGTTTGACCACACTCTCAGTAAAGAAATGCTTCCTCCTAATGTCCCTGGTGCATCTTTGAACCATTCCCATATATCCTGTCACCAGATCCCAGGGAGAAGCACTCAGCACCTCCCCCTGTGTGTCCTCTCCTCAGGAAGCTGTAGAGAGCAATGCAGTCACCCTTCAGCCTCTTCCTCTCCAAACTAGATAAGCCCTAAATCCTCCAGCTGCTCCTCATAGGACATTCCTTCCAGTCCCTAATAATAAATAATACTGCTGACCTGTGCAGCAGTAGAAAATTATCAGTGAAAAAAAATATAATGAAGAAGCTTGTTTGGCAACTTTAGAGATATTTTGATTTTGTCATCTGGCTTTCCCCCTTTATAGACAAGAATGCAGTTCTTCCACTCCACTGTGAATCTCAAACACACCTGATTTACCAAGGTAAGCCCTGCAGAGTGGCAGAAGCAGGTGTGCTACCCTGGCCCAAGGCCTGGATGCACTCCGCAGAGGGAAACTTGAACAGACTCTCCCTAAACAGTACCATGCTTGTCCAGAACTCCAAGACCCAGGTTTTTCAGGGCCAATACTATTTTATTTTATCAACTCAGTTTCCCTTGTATTTGCCCTCTGAAATCCACTTCACAAACAATGATCAACAGGTATTTCCCCTTCAAAAATCTAACAAAACCAGTCAAGAAAACCAGAATGAGCTCTCTGGAGCAGAAAGCAAAGGATTAAATTAAATGGATTAAATCATCTCCTGACAGATATTGGTGCAGTTCTACTTGCTTTTACAACACGGTCCTGTGACTCACTTCAGAAACAGGACAGAGAGAAAAATCAAAGATCAACTTCAGCATTCATTGACTCTCTTCCTGCTTTAGCCTGATGAAACCCAAATATATTACCAGCCCTTAAAGGTGGAAGTAGGAGGAAGCAGCAGCAGGGTAAAGGACAAAGTATGGAGCAAGAAAATAAAAGAAAGAAAAAGAAAAAAGAAATTACTGTACTCAGATTTGTATTTCATTTTCTTGTCCCTGAGCTGCATTCAGAAAAGCTGCAAATTGAAAAAGGAAGGAAAACAGCTTACTTTGATAAGGGTGCCGTCTTCACCTTGGGATCCCTTGTAAAGCTTCTTCTGCTTCCCACTGCTTATGTTGAAAACCCTGAGGGGATGACATAAGATAACATGGCTCATTGTGCCCAGCTACTACCCTGGGGCTGCTGTCACCAGGATCCTTTTCTCTCCCTGTTCCTCATTCCATATAAAATACAGGAAACGGGGCCAAACTACAGGAAGTGGAGAAATTATCTCCATGAAATATTATCACCAGTCATTTAAATGGTTCAAGAAATAACCCCAAAAGTAATGCAAAGGCAGATTATCTGAATTAAAATCAAGGCTTTATTCTCAAGCCAATAAACAATCAGTCCTCACTGCTGTAAAAATACCTGGGCTCCTTCATACTAGAGCAAAGGATTAAGAGAGCAAGACACTTTATGCTAAAACAAATTACATCCAGTAGTGATATTTAGCTATTACATCCAGTAGTGATATTTAGCTATCACCAAAACTCTTAACATCTCACACAGCTACAATACGAGGAGAGACACAACTACAGAGAGACTCCTTTGCTTTCAAGCAGACAGATTGGAGAAATGGATAGAAATAGAGACTGGGCTCCACTTGTTCAATGACAGTCACATCTATTTCCATTTTAGGTTCCCACAGTCCCAGGTATTCCACAGGACCCCACAGCTGTTAACTAAGTACCTTCAAAACCAAAAATTACCACAGTGCAGAAGTTTTTGCCCCACAGTTCAATGATGTGCCAAGGAAGGCACACTTGCTCCCTCAGTAGAAAGCCTTTGCTCCGCAGAGCAACCCAGTGAGAAGCCACAAGTCCCATGGGAATTGCACACATACACAGCTCTTTATCAGTGAGAGGAAAGGCAGAGTTCAGCCTCACAGTGCCTCAGATCTGTCTGAAAATGCTGTATCAAAGAACTTAGAGGAATAATGATGGACATGGGGCTGCTTCATTTATGACTGGAAAAAATATTTTCAAGTTGAGAAGGAAACTAACCTGATGTTACGATCCTGGCATCCAATAGCTGCATATTTCCAGCTGGGGTCCACATCCATGTCATAAAGTGTGGTCTTTCTAACAATGTGATGTGTTCGGGTAAACTGGACCCCTTCTCCTGTCTAAACATATGGGTAACAACTGTGTCAAAATCAAGTCGTTAATCCATTATTAAAAGCAAGTTAATACAGATGAGTCTTCTCACACAGCCAGCACAAAACAATCCTTCCCAGGGGGCTGCTGGGAGCAGCTGGGACTGGAGGCACAAGAAACTCTTCCCTCCAGCCCATACTTTTTCACTAGTTTTCACAATAGCTCTGACAGTGAAGGAAAAGCAGATATCCTAACAGGTCTCTATTTCTGCTGTGAGAGGTCAGGCTGGGAGTAGCTGCATGCTTCACAAAACTATTTGTCTGAATGCAATCTCTTCCATCGAGTCAGTGAGAGGCACTGAGGCTGAAATAGCAACAAGCTCATACAGAAACTCTGATATCATTCTTTGAAGTAACTCCTTTGTGGAGAGGTTATAAATTAGAAGTGTACAAAAAGCTGTGATAAGGTTACCTTCTGCGCAGTGCGGAAATAGATGCTCTTGTCTGCCCCACAGCTTATCATCCGCACTTTGCCATCGTTGGCTGGAATAAAAAGGCAGGAGACAAAAGATAAACACATATACAAGGTGGAGGAAATGTTTCAATTTATACCACTGCTCATTTATTCTAGTCCTGATTAGTTAAGACTGACCCCTCCCCAAGCAGCAAAACAGAAGCCCTTTCTCAGGGACAGCACTTGTCTTTCATGCTCAGAGAGCATGAGGCTCCAACACAGAGGCTTTTCAGAACAGATTAGGATGCAATTCTGTCTTCTCCCTCACCAATATGCTCATATCTCTGTGTGCCACAGCACTCTGGCAACATGGCACATTGACAGTAGAAGCTGAAAACAGGCAATAGGCACTTTTCAGACCTTAGAGCTGGACACATCTTTCTTGCTGCCCTTTCTTACTGCAGGGTCAGGCTTCCCTTCTTCCCTTAGGACTCTTCCATAACCAAGCAGCTCCTTCAGCAAAGCAACACCCAATAAAACTCCAAGTAATGACAATGCATCCAACACCACACAAGTCCTTGAACTGCACCCACTTAGAGCATGCCAGCACTTGGCTCATAGACGAGCATAAAGGCCTTAGTTGCCAGGCCTTGAGCCCACTTCCCTCATCTCCTGGGAGTTCAGCTTGTTGCATTCAAGGCCAGCTCACTGATAAGGCAGATCTGTCAGAGAAACTGCTGCTGGACTTGGAGATCCTCCAGAAAAAAAAACTTGAAAAAGCCACACAGTTGCTTTGGGGAGCCCCTGCTTCAGTGAGTCCCTTCACCTGGGAGTGGTTTTCAAGCTGAGTTCTCATCCTTGAGTCCCAACTGAGCAACACTGCAGCAGCATTGCAGCCACACTTGTGCCTGGACATGCACCCCCACTGAGCCAAAGCCTGACCCAATCCATGGATTCACCTTCCTGATCTGAACTCCATCTTGCCTTGCTACTATGGACTTGCCTGGCAGGCACTGAACTATAGCTTGACCCTGACCACTCCAGACTGATCAAGACCTTGAATTGCTTGAATCCACGGTCTTACCACTATGGATTTGCCTGGTGATCTGGACTACTGGCTGTATCTAGACTTGATCTACTCCTGCTCATGTCCTGTGGTACTTTCCCACAGCCAGTGGAAAAGGCCACTACCTTTACCTGCTTTCCTGTCCCCCCTGGCTACTGCCTTTCCCTGGCAGAGCAGCCAGCTCTTGCTGTCTGACCATTGGCAGCAACTGAGTGCTAGGGATAAAACGCGCTCCATTACCAGGAATGCAAAGCCTTACAGTGGGTTACAATCACAAATTTACTTTACCCAAAACTTATTTTTCTGTGTGTGTTTTGTGTGATTTTATTTTGAACAATGACTGTTCAGAGTTCTCCTAAATTAGTTCTCTCTGAAATTAGTTAGTGGGAATAAATCATTACAGAAAACAGTTTTCCAAAGAAATTATGAGGAAAGGTTCTCTTAGGAGGGAGGAAGGAGAGAAAATTAAAGCAAAATCAGAAAAGAAGGCAAGTATCACCTTCTGTTAAGACTGCAACTGAAAAAGATGACCAAAAGATGACCCAGCTGCAGCTTCAAATTGACCTAGTCCAGTAGATAAAAGCAGATAAAATTACAGCCATAAGGGGACAATAGCAGTGCTCAAATCCAGCTTTGGTAGGAGGCCATGATTTGCTACCTGCAAATTTCACTGCAGTGATGGAAGAAGAATGTTCATCCAGGGTTTGCTGCAGGCTATAGTCCTTCCCAGCGTCCAAAACATGAATCAATCTATCCCGACTGGCTGAGGCTAAGAGCTTTAAACCTGTTAGAAATTGAAAAAGACTGCAAGATCATGACTTAAAAAGTCATTTTTAAAACAGCTTCCCAAGTCTTCTTGGAGACAAAACATTATACTGCAGCTAACTGCATATATGGACACAAAGCAACACACCTGAATTTTGCATTACAATAATAAACAGAACAAGCTGCAATCTCAACATACAGTATTCTAATAAAAAGTAAGAGAAGGAAGACTTTTTCAAAGCCTGGCTCTACTAGCCCAATACCTGAAGCCTCATTTGAAATCCATGAGTAGTTCAGCATGACAATTCTAACATACCATAGTTGGACATTTTGACTTGCTCGACATTACATTCATAGGCAAAGGGGAGGAAGCTCAATTGCATTTACCTGTGTCAGGTTTGGAGTATTCCAGACATAGGATCTCTGAGTCATGGGCTTCTACCTTCAGCATTTCCTTCAGAGACTGCAACTCATATATTCTAGGATATAACATGGTTCATTTCAGTATGTTTAATAAAATTAGCAAGACCTGGTTATTTTCTCATGCCTGACCAGTCTGCAATCTGCATTAGAAGCTTTATGGGATTACCTGAGAGTGCCTATCCTGTCCCCTGAGGCCAGGTGCTCCCCGCTGGGACTCACACAGACAGTGCGTATCCCCACCTTCGTATCCAGCACTTGTGCATCAGCTTTGTCTGCACTTCCTGCTGAGTTGTAATCAGTGTCCAGAAGTACCTGAGTGTTGTCATCTACATAGATGATTTTCATCAAGTCCTGGGGACACAATACACCCAGAAATATTTACTAGTTACAAAATATTAAAGCAAAGCATCTGCCTTAGAAATTGAGCTCCTAGCCAACATAAACATTTTATTGGCAACGATGCTGTAATTGGTATGACCTTTTAGTTAGGAGCAAGCACTAAGCCCCTACAGTTTGTAGGATGAAAGTTTCACAGTTGTGTCTCACAATCACTCCTTTCAAAAGATTCAAGCTAGAAACTAGCAGCATCTCTTTTGCTACTGACAAGCTCTGGGATTAGTGATTACAACATATTAGGGCACACAGCAGGAGTAGGAAAGACTTCTAGTGATTATCTAAGTCAGCAGTCTCAGTACTGACAGAAAAAACAATTTTTTCCACCTGATTCCTGAGGTCAGGGCTGCTGTGTTCAGAGATCTTCCAACTCAGATGAGAACAGAAGCTAATGTCCATATGTAATCACTGCTCTGTATGATTACAAAGCTGATGCACTTATATAGATTAAGTGAGTGCAAACTTTTACATTCAATTTCCCAAACCTCTGCTTCATTTAATGCACCTTTTCCAAACAAATCTTATAAGTGGTTACACATCACAGAGATGCAGAAAAAGGGAACCAGCTCTCCTGAAACATATGGCCCTTATGGAAAAGACTAAGCTTGATGAATCTTTGAGTGGTTTATGAAAACAGCAATAATCCCCAGGACTATTTCAGACAACCTGTCTTTCTGCCCAGTACTTCTTTTGTGTTTCTTCAGGTTCATACATTTAACTAGATTTGTGCTCAGTTTACAGAAACCTAGGTTGACTTGGAGATACAAAAAAATTTAGGCCTTAACTTGGGAATCTGTGTGTGAAGAAGAGCAACCCCAAGGACAAGGAGGTGATCCAAACCTAGGATCTTACATTGCTGAGGATGTTGCGGTGCAGGGCTGTGCCGTGGATGTTGGAGCTTTCAGTGTTCCACAGACGAATGGTGTTGTCAGAAGAGCAGGTGATGAAGGAACCAGGGGGGAGGCAGGGCTGATTGTTGTCCTTCACCTCTGGATACATCTAAGGGCAAGTAAAATCAATGCCTGAATAATATTGCCTGGCATCTGGCACCCTAGACACTGGTAGCAAGTTTCAAAACAAAATGAGACAAAAGGGGGTGTCCTCTCTGTTTTCTAAAGGTGAAAGCCAGACAGTTCTGACAAAAACCTATTTGCAGACCAGAGCTTCAGACTGACTTCAAACAAATGTTCACTGAGCTTCCCTCGTCACAGAAAACCTCCTTAAGAAGCATGCAACAAACCAGTATCTTTTGTTTCTAATAGTTCAAAGAGAGCACCTCAAATCCCAAACAATGATCATGCAATAACCACCTTGCACTGTTGTTTGCAGCTTTCATCTACTACTGTCAGTTTATAATTCAGAAGGAAAGGGTGAGATGCAATTAATAAATAAAAAGAGAGTTCTCAACCTCTTCCAACTTTCATTCCACTTTCCCCTCTCCTAACCAGTGTTAGACATATTTCAACATATTAACAACTCCATTGTTTCCTATACTTCCTTTCCTTCCCTCTGAGGGAAAACCAACTTGATAGACTGCAAGATGACAGACACTTGAAAGGCTATTTCCACATGTTCAGGTAAATATGTTAAGAAGGACCAGAGTTCACTATTTTATCACTATTTCATATTTTTGACTTAGAAGCAATTACTCACCACAGATCTCAAGCAGTTTTTTTGAGGTCAGCAATAAACTCTTGTGCGTTTTCTAAAAGGATGCTCTGTATTCAGGTTTGTTTAATTCTGCTTCCTCTCCCACCTCTCACCTTTTAATGGTGAGATTTTTCTTTCCCAGTAGCACCACACATTCGGTCAGCCATTGCAGTGCAGCCAAAAACTGTTCCCAGGCCCAGTAGCAAATGCACTAACCACAGGTGAAAAACTGAGTCAATTCCCTCTACAGTCAGCATTTGCATTCAAATTTGGCAGCTCATCTGATGACTTTCTCAACTGCAACTCACAACCCTACCCCTGTGTTTGCAAACAACGTACCTCAATGTTCCACACACAGGAAGAGTGATACAAAGCAGAGTACACCTTGCCCACTTTCTTCGGATCTTTGACATCCCACACATACAGGCTGTGGTCATTGTATACACAGGAAAGCCACTGGTTGGTGGGGTCAAAGGTCAAGGCAATGGTGTCAGGATACTTCGCATCAGCCGCACCAGAGAAAAGACGGCTGCACAAAGAGAGAACAACAGCCTGGTTAACTTGTGCTTTCTCCAGGAGCTGGGGCAATGCTCAAACAGGAGAGCTCAGATTCTCCATGGGGTGCTGTTGAGATGAACAAAGGCATCTATAGGTAGAGAGAGTAGTTGGCCAGGAAGACCTGTCTCTTGAACAACCAAAGTCCCAAAAGAAGCCTCAAAGTCCCAAGGCAAAAGTCTCTCCTTGCCATCCAACTGTAGTCCAGTCATACAGGGCCAGCCTGCAACAGCTCAGAGAGTTCTGCAACAGACTGCCAACTTTAATCCATAAAAAGAGCATGCTCCAGATGGCAAAGGTCTGAGGAATAGTTCTAACCCCCACAAGCTTCCCTTGCTCCCTTCCATCCTTCTCCACAGTACCTGGCCTCAGTCACACTTGCGATGTCAGTTCCCAGGAAGTGTGGTTTCGGCAGAGTAGTGACAAAGTGAAGGTTTAGAGGGTTAAAAATCCGCACGGTGCCGTCAGCACAGCCGCAGAAGATGTAGTCATGATTCACAGAGATGCAGTTTGCCACAGTGGTCTGAGGAGGACACAGCATAAGAGACAGCAAATGAGAAATGTGCTCTCACGTCAAAGGTCACCAGACACACATCAGGGAGAACAGCGAATTGACAGACAAAGGAGTCATGGTCAGAAGAGCTGCAGTGAAGTCGAGCCCTGGGAGAAGGAAAAGCCTAAAAATCCATCTTTCCTTTCTGAAGAACTTTCCAGCCAAGGTCCACTGCAGATCCCAAGCAGTTAGAAAAAAGCCCAGTTTCTCTGCCACCCACTATGATGGGAAGCCAGCAGAGCTACACATTTGCTCCAGCTGAGTCCTACTCTGAACACTGCTTTTATTTCTGTGACATTCAACAACACTGGCAGGCAAGCAGCACTTCACCCTGTACTAGCACACCAACACATTACCTGTCAGGAGGGGATAAGAAACAGAACAAAATGGATTTTCTTCCCCTCCCTTTGGGATCTGTACAAATGGCAGAAAATGGCACAAAATGGAATGTGGTGAAAAGGGGATGAGTTCAATGCAAAAAGTTTTTTCAACTTACTGTGAAGCTGTCTGTATTCTGAGCGAGAGTGAAAGGCAGATTTTAGAGAGGAAAGGAAAGGAAAGAAAAGAAGAGCCATTTCACTTGAGTGAAAGTGTGGACAGACTTTTTCCCTTGATTTTAATACACAGGATCCTTGTAGGTGGGCACGTTACATTCAATTGAAAGGAAAACAAGTGTGATCAAATTCTTAACTATGGGTAGGCCTGGTGGTTTAGAATAGACAAATCAACTAGCACCTTGGGAACCTGCATTTGAGATGCACAAGCCAAGTAAGACATTGCAGAGAGGATAGAAACCAGAATCCTTCTAAAATTCCTACTTGCCCCAGCCAAGCCAGGAGGGACCATACAAGAGTTGCCATAAGGACATTGCTTTGCCAGAAGAGCAGTCCCTGTAATGCTGGGGTGTGAGAATGAAAGAGGCTCAACAATCAGTAAAATCCCTTTGACAAGAAATAACACTATTCTTGCCCAGCCTTCCAGGGTAAATCACAGGGTTGCAGAAGCACAATTATTTTCACTGCTTGTGGTCAGCTTGTACCTCTGAGTGCCCTTATTTGCTCTTCCTGCTCTGCTTGAGCAGAATAGGAGGATGTAAAACTCACCCTCAGCTCCACCCACTTGTCTAGCAGCCTTTTTTCATTGAATTCACAGAGCAGGCCTGAGGATGTGATACAGAAAGTGCTGTCAGCTTTTTTGCCCCTTCCACAAGCCACGTCCGCAAAGAAGTTGTTCCTCAGTTCTCCAAGCAATCCCGAGCGACCCAGCAAGGGGACAGTGGCATTGACCTAGCAACAGAAAACAGTTTGCTACAAATACAGCAAGGCACTTCAGGCAGACAGTGATTTTTTAGACCATCAACCCCTGAGTGCTGAAGCGATTCAAAGAAAAAACTGTAAATAGCGTACAAGGAGAGCTTTTACTTGCTGTTCATGTTTACAACTGTTCATGAGAACACAGAAAAATCACCATAGGTGGATTCTGCCTCCCAGAGAATAACACAACAGCTAAAACTGTTAAACACTTTGGCTGATGCTTCAAAATTATACTCACAACCTTTTGAGATGCTCATACCAATGTCAAAGAGCTCTCCCCACCTCTGTGCTCCAAGGAGTTAAATTACTGCAGCTCTTTTCTAGCTTATTTGTTCTTCAGTATATGTGACTGCTAAAGAACAAGCATGCTGCTATGCAACTCCATGAGTGACATCCCTACATCAGTGCAAGACAAGCTTTTGGTGCTATCAGCCCATGACACTTGAGAGCCAGGTGTGGAAGGCTCTCCTTGCATCCCAGAAAAATAAAACATTTCCCACTTCGCACAGCTCACTAGGGCAAAATCCACCCTGCTTTAAGACAGAAATGCCTGTTTAGAGGCTGGCCTTGATGCACTCTCTCTCACCTTGGAGGTTTTGCTGTCATCCAGGTACCAGAACTTGATATGTCGATTTCCAGCAGTGACAAAGTAACTGCAGTCCTCAGAGAATGACACTGCTGTCACCTTACTTGAGACCTTGTTGGCTGCCACTACGATGTTTTTCTGGAAACACAGTTGTTTACATTGCTTAATTTCTTTGCTCAGAAGCAAAGGAAACTAATTGCAATTACAGGCACATATCCAGTACAAACAGTGCAGCAGGAAAAAGATGAAACCCAAACTATTCCCCATTCACCTCCATATACAACCTCCCCAGCATTAGCTGGGAACATTGATTTGGCAGATAGTATAATTCACATTTATATCAAAGTAATATTGTTATATTCATATTTATTTTAATTCACATTTATATTAAAAATTCAAATTTATATTCACATTCTACATTAACTATGATCAAGAACAAATCAGCAGGCAGTAGTAGTGCCTGCAGGAACTTGGTATGTGAGCCACGACAAACATGTGGGTTTCACAATCACCAGAAGCTCAGAGCAAACCCATTTCCCTTCCTAAACAGCAAATGCACATGTAGGTCAGCACAAGGAAGAACTCCCCCAGCCCCCAGGCAGCAATGAGGCCATTGCACTCAAGATGAGGAAATGGTACTTTTCACAGAGAAAACTGTACTGGTTCTTCCATGAATTCTTCTTTCTCTTGAAACACCTTATACTTTATCAAAAGACTCAAAATACACAAAGACCATCCCTGTACTGGAAGTGAAAAAGCAAAATCTATTATACCTCAAATGTGCACCTCAAAATGGCAATGTTTGGGAAAGGAGGAAAAAGATGCAGGGACAGAAAACAGGATGGACACTGCTCAAGCAGAATGGTCAGATAGCAACATCACACAGCACCATTGCTCAGTTTTCCTCTCCCTGCCTTTCCCCAGTTAGAAGTGAGAATAAACAAGTTTTCTGCTTTGTCTGTTGTGGATTTGCAAGCATGCAGCACACAGCTGACAGCAGTGCATCCCTTTTCATTCTTGCTGTGTTTCCTTTACCCTTCTTTTCAGGGATTCAGCTTCTCCCAGTCTTCCAGGCACAATGCCCTAGCACACAAACCACATCACTCCAAGGGCCCCAGAGGACTGCGGGGAGAATTGAAGAAACTGCTGGCAGAAATGAAGAAACCAGCACAAGGGGAGTCTAGCCTGCTGCACCATCACCATGGAGGATCCTCCAACCCAGAATGAAGGAAAGGCAGCAATTATCATAACTTCTTTCAAGACAATGGACAGAGAAAAGCTTAGGAAAAATCTTAGGACCCTTGCAGACCTCAAAATCTGGATCATTGCTGTGGTCTTTATCTAGGGAAGCAAGGGAATCCTACAGACAACATGGATTTTCTTTTCCATCACAGTCAAATGACTAGGTCTACCAGTCAGGAAAAATAGGGAAATAAAAGCAGCAGCACAGAGGATAGAAGGGTTGTGGTTAAAAGTGAAGGAAAACACTTCAGGAGACCTGTATTCTCAGTCTTTATTCACTTTGGTCAGGTAAAGTATCTCTAGTTTTGGTGTCCAGCCTGCAAAGTAAAGGCCAGCTAGAGCTCCCCTCCCAGTCCGGAGCATAAGCTTAAAGTGCGTGTTCTTCAGCAGGGAAGAGTCAGAAAATTCTTACCTCAGAAGTTCTCATGCCCACAATTATACAGTGAACAGAAAAATCCAGATAAGCAAGGGAAAGCAAAACTACTTGTACTGTTTGATACATCTCCCATGCATTGTGACCCTGTCCAAGTCACTACTTTCATTTGTATAACTAGAAATAATCCAAAGAATGAGCACTCAATTTGCAACACAGACAAACACACTTAGGTTCTCTCACTACACACAGTATTTAGCTATAGGAAAAAATAGCAATGACAAACTTCAGCTCACACAGAAGATAACAGTGAGATCTTAAATTACAGCACATGTGATGAAGACTAAATTAGACTAAATGTGATGAAGACAGTAACATACTAAATGAGTGTGGGCTTAGAAACTACAAGAGAAGAGGAGGCTCTGAGTACCTAAAGGAGGCCTACAGGAAACATGGGGAGGGATTTTTCATCAGGAAGTATAATGATAGGACAAGCAGTAATGGTTTTAAACTGAAAGAAGGTAGATTTATATTAGCTATTGGGAAGAAATTCTTTACTGTGAAGGTGGTAAGGCACTGGAGCAGCCTGCCCAGAGAAGTTGAGGATGCCCCATCCCCAGAAATGTTCAAGGCCAGATTGAACAGGGCTGTGATGGGGTTTCGACTTGGTCTAATGGGAGGTAATCCTGCCAATGACAGAGGAATTGGAACTAGGCAATTTTTAGGGTCCCTTCCAACCCAAACCATTCTATGATTCTGTGATTCTGTGAGATTTAACAGATGCATTGATTTTTTTTTTCTTAAATGATATTTCTTTTAGAGAGGGTTACAGCACTTGAAGAGGTAGCAGGAACATCTATTAATACAAAAGATTCCTAGCCTACTAAAAATAAATGTTTGTTTTCTTATCTACAAAAAACAAATGCTTAAATGTTTACTAGAGGATAAGACACAGGCTTTATTTCTACCAAGAGTTGCCTCAATCCAGTGACAGGTAGAGCAACTTTCATCAGCTTTCACCCATTATGAATTCCCTATATTCCCCTTCTCAACCATCAGGGATGGGACCAGAGTATCACAAACTCTGACATAAAAAAATCAAAACAAGCCAAGAGTATCCACTACACTACAAAAGAAATCTCTGGCTGATGAGAGTTTCCTTCCTTAACCACATAAATTAGTTTTTAATAAGCCTCTAAAAAACACCATGGTTTGGCAAGGTTTCAAAGTCCATTTTTCTGGCTGGACAGAAAAATGTAACACATTCCCAAGCATAAGGAATATCCCTTCATGGAAATGACTTAGACCTTCCCTAAGGGACCATAGCTTTCTCTCTTGTCCAAATTTGTCTGTGTCTATGAATGTCAAAAGCCAAACAATAACTACATAATTTTAAAAAAACAGAAAGCAAGATGAAAATGGAAGTAGTTTACAGTCAGACCAGAAGCTCTTTCTGATTTAGCAACACCGCATGGTCCACCCAGCCTCCTAGAAAACTTACCTTCCATGACCACACGTTGACAATCATGTCATGCTGGTACCCCACAGACACAATGTACTTGGAGCTGGGGGAGAAGGCCACACAGGCCACACCATACTTGTGCTCCTGGAGCTCTGCCACCTGGGTTCGCTCAGCCACATCCCACACCCGAACTGCTGGCATGTGTCCGCTCTGGAAGGGACAGGAACAGACACAGAACAGGAGGGGTAACCCCAAAATCAGTTCTGACACATTCAAGCATGTAAATGTGCAGGAGCTTGGAAAAAGATGCCTACATGGTGCACTCACAATAGGTTTAGCAGTTCCTCTGATTCCTTAAAGCCCAGGTTGAGACCAACAACCTAAGAAGTATATGCATTTCAACAGCTGTGCAAATTAATACCACCTCTCCTGCTTTAAACCTCTCCTTATGCTACTCACAAAATGCTACTGTTCTAGCCAGGGACTAGAACAATAATTTTGATGCACAATCCTGGTGTTTGTAATGGGAATTTACAGCCTGCTTGTGAAAAGGATTATAATAGATTGTTATCCCTAGGCCCAGTGAATGAAAAGCCCTCCCATCCTCTGCTCCTAACACAACACAGACATCTGAGATATCAAACCAGGTCATGCCATACAAAACCATGACATGGCTGTTGTGGGAACTCTCACACACCATCTGAGGGAAGCCTCTGAGAAGCTAGCAGCATCATTTCTGTCACAAGGTAACGCACAGACACGTTCCACCCAAAAGAGTGCAGGCAGGGTAATGTCAGAGAAAAAGACATGGCAGGAACTGAGCCTCTGCTTTAATGTTGGCTCTCCAGAGAAACAGAAATGCCAATTCAGCACTTTCTGCCAGACAAATCTATTCTTTTGTTTAATTTTTTGTTATTAAACCAAATTAAAACAAGGCACACAAGATGAGTTGAAATGCTGGCCAAAAATGTGCTTGATGGGCAAATCTTACTCAAGTAACTGCTCATGATTCCACATTGAAGTCTGTCAAAACAGCAGCTTGTAAGATAACATATCCATGGCAACATGGCAGAATGGTACCTTTTTGATTGGTTTTAAGGCAGTCATTTGATTGTGTGGGAGAGGCAATTCTCATCACAAGTAGAAGTCGAAGCTTTAAAAGTTTAAAATTGTGCATGCTTTAACTGCCTTGTTCAAAAGCTCTGCTAAGCAACTGCTTGTGGCCTGGAAAAATGCCATGGTCAGATTTAACTGCAGTTGGTACAGCTCTCCCTCCTGCAACGCAGAGCTCAGGTCTCAAGGTGGCTGGCAAGATATTACAATGAGCTGAATCAGCTGCTCTTCAAAACAACTGCTATAATTAAGCACATACATATATATATAACTATTTCCCAGCATCTTAGCATACACCCCAGGACCTTAACAAACTGAATTTGCATTTCATCTTTTAAGAAATTCTCACCAAAAGGCAGCTCTGTGTGACCCCCATGGACTCTACATCTCCATGAGGAGAAATAAAAAATAATAATTAAAAAGAGGAAAAGAATAGTTTTCTTATGAATTTGAAATATGTAAAAGACGTTTAATATGTATGGCAGCCAAGGACTAACCTCCATGCTCTCCTCCCTGAAAAGCCAGCCATACAGAAAACTAAGGTGTTATTAGGCAGAATTAGCATAATGCAGCTACAAGGGAGCTTGAGAAAGTTAAGTCAGAAAGCATTTCCCTGTGGGACAGGGGATGAACTAAGACACAACTGCTGATACCAGCAGGGGACACTGCTACACTAAGCAATAATTCAAATGTCCGACACGAGCGAGGATACTGAAAAAAATAAATGGTTTTAGAATAGGGCAAGAGGAGACATGTTTTGCAACAAGGGGAAAAAAACCCAACAAAACAACCCCCACAAAATCCCAAAAAACCCTGCTACAACAACAAGAATAACAACAAAAGCCCTAAAAATTCCAGTATAACTGGAATATAACAGCTTTTTTTTAATAATTTTAATTTGCCATTTACCCCAATAAATTTTCAAACAGAAAAATTTGTTAGTAAGAAAAGTTCCCACTTCATTTTTTACCATTTTTCTTACTCCTAATGAAAAGCATCAAGCACCAGAAATTAAAAAAAAAGGAAAATAAAAGAAGGCACCAGAATCATCAGAACTGAATACCATGAGCTATGAAACCTCATGTTTTCACAAAAAAGCCCTAATCACAACATCTATGATGGAAAATTAATGCTAACTTTTTCTCTGTCGTGGTAGCCTCCATCCACAAAACCCACTGCTGTTTCTACCCTTGGTCTGATCCATCCAGGATTCAGGTCCAGGATTGGAGCCACCTGGGGACATGACAGCTGCCATCACAGTGACCACACTAGGGACTTCTGGAGAGAACAGTCTCCACCTTGACAGCTCCAGCACAGGACAGTGACACACTTCTCCTCCCTGTGGCTGAGGCTCAGGAGAGGACCTGTCTCACACATGCTCCCTCCCCATCTCTTACAGAGGCACAGGGACTAGTGGTAAACTGCCATTAATCACATACAAGAGCAAACTAAGCCCAACCATATGAAGGTCAGCATTTCTGTAAATTTTTAACATCCAGCAATTTCAGGCTCATGACACAGCATGTGTCTTGGGCTTCTAATGCAGAACAGACACACAGCATAGTCATCCTTATTCTCCCCCTTGGGCATGTTGGGAAAGAGAAAGCAATTGCTGCTCCCAGCCAAACAAACAATGCCAAACCACAGGCACCAGCATCTTCTGTGACTATTCCTAAAACTCCACTCCAGGTGCACTTTTCTTTTTTCCTGCAACACTGTTTCTGGCTTCAGTTACTTCCTGAAATTCTGAAGGGACAGTGCTAAGCTCAGGCCAATATTCTGGACACTCCAAGTACTCTTCATTGATGCTAGAGTAGAACGATGCTGTGTGTCCTCTTGCTTATTTTCACTCTACCTTCAGCCCACAGATGACACCCCAGGAGATCCATCCCCAAAGCTGACATGTTAAAAAACTCCCAGCTGGAGCACCCAGTGCCACCCATAAGCCAGCAGGTCCACTGAACAATGAGGCAACACTGGAATTCCTTTGTGTGAAAACAGCCTGTTTCTTCTAAGTCCCTCTGCCCTGCTTCAAAATGCGATAGACAAGGTGCACCCTCTCTCCTCTCACACTTACCTCTCCTGTAACCAAATATTTTCCATCTGGAGAGAAAGCAAGTGCTGTAATTGTTTTCCTAAAACAGAGAAAATAACACTGAGAAACATTTCCAACATGTGATTTCATTTCAATACATCATGACTGGGGAGTAGGTTGGGACGAACTCAAAAAAATGCTGAAGTCGTCCATAATAGCCTGACATAATGGTTTTGCTTTGCCATGGGGATTCCCTGCTGCCCAAGTCTCAAACAGCAGCTTACAGCAGCAGAAAAGCTCCAGAAGTTGAGGTTCATTGCTGCACCTTTATTCCAGGTGCAGGACCATGTCACACTGCTGGCTTCAATAATGAGGTCATCATTTTAGGTGGAGAAAAAAAAAAGTCAGATACCATGGAACTGTAGTAAGATCCCCTCCATGTCATGACCATTACCAGTTCCTCTTGGGATCCAATGTTTATGAGGTGGTACTTTGTCAGCAATAGCACCTCATGTGAGAAGGAGCTGGAGTCAAAGCTGCAGGCAGCCTGTCCCCAAGGCAACTCTAACCAAGGGGATTTAGCCTGGAGCAACAACAGCTCCTGCACTTCAGTCAAGCCATAAAAGTCTTGAATTCACCTCACAGAAAGCAAGTCCAGGTTAAAACTTTACTCACCTGGAGCTGTTTAGAATATGGTGTTGCTTATTTTTTCTAGGGTTGAACAGCACAACAACACACCTAGACAAAGGAAACACAAAAACAAAGAGAGATTACATCACCACATGCATAAAGATAACCAAAGAGCTATCCTTGCTGGAAAAGTTAAAAAAAAATTTTAAAAGAGCAGCAAAAGTAGTCCCAAAAAGCTGTCTTATCCCCTCATCTCAGACTGAACTGAGGTTAACTAAAAAACAGAAAGCAAAAGAACAATCCAGAGGGAAATCACAACTCTCTGATGTTGAGGAATACCATTTGCTAGTACCATAAATAATTACCTTTCCACCCTCCAGGAGCCCCGAGATTGATTGTTCAAGCTGAACAGAAAGGTTGACCACGAAAACCTGTGCAAAGCCCTAATGGATTATGTCCCCTGCCATAAAAGTGACCCTTTGTGCTGGGTACCAAAGCAGTGTGTCTGGTGTAAGAGTAAGACAATAGGGAAGAAGGAAAGAGGGGATCTTTTGGAAAAGATTTGGGAAGTTAAAGGCACTAAATTTCTGTGCCTGACCTTAACAATAGGACACAAACCACTGAGTATAGCACAAGACTGGCCGGTTGAGAAGTGAGACATACAATGCCAAAAAAGTATTGACCTAAGAAGTCTATCTGCATAAACAGCTTGCTCAGGGGCCTTGCAGATATCCCTCAGTAAGATGAACTGCTAAAGCAAGCAATACTAAGCTCCTGGTAAGCAATATAATCACCTCCACTGTGAGCAAAACACCTCTATTGCTGATATGGGGGGGGAAGGAAGGAAAAGAGACCCCATCTCCCACTATTCTTGTCCATAGCACATTGCCTCCATGCCTCAGCCCACCACAACTAAACCTACAGCTGTCACAGATACTGCAGCCTTCCCCATTCTCTGCAAACATCCTATACACCATTTTTAAATCTTCATGTAACAGCATTTGTCTTGCAGCAGAGCACAGTAAGAACCAGTAACAGAAAATGCTGTTATGGGAATAAAAAGATAGAGGAACAATTGCTCTGATGACCTTGTGCCGTATTTTTCACTCGACATCTAAAATAGAAACTGTGGAGTTTGTCTGTCCCTCTACAAGAACACTGCTGGAGTTTGGAGAGTCCCAGCTCCTCCTTCACTGCAGTGTTGGGGGAGCACTGCAGGATGTCCCTGCTCACTGTCAGCAGCCTTTGCTGCACTGAGGATTTCACTCACATCACCATCATGGGCAACACAAGCCAGGCTACAGACATCAATCACTGGGAGAAACATGCAGGACACACAGGAGGAGTAGAGGAGTTGGCCTGGACTAAGGGAGTAGAGGAGTTGGCCTGAAACAGCCAAACAGAAGGGCAAAAAAGCTGAGGCACCCCAGAAATCCTCTGCAGAACCTCACCTACAGAGCTCACCAACATTTCAATTCAGGTGGCGCACACTCACGCCCAGGACAAAGCACACCCTGGCACCACGCTGCCTGGAACGAGAGCCGCATCCTTCCAGGCCCCGCTGCACATCCCCAGCAGCAGGCAGGGCCAGGAGTGCTACAGGCATAGCTCAGGGGAGACAGGGCCCTGCAATGCCTCTGGCATCCCCTCACCTAGTCCTGGCAGCTTTGGTCTTTGGTCTGACCAGGCTACACTGCCACAAGGAGTGTCAATTTTGAAAAGAGGGCAGAAAAGAGGAGTGACACACCAGTACTTTAAAGCTGAGAGTCCTCGGCTGGACCTTCCACACTCCATTAACGTTGCTAGGTCAAAGCCAGCATCCAAAGCACCAAGGAAGCACAGGATATGCCCTCCCCTCCTTTAGACTACTCTACTCTCCAGCCATGCCATTTCACACACCCCTATCCACTCATATCTTACCCTGAAGGCCAAGGTAATAAAGGCACCAAACTTTCTTGACAGTTAAAGGGCAGATAGCAATGGTTGGAGATGTAGCCTTGTGGAAGAGCAGAGAAAGTGTAGATAAGCAGTTTGTTCAAACCAGAATTGATCCTTTTTACCCTGGGGAATCAAACTGGAGTGTTTCAAGTCAAAGCCATGCTACATATTTCTCAGGGATTAGTGCAAAGAAGCAGGTGGTTTGTGTTCCATTAACAAGTCAGGGAAGGTTAAGCCTTGCAAATCACAAGATATGAAATAGGAAGTTAGCAGATGTGAAAATCTATCTAATCCTAAGCTTCCAGCTAATCAGAAAAGCAAAACAAAAACCCCATAATGGTTGGATAGGGTTAATGGACCAAAATCCTGCAGAGTTAAAATAGGGGTGAATTGTGCTTAAAATAAGCCTCAGAAAACCAGAAAGAATAAAAGGAAGACATGAAATCTTCAGAAAGACTTTCTTATGCAGCTCTTAAAGTCAAGTTTCTGGTTTGTGAGCTACTCAGCAGAGAAACAGGACTTCGGAGAAGTGAACACAGTTTAAAAAACAAAGGAAAGATAGAAAATATAATCCACGGTCTTCAAACCAGGCAAGCAAACAAGCCACTCCCTAGAATAGTGCAGTGGGCCACAAAGGTCCAGGTTTTGCCATTATTAACCTATAGGGCTGAACTTTTGGCCACTTACAATCATGAATTTTAGCATAGTGGCACCCCAGAACAGCCGGTGTGCCAGCAGGCTTCCCCCACCCTCTCCAGACCGTGGCCAAATCCAGAGCCTACAGGAGAGGTAAGAGCACCACCCAGCTCACACACCAAGGCAAATCAACAGACCATTTCAAGAGCCACAAGGCTCCTAATGCCAGAGCAGCTATCACAAATGTAGATATTTTAACTTTGTCTTAAGACAACTATACTTGATTCACTGAGTTTGACCCATAATTAATAAACACTAACTGGAGGGGCAGGAGGATAAATCACAGTATCTCCTCACAGGTGAGCAAGCACTAATTTATAGCACAAAGTAGTAATTTTAACTCATAAGCTCAGCAAAAGAAGATATTTTGATTTGTCAGTTAATAATTAACATAACTTAGTAATTAGTTATGACCTTCTTGCCAACAAAGCCATTTAGCCAGGATTAATTAGTCTTCTGAACTTGTCTTCTTAAATTAACTGCTACCCAACAAAAGCTACCCTACTGCAATGCTGTCCCATGCTGATTTTCTGCCATTCCTCTCCTTTCTGCCACACACAAGGGCAATAAAGACTTCAGCCAACTCCAAGGACACCCTATTAAGCAAGATGGGAAACCTCAAACCATCAATCATACAGTGGGGCACAGATCCTGTTCTGAAAGTCAGGAGCATGCAAGTTTGTAAACTAGCTCCCTCTCAAAATGCTTGGGAAGGTTTCTAGTCCATTCCATCCTAAAGAACACATTTCCACAACAGGCAAAAACTATTTCTAGTTCTTTAATCTCCTTAGAGTGTTAGGAAACAGCCTCAAGTTGCATCAGAAAGGTTTAGACTGGATATTAGGAAATATTTTTTCACAGAAAAGCTTGTCAAGCACTGGGACAGGCTGCCCAAAGAAGTTGACATCCCCAGAGGTATTTAAAATATGTGAAGATGTGGCACACAGGGGCATGGTTTAATGGTGGCTTGGCAGTGTTAGGTTAATGGTCCATGATCGGAGGTTCTTTTACAACCTAAGCTGCTCCGTGACACAGGGTGGCGTTCACTGCCTGTTCAGACACTCACATCTCAGCTCAGTCCAGCAGAACCTGCAGCAGCTTCCTAAATAAAGTATTTCAGAGCCCATTAATACTCTAGGCATGCTCCATTTTAGCAAAGGAAAGTCTAGCAAAATAAACTGAATGGAGACACTGAATGATCAGGTTGCTGACCCACGTACTCCACACTGCCTCCTATCCAGTAAGGCTATCAAGCCCTTGAGAGAGTCAAAATATCTACTCCTTTCCATTTATGCTTGCTTTAATCTTACACTAGTTAAAATAATAAATATAACTACCATGGAAAATTAGTTGCATCAAAGAGCATACACCCATATAACCATGCTCCACCTTTGCTTCTCTATAAGGTTGCATTCAGTATTTTACAGCCAGAGGGATAGGAAAGGATGAATGGTAAGAGAGCACTGATCTTTTTATTCACAGCTTCCAACTGTGCATGTAGACAAAGCAAAGTACTTCAAACCCAAAGTTCCACAATGGACACATCACCTGTTCCACACACTCCACCCCTTTCCCAAACTGAAGCTTTCAAAACAAATTCAAGTTCTCAAGACATCTTTGTCTGAAGAGATATTTTTGAATGCTAGTGCCAACATGCAAACTAAGGCTAGCTCCAGAAACACCTCAGGAGACCTACAGAGCCTGGCACACATCAGCTGCTGAGAGCATCAACATTGTTAGCCCTCTTGTTTCAGCACAAGCCCTATCTCCTCTGCAGCTGCACACAAGGCTTGATGATCACAGCACCTTTCTAATCCACAAGTAGATTCTGACTTCCAAGACATTTATAGAAACTATTCACTGCTGTATGGATTACTGCTGTACAAACCATACATCAGCCAGCTGGGATCAAGTGTCCTGTTTGTTTTGCTGGTTTCTGCAGAGGCTGTAGGCAATGGCACACATATTGAAAGGCATTATTTCTAGGGCTATGGTGCCACCTCACATCCATTAAGCAAACCTTCCTGATGCAAGCAGCTTTTATAAACAGCTCAGCTGAGCAATCCTTCCCAGTATGCCACTTTCTTGTGGGACATCCAGGGACACAAGAACACAAGGGAAGGACAGAATTAGCTCTCACAGCAGTGTCAAAGGTTTTTACCAACAACATGAGCATTGTCCATCAGGGAGCTCATTTGTATCAGCCAACAAGAAAGGTTCCTTGCAGAGCTTTACCTCCATGGAGGTTGTATCTTCACAACTGTGCATCATATATGCAGATGAAAAACAGGGAGGGAGGGGGGAGAGGGAAAGGAGAAGGTAGGCATGGAATGTCACAGTAATTTCCACTGGCTCCAGCAAAAGCAAAAAGACCCACAAAATATAAAAAATGAGCAATTTTCCTAGGCTAAATATCATATAAGGAGTGAAGAGGAATCAGATGTCAGTATCACATTTACACAAAGTATCTGACTCACTAAGTCAGTGGCAGTGGGTCACTCCACCTTTACTTCTGACTTTTCTTCTACTGGCTTCACTTCTGTACTTACCAAATTATAGTTTCTGGGCATTTTACTCTTCTCATTGTCCTCCTGTTTCCCACAACATCCCTCTATTAATAGCTGCCTTACCCCAGCCATCTCCTTCCTCAGCAAGCTGACACAAATCAAATTTCTGCAGAAGTGTGTTTTCCCTTTTCCTTCCTCTACAGGTTCCCCTTGCAAGGTGTTTGGGAAAATTAAAAGGCTGCAGTAGTATTCCTTTCCAAGCTACAAACCAACTCAGTGTTGCCTTATCTTGTGGGACACATGACTGTAGGGAAAGCTCATGTGCCAAGCCCTCTTCTCCCAAATGCATGGAGCCTATGCTATGAAGAGGATGCTGTACAGAGGAAAGAAAACTCCATTAAGACATGAAAACAAACATTAGCTTTCTTTCTTTTTTTCTCCCCCACAATATACTCCTTTCATGCCACTGCAAGAATAAATGAAAAGAGTTAACAGTCCCATCCCTTCAAAATTGGTCCATTGCTCAATTTCTGGCTCATACCTTGCTCTCTTCCCCTCACCCAAAGCTGTTCAAATGAGAGTGCAAAAGCTTCCTATGCACTAAATGCATGAGGAAAAAAAGACTTTGATAAGAACAAAATCTTCTTTACACTGCATTGGTTGCCATGGCAAGCTTGATGAGAGCAAAGCAGTGTCTACAGAAGCTGGTGTTAATTTTCTATGTGGCAATTCTTCCTGCCAAAAAGCTTCTTTAATTCATAGCCAGTACTGGGAGTGGGTTAGCAGTGATGAGAGGATGTGCACACTGACTATGTAACTGAATAGGTATTTTCAAGCAAACTGTATTAATTACATGCATGCTGAGAAGAAAGAACTATCTGTTGAGAGGTTAAGAGCTGGGTGTCACTGCCTGAGCAGAAAAGCCTCCAGAGCTCCCTGTACCAATCTGTGATAGAGAGAACTAAAAAGGTGGGAGCCTGAGAGGTGCAGCAAAATTTATATTTCAGAAACCAACGCAGGCTAATGAAAAGCCATGAATACTGAACAAGAAACCCACTGTGAAAAAGTAAGTCTGTGATATATTTAGTGTCACTAAACTAATAGGGCAGAAATTTCTGATTGCCAACCACACTTGCTCTATTTAAAAGGCTGCATGGCACCTCAAATCTGCAGGAGTGGGAGCTCAAACACATCATACAATAGGCTCTGCTCCAAAAAAACACAGGAAAAAATATGACAAACTGAAGTCCAATTTCTTGCCTCCAATAGCCCAGTCCTAGGGAAGAACAGGTCATATTTTAAGATACTCTTTCCTCAGCCTCCAGAAATTTGACTTTCAGAGATATCTTAAAACAGTGTGCACCCACACTGAGAGGAGAGAGAGCAGCAGAGGAAATTGCAGCAGAGCTGAACTGACAAGGATTTATAGGGATAATCCCCAAACAGACAAGGGCAGCCTGTGGTCTCAGCACCATTTCAGCCTACTGAATTCACCTTGTCCATTACACTAAGTGAGCCTCAAAGCTGAGAGCCCTGCAAAATCTCCACCAATACCGATGTGATCTGATGACATCCAGAAAAACAGGCAGCTTTCTCTCCCCGTCTTCTGGCAGGGATGCTGCCATCCTCATCATCTTCTGCTGCCAATGTGGTTTGTGCCTGTCTACCTGAACAGGCCCTGCTTCAGATGAGGGGACAGGGCTGAGTGCCCAGAAAGCTTCTCCTCAGCTCCTGCCCTGCACAGGGAGGGCCAACACCAACCCCTGCCATGCACAGCTGACAGCTTCCACTGGCTGCTCTCAGCAGGCCCTTTACACGTGCCAGACTATATCTTTAAAACAACCAGCTGTGACTCTAACCTCAAGCTGCAGATGGCAGAGAACAGATGCACAGATCTGAAATGGCACCCAAAACGCTTTAAAAATACTTTAAAAAAGCTCAACACATGAACAGTTAAAAAGATCCAATAACAAGCAGAGATTGTGACTATAACATCAATCAGGGCCTCTCTTCTTTCCTACACAAGGCACCACTGAAGTTTCAGCTTTACCAGGACCACAGATGAGAAACTGCAGAAGTTTTCCTTCCTGCCTCCTCCTAGAGTGAAGGTGCTGCCCATCCTCATGGGCTGGCTACAGTGATTTCTAGCAGGTCCAGCTGATCTCACTGCAACATATCCTCACCCCCCTGCAGCTACTGCATGTGGAAAATCCTTAACCTACCGTTGGAGGTTTCAATGCTATTTCAAGGTCTATTTTTAAGGAAGCAGAGCAGAAGAGGAGGAAGATTTTTTAAATTAGCAACCCTTCTGACACTGGGCAAATACAAGGCAGGGTGATGACTCAGGAAAACGCTTCACATGAAATGGATGCAGAAAGGAAACACAGCCTGGGTCCTGTCTCCCACTGGACAAGTTGTACACAACTCCAGAGGAGCCACACTGGAGCCAGAGACATGGTAGTAGTGCCCTCAGGAGAGTGATGGCTCTTTACAGAGCTGCACAATAAGGAGGCACCTTTCCTGGGAGGCAAAGAGCTAAGCCAGACATATATTGTGAAAGACTTGGGCAAGAAGTGCATGTAGGGAAAGCAGAGGAGAAAAAAGGCCTCAGAGGAAAACCATGAAATTTAAACCAGCTTACTAACTGGGAATCATTACAGTTGTAAGGAAGATGAAAATGTTTCCAGTTAATTGTTATGGCTCACAGCTACCTAGTCACCAGTGATTCAACAGGAACTTCTCCTTCAAAACAACACCATTCCCTTCAAAACATGTCAAAGCCAGGAGAAGGAAAAAAAATCCTCATGAATGAGAAACCAGGAATAAAACCCTGTCCTAGCAGAACCAGGGACAGGCCATCTCTGCTGCATAGCAGAATATTCCACCTGTCCTCCAGCCTGCAGCAAAGGTAGGTAGGAAAATGAAGCCATGCAAAGCAGCAGCTGTACTTACACAGACTGAAATGTCTGTCAGTCTGCTCATCTGACAAGCTTCAAAAGAGACAGGGCACTGATGACAAATGCCTGTACAGACACACACACATATATTTGTAGGTATATACACAGACATATGCATACATATGGCTCACGGCTGACTATAACATTTACACGCACATAGAGAGTGCACATTTCTCTCTCCCTCTCTCTCACTCACTTGCCTAGGGGCAGGGAAGCAATGCCAGCAGTACACCTACACGAAGTATCAAATCAACTGGGCTAGGAGTTGCAGAGCTGCATTTTATTTCAGCACTGTTGGCAAACACCCACGGAATACTGCAGAAGAGCAGCAGCCCCAGGGGTTCGAGCAATTGGCAACTGATGATGGGTAGACTGGAGGAACAAAAGGATCACTGAGATAGTTAATGACCAGAAAATGTGCTGATCAGACAGACAAGAAAGACTGAGAAGCACTAGGAAATGGAGCCTTAAGCAGCACCTGGCTGGTTCCAGGTGTGACCAAGAGAGATGAAACAAACAGCCAGAACATGGCTAAAAACCCGAAGAGCTTCACATGCAAGACAGAGAATGCAACTTTTTCCAGGATGAACACTATAGAATCACAGTAGTTAATTCTATGTTAATTCTTGGGAAAATACCTATTTCCATACGCTGAGATCTCCCAAAGTTACAGCTGTCCCAGGAACATCAAGAAGGAGAAAAGAACAACTAGCTGTCCTGACAGACCAGCCAAGACACCTGCTTTGGGGATGTCTTGCTCCCCAGTTGTGCTCCACCCCTCCACTTGCTCTCAAGATCCAGTCCCTCTTCAATCAGTATCTGGCTGACAGCCCCAGATTTGCCATTTTCAGCAACAAGCCACTAACTTTTTACTGAGTCTCAAAGGCCTTGAGCTCCCTGGGTTTGTGTGCTCTGAACTTTTGTTGACCTGCTTGTAGCTCTGTTTTACTTGGTTAAGCTGTGACAGCAATTTCTGTAACTGACCAGGTGTCTATAGAGGATTTGTTTTACTTCTGTTTATCTTTTGTGGAGTACAACCATAGTTTTATATAAACAACGTTGACCAACAGCTATTTTATGTAGCCTGAGATATTTACAACTAATGACTGCATAGTGGAGAAAAATGCAGGCATGGTATGAGAGCAGAGGCCTTGAGAAGTGGAGAAGCAGGACACAGTGCAAAGGAGTACAGGAATGGGATAAGAGAGGAGGCACATGCTTGCCATTGGAGACCAAACCACTGCAAACAATTCACATGCTGTCTGTTAAAAACCATACAGACCTGGAGCTGAAAAAACCCAGCTTTTAGGGATAGCAAATAAAACAAAGAAAAACTATCCAACATGCATTAAAGACATCATATATAGTGAATTCTAGAAGCATTGTGGAGTTGTACAAGTGCAAGATTTGCAAGTGTATTAGCAAACATATTAAAAATTACTCAGATGAACCCTGGAATAAGGAAGAATCCAGTAAAACCCACATCATACTCTTCCCAGAGAAGGGCTACAAAGATTTACCCTCAACAACTGACTAAAATCCAGAGGAGAAGCATAAGGGTGAGCATAACATCAGAAAAACCAAACAGAAACAAAGAAATGTATTACAGTTTTAATTGCACTATCCCAATTATTGAGATATTTTTATATAGAATTACCTTAATGCATTATTAGTCCTTCTTTTATCTGTTATAATTAGTGGTAAAGTAAATTGATTCATTAATTAGAGTGTTATGTAGTTACATCAACAATAAATTCCTGCCTTTTTTTTTTTATGCACATACACAGCCCATATATAAGGGGTGCTTCCTCTTTGCCAATGAATAACAAAGGCCAAGCAATTGCCTCAGAGAAAAACACACATGCCAGGGAAGAGAAAGCAATGAAAGACAAGTTCAAGAAAAAAAAAATCTAAAAAATTTAAAATACAGACAAAGAGCCATTTAGAGGGAAAGGCAAGAAAAAGATAAAGAGAAGCAAAGTTTACAATAAAATTACAGCTGAATAATCAAATCTGCCATCACGTGCTGAGCAAATTCAGCTTTCGAGCCCAATGGTATAACAAGAGAAGATGGGAGCTCTCTGAAGGTACCCTCCTGGGATCAAGCAGCTCCTTGCAGAGATTTGCAGACCCAGCTGGGATTATACAGAGAAATCTGGCTCTACACTTCAGGTTTGCACCACCTTCCCTGCAAGAGCAGTTGACACCGTGCCATGAAGCCTCAAAAGCTGAATATGGGTCTTCCTTTAAAACCAAGTCCCAAAGGAAAAATATATCCTGCTTTCAAGCAATTGGCTAACACCTCTGTTTCCAGCAGCATGCACAGCCAGAGTATTCCCTCATTGTGCCTGAGCAACTCAAGAGCAGGGAGAAAGATCCATGCATCAAACTAATCATCTGGGGCAGACCAACATGACAGCTCATGGCTGATGCCTCAGGGCTTTAACTGTTTTACCATGAGTACAAAGTGCATCAATATTAAAATGGCATCAGTCAAAGGAACAAAACAAAAAAAGCAATGAAATTTAACCTTGTCTGCCAGCCCCCTCTCCATCACCATCTCCCTGGATGGTCACACCTGGTGTAAGGTACTGGCAGACCCCTCCAGGGTCCATTGACCCATTATTGATCTCTCCTGCATTCCAGAGCAGGCAGCAAAAGCCCCCACTGCGGCAAAGAAACTGGAGCAGCTTTTCCCCTTGAATGCTTCAGTAAGCATAATCCAGGCCATATCTCTGCAAGAGTGTCAAACAAAAAAAAAAGAAAACCGACCAAACAAAAACCCACCACAACAAACAAAACAACACACCAAACACACAGAAAAAGAAATGTTTCTTGGAAAGCATGAAATTAAAGAATCACTTGCTCAAATAGCCAGTTGTTTTCCACTTCTCTGGGCAGGAGCAAAGCTCACAGTTGCCTTGGGCAGCAGGCTGCCAGATCCACAAAAAGGCACTAAAGCCTCCTGCCAGCCTTGCCTACTCAGCACCCTACGAGGTCAGGCTGGCAGATGCTGAAAGAAGGGGCAGGGGGGGCCTGTTTCTCCCCACAACTGTCCACACCACAATGCACAGGAAGCCTGCTGCAGCTCCCAGGCCCAAACATCCTCAGCTCATGCCAGTTCCCTCTCCCAGCCTTGCCACTTCTCACAGAAGGAACAGCTCAGACCTTGCCAGATTGGCAAAGTTAAATTCTGCCCATGTTATCTTTTTAGAAGCCTTTAACAGAAGCCTTAGAAGCCTTGACAGCTCTGCCTTTAACAAAAGATGAACATTTACTTCTGCTTTACCTCTATCTCAGCATAATACATAGCATTTTAAATGCACTGCAATTTTTCTTCAGAGGAGTTAATGAGCATCAGTTGTCAGGAGATTTGAAAAGACAGCTTTCCTAGAAGGAGAAGCAATCATTATAAAACTCAGTTTTGCTTTCTTGTATATCTACATTTCCTGTCACAGAGAAATATTGTCAGGTTAGAGTCCAAGACTAAGACAGCTTTCCTAGAAGGAGAAGCAATCATTATAAAACTCAGTTTTGCTTTCTTGTATATCTACATTTCCTGTCACAGAGAAATATTGTCAGGTTAGAGTCCAAGACTAAGAGTACCTCCTAAAAACTATTAGGTCAGCATTGCAAAAGCATAACAACTGACTCCAAAGGCAAGAAACTGGCTGGTATAAGCTCTGTCAGTCCTTGGCTGCCAGGTGAAAGAACCAGGTTCAGGGGCACAACAAGCCAATGTGTGCATGCATTGCAGGGCACATCTTCCAGTGCAGCAGGGAGGGAGCCAAGTCCTACATCTGGTTCCTAAGCAATAGTCAGGGCATGCTTACAATAAACAAAATACACCATTTTCTTGCCACTTAGCTATCCTAACATGATGCTCATTTACCTGTAACTTGCTGCCTTCTGACACTGAGTGAAACCCAAGTCAATCTACAGTGCCAGGTTTTCCAGAAAGAGGAAAAGAAGTGACTCCCTGTTGTTCACACCTGGTGATGGGATATGTCCTTTGGACTGTCTGTGCTTCTTTTAACTTAAACTCTGTGATTTGTGTCGAGGTTGCTAGGAGACAGTGCCTGTTTTGAGATTCTTAGAAAGGGTGGAGCTCAGCTGAGGCGGCTGGTATCTCATTTTCATCCCAGACTTTGCTATTCAGTCCCCACTCCCCCCCCCCTTGCTCTTATGCAAGCTCAGGACTTGGCTCACAGGCCAGTGGTGTTGCTGCACCAAGGCACTGGTTGCTAGGAGGTGTAACTGGAGAGACACAGAGCAGGTAGAGCAGAGAGCAGGCTGCTACCTGCAGGTACACAGGCTTTTGGGCACTTGTGCTCTCTGCCATCCCCCTCCTTTCCCAGCTAATGGGCAAACCCCAGCCAGTTGCAGAACCTCAAGCTGAGAAAAGGCCTACATGTTCCAAAATAGCTGAGGTACTGAGAGCTTTGCAACACTCCTCTTCCCTATTGCACTAGCATGCAAGGGCTTTCCAAACCTGTCAAAGCTTCCCACTTGCAGAGCTCTACCTGAGTGTTTAGCTCTGTTATCAAATAAAGCAGTCATGCTTATTCTCTTGCTTCCATTTCTTTGCACATAAACTGCAAGTTTATGACCCTCACCACGGGACTGCTTCCCCAGCCTCTCCCATTTTTGTTTTCCTTTTCAATAGCAACTTACCTTTAGATCGCGTGCTGGTTAATGAGATCAAAGCACAAAGTAACAAACCAACCATCTACATGGGATTATTACCAGCTTGCTCCCAATTTAAAAATCCAATTGACACTCTAGGATTGAGGACAGTCAGGGTTTCTCTTAAAGCAGGTTAAAATCAGAAATGACCAATACAATCATTAAAACAGCAACTGCTGTAGATATTGTGACAGGCATGATGGCACTTTCCTTTTGAGGGAACTGGAATATTTGCCCTGGAACTAGGATGGCAGCAGTAAGAAGCAAGTACTACGTAGTTTTCCTTAATATGGTTTGTGAGGCAATCCAAACAGCAACAAACTTGCAGGACTGCTCCAAAAAGCCCTACCTTTCCCTGCTCACAGCCTTGGGAATCCAGCACAGGGAAATTTCAAGGACAGTTAAGTGTTTTTGCTGTGACAAGAATTTTGATTGCAGCCTTGCAAAGATAACAGCATTCCCATTTCCTTGCTCTCACTTTCTTCATCACTAACATTTTTGGCAACAGCAAGAATCCACACTAACATTAATGTTCTTGAGGACTCAGCTAATACTGTTGGCCCCCTAAGAAACATTGCACAGGCAGTGCCTGGATCTGCCACACCAGTTCTGTGGGACAGTGTGGGACAGAAGGTACCTAACTACTTGCCCTACCCACAGTACCCAGCTTCATTTACAGCTCACTCACACCACTGCAGCACCACATACAAAACAAAACCCCTCTCCAAGATTTTCCATCACTGGTGGGAAGAGCACATGCACACTGCCTACACAGACAGTGCAAGCAAGGAGCCTTCTTTGATCCATGGTAAGAGTCCTACAATTAATTCTTACACTAAAAACCATCCTCAACTTCACCATCAGTTAAGCTCAAAAATTTCTTATAGTTAACACAATTGTGTGTCATGCACTGAAGGGTCAGAGTCCAAAGGTAATTAATAATCAAAGAATTTGCATGTAATAGTATTCTGATGTTAAAAAAAAAAAAAAAGGAAAATGTAAAACATAGCACTGAAGGAATGCTTACACAAACTCCATCCCATTTCCTTCCACAAACCATTCTGAGAGCACTTCTTTCCACCACTGCCCCATTTTGTATCCTCTCTCTGAGAGCCAGTCTTGCTCAGCACTTAGAAAACAAGGACACAGAAGGAGTGGAGCCAGTAGCATCTGGTGGTTTTTGCCATAATCACGTCCTTAACTTTGTGTGTGTGCACGTACCACAGTGCCAGCTGAACTCGTGTCCCCTTCGTGGAACCAGCTGTGAGCCTTTGAGCAGGAGCATGGCACTGCAGAGGCTCTGAAAGGCAGCACCACATGTCTCTGTGGGCTTCACCACCTTGAGAGAAGGTTACTGTGTGGTCTTGGGAGAAGAGTGTCCAAACTAGCACAGGGAAGGATTGGTGTAAAACACAGCATCTTTCCCATTATCTCTTTTTTTTTTCCTTTTTTAATATAGTCATTATTTAATTCCCAACTCCTATTATCTATAAGGGAGAAAATAGAAAACTGTTACTTTTTAGAAAACAGTGCAAACTGAGAGAAACAAAGTGATTTTCTCTATCATCCAGTCCCATGACAGGCTATAAATATAAAGAAAAGAAGTCTGTTCCCCATGCCCTACAATACACTGGCTCTTCCCTATCACTGGCTTTTTTCAGAAAAGTCATCCTGTCCTTTGGACAAACCCTCAGTATCATTCCAAATATAGAGCAACATAAAGAATACAGAACAACACACTTCTAGTGAGACACCACCTGATGTACTGCATCCAGGTGTGGAATCCTCAGGACAGAAAAGACATGAACCTGTTAGAGCAGGTCCAGAGAAAAACCACAAAAATGACCAGAGGACTGCAACACCTCTCATGTGAGGACAGGCTGAGAGCTGAGCCTAGAGACAAAAAGGCAGCAGGAGACCTTACTGTGGCTTTTCAATACTTAACAGTGACTTACAAGAAAGATGGGGACAAACTTTTTAGTAGAGCCTGTTGTAGTAGGAAATGGGGGAAATGGCTTTAAGCTAAAAGAGAATAGATCCAAATTAGATTTTTTTTTACAACAAAAAAATACTGTGTTGAAGCACTGTAATAGGTTGTCCAGAGGGGTGATAAATGAGCAAACTGATTTAGTTGAAGATGTGTCTGTTCACTGCAGGGTGGGTTGGACTAGATGGCCTCTAAACATCCCTTTCCAACCCAAATTCTATCATCCTATGACTTTCCTGTACCCAACCCTGCATATTTGAAGGTGAGAATGGGAAGGAAGAATAGAGTTACCAGCTCACCTCTGAACTGAACTCAGTTTTGTGTTCAACTCAAAGCAGGGTTCCCACATCCTAAGGAGATCCTCAGGCTGCTCTTTCTGGGGAAAGGCATCTGCCTCCTCTCATATATTCCCTTTCTCTACAGATTTCCTGTGAACATATTTGTGAAACATGACCCAGAATGTTTCATTTAAATTGGATCATTCCCTTGAAAAATTCTCAATTCAATCTAGATATCAAAAACTATCTGCCAGTCTAAACAAGTCAAGGCTTCCTGTTGTGGCTTTTGGGGTTCTGGTTGGGGTTGGTTGAGGTTTTCTGGATTGTGTTGTTTTGTTTTTACAAACAGCAGCAAATTTTACCAAGGGCCACCAGACTTCAGCTTTGATTCACCCTGAGTGCAGAGAGTGGGTACTACTTGTCACATGTCCTGGCACTGGGAGGGCTGCAAGAGGGGGCACAGACTGTGCTCCTTCTGTGACAGGAGGTTGTGTAGCCAGACAGGGAGGGAGCAGTGTGCTCCTAGTGTTTGAGCTCAGCTGCAAAATCCAGCCTTTTCAAGCTGCCTGACAGAAAGGAGGAATTACAAAAGCATGGATGAGCACAGGCTGATTCCAGATAGCATGGGGTACACAAAGAAATTTTTGGGAGACAGGGCTCATATCACGTGGCTTCTCTTGAAAGACAGGGAATAAACAGATACATTGGTACCTGGAGGCTTTAAGGAGGATGCCATATCAGACCTATTGCTGATGCCAGATGCTCAAATAGTAACTGTAGGACAAAGCATCGCATTACATCTCTATCTGTCCCAAGGTGTAGTGGCTGGCTACAGAGCAGCAACCCATCCCTTGTAACCTGAAGGCTGGATTAGCATGTGGCACTCAGGACAAGGACCCAGAAGCTCTGTGCACAGGGGAACAGCACCCTGTGTACAGCACAACAGCAGCTTGCCTCAAAGAGACCTGGCAACACCAAACATCAGCACTGCCCTGACTCATCTTTCAAGAACAAGAGTGGCACAATGTAGAAGTCACGCAAGGTCTGAAGCCAAGCACTCCACAAGATTCCCACTGTCCACCTCAAGAGCTACTCCACAGCTGGCAAAGATGGCATTAACCAACTCCCCATTCAGCAGCTGAGTTCTCAGACTCAGCAGCTCAGCTCCCAACACATTCCCTCTAGCTGTCTGACAGCACCCCAGTTGCTGCAGTCTTCAATATATGCTGCAGCACTTTTGGCAGACTTGACTAAGTCTCCCTCCGGTTCAGTAAGAAGCTTTTCTGCCCAGCTATTTTGAGGTTTTGTCCTATTTTTCTCCCTTTTCTGCTGGGCAACAGGTTAGCTGAAGGTCTGAATCTTCATTGCTACTTCATTATTTAAGATTCTACCAAATGTTATGTTCTCCACTGGTTGTCAAAGGTAAAGAATTTTAATTAATAAGGCAAGAGACCAAAAGCAACCACACACACACACACACACCAGGGGACTGGCTGATGAAAACTGCCTGGAAGTCAATTTAACAGGTTTGACTCCAATTCTGGTAAAGTCTTAAACCAGGGGAGTTGGCCTACAGCTCCAGGAGATTGCTAGTACTGCTTCATTTGCTTATTTGTCTTCTCTTCTGCCAATCCAAGCAAGGCTACAGCTGAACTGATAAATACACAACTGCTCAGCAAACAATTCTACTCTTTAGGAGCAGTTTTATTAGAGACATGGATTCATTGTGGGAGAGTCTCCAGTACTTACTGGAGAGACCAAGAAAGGAGAGACCAAAAAGGGAGACCAAGAAAAAAACAAGGTAAAAATTCCTCTCTAGCTGTTATGGACATGTGGAAACAGCTCACACAAGAAAGACTGCCCCTACTCCAGCAGGCAGAGCCTTTTCTGTCTGAAGTGCAATGATGGGGATTCAGAACTGGATCCAGCTGCTACGCAGATTTGAAGAAAGATTATTCCAAACTTCATGACTGTTACTTGTGAATGTCATGGGTCAACTGCAAGAGAACAAAAGAGAGGCCATAGCCCCCTTAAATAGGCCATAGCCCCCTAAATCCACCTCTGATAATTTAAATATCAGTTACAATTATTTGGCCTGAGAATAAAGCACTGTTGCAAAGTGTATCTCCATTGTTTTGTCCCAGGTACAGACTTCACTCTCTTGCCAGAAACTAAGACTGCATCAGCCTTCTTCAGCCCACCCTCCTCTACAGCTATTTCTTCAGCTAAACCCTCCCCTCCTCCCAATCTGCATTAATAAAGGCAAGTAGTGAACAAAGTCTTGTTGCGCCTCGGTCTTCATGCCCCAGTGCAGATACCTTCCTTTCTCTCCAGTGGGTATTTAACACAGGGAGATTTGAGACACAAAGTATCCCTGCTTCTTTCTGAGAAATCTGCTGTTGCTGGGGAAGGAAAGGGAAGGAAGGGCTTGGCTACTTTTTATCATCTTTTTGAACAGATCTGTTTGAAACCCAGTGTTGTTCACTTTTGACACAGAAAGTTTTGCTCAAGTTTGGTTGAAGTGGCCCTACTCAAACCATTCTGCAATACAGATTCTAATCATGTTTAACGATCTCACTTAAGGGGATTTTCTTATCTTCATCTCTGAGCCCATCATCACAATTGTGCCAGCTGGAAAATCTCCCCAGATGGCATGTTAAGCACAGTAGCCTCACAGAAGAAAGGTATTAACACCACTCCAGATTCCTGGAACATGATGAGGGGAAAGAGGTCCAGCTCTTGAAAGGCAACTGTCCTGTTTCAAAGAGGACAAAGCAAGCTGCCTCTGATGGGACCAAAGATGCTGAAATCTGCTTTGGAACATACACAAGAACTTTTCTTCATTTTATTGTAGGTTTCTACATCTTTACAACACCACAGGATTCTCCTTTACAAAAGATCATAAAAAGAAACCACAGAGCTCCGCCTTCAGAGCTTTCGGTAAGTAAACTTGTAGGAGACAGCACCAGTAGAAGTGGATTTATCTACTGGCAACCCAGCAGCTCAAGTATTTCAAAATCCCTGTACCAATTCAGGATGCATTTGGGATACAGCCCAATAGCATTAGTGTTTATGCTAAGGAAAATTAGTGAAGAATTGTACCTTCACAGAGCAGTAGAGCTATGCTCAAACTGCACATGTACCATGTACTGGCTCTGTAAGGAAGTGGATTCCTTCTGTGCCTAGAGAAAACCTAGAGTTTTCTAAAGGCAACTCCCATTGTGACACCCAAGCAATGTGATCAATTAGTTAATAAAAACAGGCACTGAAATAATGCAGGAATACTTGTTAACTTAAAAATTAGGATTTCACTGTCCATATCACCACTAATTCTAACCTGGCCAAATTGGTCATCAGTTTTGGAAAGATCCCAGTTCAGAACAGCATTCTGCCTCATTCACCATCAGTCACCTGTAAGATTTGCCTCTCAAAATTTTTTACTGTACCTCACTGACCAAAACTTTCCACTTTAAGTAAGAAAGAATGAGCAAGGCAACATCATACCTGCTCAAGTTACACAATGTTTATCCTAAATGTTATTTTTCCATTGTGGGTTATATACAGCTTAAGGTAAAGGAAAATTGTTCTAAACTGATAATTTATTACCTTGTGCAGTAATCTATGTATATGATGATGGAAAATTATGACTAAAACTTTCCAAGAGAAAGTTTTCCATCCACATGTGGATGGGTTGGAAACCACTCAGCCTTACGCCTATCTACTGGAACTGGAAAGAAGTATTTGAGAGCAAACCAACAATCACTTCTGGAAAAGAAAAATCTCCATTCTTTCAGCTTCCAGTGGGACTTACCACTGAGCTATGTGAGACAGCTACACATGTGTTGAGCAGGCTCCTAGATGGATTAAAACCAATTCACTCATTTCCCATTCATCCCCTTCCTCCCTTTGCTGTGATAGAGACCATCATCACTGCCAGTCAGTGCAGGACCTGACAGCCAGGAGGGATATGACTCAGAAGGGCTGAGGAGTTCAGTGGCTTCCACTCCTTTCTGCAAATCAGCTGAGGATGAGGAATGCAAGAGGGGAAGACACAGTGAAAAGAGACTGTGGCTGGATGTTGCTGTAGTGCAGGCCACCACATGAGAAGCTGCTGTACTGACATGCAGCATGCACAGCACAATTGCAGTAAAATAAAATTTGACCCAGAACTGTGCAGTTTTCTGATTTGAACACTCATACAATTATTTATTTTGGAATATTACTTGTCCTGTCTCCAAAAAAACAGAACAAAACCACAAACAAACTAAAACACCAAGGTGATAAAGCTGAAGAAGGAACAAGTCTAACTCTTCAATCAGATCATGCAGCAAAAAGTAGCAGGATAAAAGACTCAGTATCTTCATTTTAACTTTGATCATCTATCTCCTATTGTCCCTCCCTTCCTATCTACAAATAAGGATGTTCTTTCCAAAATGGGTCAGAATAAAGGGGCATCCAAATCATGTGTTCAGCAAATGTACTGTGCACACACACAGAGCTAGCCAGGGACCTATGTCTGTACCGTCTACAGTAATTTCTGAAAGAAAACCAGAGAAACTCCTTTTACTATGTCTCAGAGAGAATTTTCTATATTAAACACATATCTGCCTTATATACAGCAGGAGCTGCTGTATGTAAAGAACCATTCAAGAGCTGAAAGGAGGAAAGAATAAGAGAATATGCAGGTTGAGACTGATCAACTCAGCACACGTGCTATGTATGAAATACCAGTTTTCCCATCAAGGAACACTAATGTAAAAAATCCCTGAAATCTATCAGAGTGGCTCCAAGTTGATGAGCAGAGCTAGAGGGATGCTTAAGCTGACCAGAGCATGACAGCATAGTGTTTAAAAGGCATTGCACACTAAAGGCACAAAGTGCTACGTTCCTGCTCCTCAGAAGAAAAAGCACAGGATGCTTCCTCAAGCAGGCAAGTGCCTCACCAGAAGATCAGGTTCCCAACCAGATATTAGGATCAACTGAGAGCCAAGAAAAGAAGAACAATGAGAAGTAAAATCAGTCACACCAACCTACAAGGCTTAAAAAAACCTAGTAAACAAAACACCTAAACCAGATAAGCTGAATAAAGCTATCTTAGCAGCTGGTCTAGAATTTAAATGATAGACATTTCACACACCCATTTTTTCCTTTTTAATGTTAGTCATCCTCAGAGGATTTTCTTAGTTTTGTTTCTCTTCTTGTTTCTAGGAAACAGAGCCTCAACTAGCTACTGAAAAAAAAAAAAAACCAACAAACTCAAAAGAGAATAAATTGAGAAGAGCAGGGAAAACGCAAAGCAGGGGAATTGAAACAAAAAAAGGCCAGAGCAATGGTCCTACTACAAGAGGTAAAAAAAATGGTACATTTCTGTACTCCCCTCACAAGAACAACTTTGTTACTCACTGCAAAACCCAAACAAAGATCCAATTAAGCAACTTTGGGTTAGTTTCACTGATAATATAAAAACAGGTGAACACAGGCAGCAGATGCAAGACCTTTGCAGAGGATACAATTTTCTCTCTTTATGTTGTTTTATCTCCCAAGACAAGGGCCTTACATCAAAGTGGTAGCCTGGAATATCTGCAGCACTCAGTGCCTTTAGCCCTTTACCGCTGACATGAAGAAAAAGTCTCCTATAATACAAGCATCCCACAAAAAACATACCAGGATCAGCACAGCTGCTGTCTCACACTGCCAGAGAGGGAGCCCCATTAGGGTCAAAGCAGAGAAAGGATAATATATGCAAAAGACAGTGGGAAGGAAAAAATAATGTAATACTCAGCTCTTTGGCACAACAGTGGAGTTGGGATGAGTTTTGTTGGATTGGGAATAGCTTCTTTCATCAGTTTAAGAAACTTCCTGGGAGATTCAGAAACTCCAGGAAAGAGAAAACTGAGAAAAACAATCACATTTTTTAAAAAAACTATTTTAGGCAAACCAGAGACCCAAATTAAGATTATGCTCAAAGAATGCCAAAGCTCATTCACATAGTTGCTTGTATACCTGACTTGGATGAAGTCACAGTGCCTGGGGCAACTGTTTTGATCTCAACCAAATCAATCTAGGTATGTTGAAAGTGTTCTTAGGAAAATACAGCTGTTACGTTGTTACGTAAATTCAGCTTTTAGGGGTGGGACTGGAGGAGCAAAGCATCTGCATGTCAGCATTGCAAAACCTCCCTACACGAGCAGTGGGATGGGGAAATCACTGGACTACAACTCAGGATGACCAAGTTACATGAACAGGTCATGAAACAACTGTGCATGAGCCATGCCCAGTCTGCTACATCAGACTCATGTAAGTAGTTTGGTGTCCAGTAAATGCACAGTTCTGTCTGAGCAACAGAACCCAGATGGTCATAATCATTGTCACAGGGTCTGGTTGGAGTCCTGTCACCAGTGCTGTCCCCCAAGGTTCAGTACTGGGCCCAGTGTTGTTTAACTTGTTCATCAGTGACTTGGATGAAGGAGCAGATGCCTCCTCAGCAAGTTCACTGATGACACAAAGCTGGGAGGAGTGGCTGATACCCCAGAGGGCTGTGCAGCCCTTGAGAAGGACCTCGACAGGCTGGAGAGATGGGCAGGGAAGAACTGTCAGAAATCCAACAAAGGCAAGTGCAGGGTCCTGCACCTGGGAAGAATAACCCCAGGCACCAGCACAGGCTGGGGCTGACCTGCTGGAGAGCAGCTCTGCCAGGAACCTGGGGGTTCAGGTGGACAACAACTGAGCCAGCAGTGCCCTTGTGGCCAAGAAGGCCAGTGGGAACCTGGAGTTCATCAGGAAGAGCACTGCCAGCAGGTCCAGGGAGGTGATCCTGCCCCTCTGCTCAGCCCTGGTGAGGGCATATCCGGAGTGCTGTGTTCAGTTCTGGGCTCCTCAGTACAAGAGAGACATGGAGCTCCTGGAGTGGGTCCAGCAAAGGGCTAGGAAGATAATTAAGAGACTGGAGCATCTCTCTTACCAGGAAAGGCTGAGGAAGCTGGGCCTGCTCAGCCTTGAGAAGAAACAATGGAGAGTCACAGTGTCTATCAGTATCTCAAGGGAGGGTGTCAGAGGATGGAGCCAGGCTCTGCAGTGGTGTCAAGCAACAAGACAAGAGGCAAAGGGAAGAAACTGATGCACAGGAAGTTCCACCTGAATATGAGGAAAAGCTTCTTTACGGTGCAGGTGACAGTTCAGTTCTTTACTAAACAGGTTGCTCAGAGAGGCTGTGGAGCTGCCCTCACCAGAGATATTTAAGAACCATCTGGATGTAATCCTGTGCCATGTGCACTAGGATGACCCTGCTTGAGCAGGGAGGTTGTACAGAATGACCCAGTGTGGTCCCTTCCAGCCCTACCTATTCTGTGAGTCTGTTTAATTCAAATAGAAACAAAAATACACAAAATGAAGCCAGTGTACCAGAAAGGCCAGGATTCTTCCAAAGCAAGAGACATTCACTGCAAATCACAATGGGAAAAAAAAAACCACAAAAACAACCAACCAAACAAAAAAACACCACAAAAACCAACAAAACCCAAACTGAACAAGATTATTAGATTGTTAGCTTGAGACCGTATGACTGCAGCAAATCACAACAGTATCAGGCCAGCCATGGCACAGAAGCAGCAAGTCATACAAGCCTTTAAACTTTTAGAACACACATCTAGTATATTCCTGCCCAGGCCATGAAACGTTACCACCAACAAGTAAGGACAGGAATTCCCCTGTAAAGCCCTAAGGAACCACATAACCTTTTAATTAGCCAAAAGAAACCCCAGGTGTACTCACACTTGATTAAATCAATGTCAGGCATGCTCATCAAAGGACGTTGCTATTAACAAAGCTAACCTACCTTCAGCTATGCAAGAGCCCAAAATTAGTTTACTGCACTCATTTTCTTCTCTCTTTGCTGATTTCAAGTGTGAGCACATTCAGTATCAGAAAAGATACACAGGAAGAGGCAAAACACACCAGAATATATTTGCCTGGCTCCAAAGAGTTCAAGCAAAACAGATGCTGCTGAGCAATGATGTGGACCTCAAATTGTCTGCAGATTAACAGACTGCTCACTGACAGAAAAAGAGGCAATAGGCATAAATCAAATCATAAAATTGTTTTTAAAACCCTTTCTTTTTATGTTTTTATTTTGTTGGTATTACTATGAGAGTAGTCAAACACTGGAACATGGTGCCCAGAGATGGTGGGATCTCCATCTCTAGAGATATTCAAAAGCTGTCTAGCCATAGTCCTGGGCAACCTGCTAGAGGTGACCCTGACTGAGCATGAGGGTTGACTAGATGATCTCAAGAGGCTCCCCCAGCCACAGCAATGTTGTGATTTGGTTAACTAGGATATCACCAGGACAAGCAAAAATTTCTAGCCAGTTTCACTGACTCCATCTCCCATTTTAGGCACAAACACAGAATCTTTAAATGCTGCTAGCACACTTATGGTACCCTTGAAAACATAATCTACAACCGATGTGGAAGTTCTTGAATTCTAATTCCAGCTTTCATGTCTTAAGAGTATGTCCATGCAATATGACCTGGAGTCATGTCCTTTGTCTTCTCTTTTAGCTTGCTGACAGCAGAAAAAGCTCAAAGGAAAGACAAACTCATATTGATTTCTGCATTGCAGCAGACCTCTCCAGCCCTCACCCATGTACCTGTAGGTAGCTCTTTTGCTTTCCATCAAAGTCTCCTTCTATTCCTCTATTTGAACTTAAGACTACAATTGACAGATGTGTTTCACTCCAAAGAACTCACACATAAGCAGGTTCGGGCTGTTAGCCTGAAATATTTCCTCACATTTGGCTGAGGAACATGGCAAGTCATAAATTGCAGGACATCTACAAGAAGGCTTCTGTCAATTCATTGAAAGAATCATTTGCTCCATTAGGTTTTTATTGGATTGAGAATCACACTGAGTTATGCCTATGTTCATCACACTACAGAACACAGTGAAAAGTCCACAAAATGTATTTAACTCCCAGCTTAGAGCAAGAGGAATGAGACTAGTTCCATTAAAAGGAATCTCATTAAAATTTGATAATGCAACCCCTCTCCCCTGCCAATTAAACTAACAGTGCTGGGTCTCATCATTCTCTGGTGTTTAAAGAGCAGTAAATAGGCTTCCTATAGAAGATGATAGTGGAAACACCCTGAATCTTTATGTTAATGCATCAGTCATGGTTTATTTTAGCTTTGAGGAATATGGTTAGTAACTCACCCAGCTGGATAAGCAACGAGGCCAGTTCTGGGGTCGCAGGCTAGTCCTCTGCCTCCCGACACGGTTATGCCCAAGACCTTCTCCAAAGTCACCTAGAGCATACAAGAAAGAAAACAGGAAGTACCATGAAATGTGAGTGCAGTTCAAATAGACCCATAACACAGATGCTGATGGTCTGGTTCACACTGGTTCCTAGATCCACTGAGAAGCACCAGGTACAAAAGCAACTCCATTCAACTTTCAGTATAGGCACAGGAAAATACTGCTGGGGTACAGAGAAGGCATTATCAACCCACTTATTACTTTCTCTATGCCGGAGCATTGCAAACAGAGGGTTGCAAGCAGCAGACAGTACTGGTGAAAAGCTGGGATGCACATTCATGGGCCACAGATTCCCATCCTTCCAGTAAGAGCAACATACCACTGTCTCTAGAGCTTGGCTCTTTCCTGAAAACAGTTTCCAGGTTGACACTTCTAGTAGCAAGTGGTTCAGCCTGGTCTCAGCCTTGTATTCCTAGGAACTGAATAGTTCATTTTTCCTATGGTTCTGGAGGTGGAAATCACAAGGAGTGGTCGAGGGTATCCCTTGCCAGAAGTGTGAAATAGAACACCATAAACATTCACAAGCCTGCTGCATACCAATGACCCTTGCAAGAGACTGTTATCTAAATGTCCCCATACTCCCCTCAGGCAAACATCTCCACTATTTTTAAGAAAAGAAAAGAAAAGCAACTGGGAAGAGCTACTTGGAAGACATAAAGGCCTCTGTGGTAAGAAGCTAAGAAAAAAAAAAAAAAAAAAAACACCACCAAAACGGGAAGGACAGGTGACAAATGGACATGACACAATGTTTCAGGAGCAGAGAAGGCCAGGGAGATTCAGCAATTACCCCAAAGCAAAAGGCTGCAGTGGGATTACACTGCACAAAATCTGGTTTGTGGCATGAAAGGACTCAACCTCTGAGCACAAAGCAGTTCTCAGCCCTGGGGTTATTTTGACTGACACAAAATTATTCTCTTTCCTTTACATTTGCACAGCTTCATTTTATTTATTATATATTTGATGCATACATTCTTCCTCAGCATTGCTGTCTGTGCCAAACTCAAGGATTTCACTGGGTCACAGTCTTCTGTTTTTAATTAATATCATCTAAGTCATATTTGGTTAAGGCCTTAGGGGCATGGACACAGCATCAGAAGTTACTATTGTAATAATTACTACTGACTTTAATAGCTGCCCTGAAGATGAACATCTTGCATTTATACCGAGGTGGAGCACAAAAGGCAGGGGCGGGGCAGGTTTCCCACGCCACCCTGACCACACACCTTACCAGACCTGAGGAGTTTGGCTGCAGAGTGAGACACAAGGTCTCACTGAGCTCAAGGCTCAGGTTACTAGGTAAGGGGCCAGAAATAACCCCACACAGAGAATCACCTTGATTCAGCAGGTAAAACAGAGCTGAGGTGCCACCACTTAACATGAGCCATCCATGCTTTCAGTTAGTTCAAATTTGGCCTGCCTTCAAACAGTGACATGGAAAGTGGAAGATTTCATTTTCCAGTCTCTGAAGCAACTTAGTCTTTTTTCCCCTCTTATTAATAATATACCCCAGGTACTTTAAGACATTATGAGAACCTACCAAATTCTCCCCTTCTCTTGCAAAGTGAGAATCTCTGAAAACATGGCTTTTACAAAACTCCACTGGATTTTTGTTAAGAAAGAACATGCAAATAAAAATGTAGTTACAAATCCACTGATAAAGAGAGGAACTAGTTTTGTTTCAACTTAATATTGGAACAAGGTTGGGGAGAGGAGTGGGAAAGGCCAGGAGGATATCTACTCTTCCAGATTTGTTAACAATACTTTAAAACAAATCTTTTTAAAGCAGCTTAAAAACATGCAGAAAGAACTCACTGCTTCTGCTGCTGAGATTCTGGCTAATATCAGCAGTTTCCAAACTAGAAGAGGTTTGAATTAGTACAGAAAATGCATTCTTGACAGCAAAGGAAGAAGTGGAAGAGACATGCGCCATTCAAGTAGTTCCATCTAGATAAGGCACCAATTACTTGATTCTGTCAGCAAACATCAATTTAGCAATGCTGTGATTACACTGCTCATTGCAGGCTTTAGTTCAGTCTGGCTGTAATTGCCACTATCCTAAAAGGCACTGCTTGACCTTGGCTATGCAGATATTCAGCAGCAATTCAGCAACCTACTTTCACCAACAGGTATGTTTTTGCTCTGCAAGGACATTTACTGAGCCTCTCAGTGTGCAGTCTTACACCACAGCTGAGCTGACCTTACAGGAGCCTGTCTTGCAGGGAACAGCTCCTTCCTCCCTCATCCCACTCAGCCCAGTGATATCCCCCTCCAGACTCCAGACAGCCCTGGCATGGCAATTACATGTCCAGAAGGCCAAACCAGCAGAAAACCATGTTCTATTTGTAATCTTCTGTTTGTTTTCAGTTTGCCAGCCTGGGGAAACCCACAGGACGATCAGACCAAATTCAGGAAAAAAAACCCTAAAACAAACATACCTTTCCCTGGCAACTGGATCAATCTAGCTGCACATCCAAAGCCCAATCTGACCCCTACAAGTCTTTAAAAAGAATAGAAACCAAACAGGAACACTACCTGATTTGTCTTGACACCCTCACCTCACCAATACCAAACTGTCACCCTTACTCCAGCCTCCTCTCTCACTCTAAAGTCAGTGGAGGTCCCCTGCTGCTTTGCCAAGAGACTTTATGCTTGGATGTGGAAAGTCTACCTTTCTCATACGGTCAGCACACAGCTTGACATAAAAGGAGTAGCTCAGTCTTCCAGTCTAATTATTTTACTGCCAGCAAGTATCTTCTGGCCTCCAACAGACCATCTGTTCCTTTAGAAAAAAGCAACTGTCAAGGCCATACCTCTGATATTGACAGAAAAAGTGCTACAGAAATAGATAACTGCCTCTAGACTAAAGATTCACAACTAACTTTCTAAAAAAGGCTTCCCCTCCTTTGTTCCCAGTCTTAACTTCAAAAACTTTCTAGTGTAAAGAACTTGAAAGGCAACCCCACAAAGCCTACCCAAAGGCAGCACCTCTACATGATAATACTTGAGTATTAAAACCAACTTGCATCAAAAAGTACGCATGTAAATTTAAAATGTAACCAAATTATGAGACTTGTGAGCTCCACTTCCACCAACCTACCCACAATACATCAGTTTTTTCCCCATAACCAGCTTCCAGACTAGGTAACACAGGGGCAAGAAATAGTCACTTTGTCAAAAAACTTGAGAATGAAAAACATTTCAGAGAGAAAAACAAGAGATAACACAGGATTCTTCTCAATTTGCCAGCTAAAACAAATGAATTCTTAATATGGTTAATTAGGGCAAAAATACATCAACTTTAACTTCCTAATCTGGTATTAAGATTTGTCAGCAAAGGGCAGATCAGTCGATACAGGTCTGCACTATCCACCTCTGAAGTTACCACTTCCTCCTGTGGTAAGGGCAGTCTCCCAGCCCTACACAGCCATAAACACTGCCATTCATACAAGTCTCCCAAGCAGTACTTCAGCACATCCCAGTCTGAAATACATTATTTTGCACACCTTCCCAAGTCTGATCTGAGCTAACCACAGGACCTGGAGAGTTCCCCTGCAGATTTGAGACACTGCTCATTACCAACACGTCCTGTGCTTTCCCAGTTTGAATCCTACAGTTGTCAGACATGTCACTGCTTGCTCAGGTCTTCACGGACAACTAATGGGCCACCTCAACACCCCCATCCAAACCTGGAAACAACTGCATGATTAAACCTGCCACTTGTACCTAAATTAGAGGCAGCAGAGGAGGCTGACAAGCTGCATTTGTTACTTCATCTTGAGGCTTCTATTAATAGCATAATTGACACTTTCAGTCAACATTCTCTGTGCGACTTGCAAGAGCTGTTGAATTGATCCACACACAAAACACTTCTGCAGCTCATTTTGCACTGCCACTTTGCTATCTGAAACCATCCCATCTCTTTTCCTTTAAGGTCAACTTTTACTCAAATGTCGACGCTCAATATACACTCTTAGGCACCAAAACCTGTGCAGCTAACACCTGTCTTGCAAAGTCTGATATTCAGCCATTTTACAAAAATTTGGTGAGTTGGAACTGTACAAATGTGTATAAAGAAATTTTTGTGCCTAAGCAGATCCCTTACCCTGTTCCTTCCACATCAAATCCCAACATCATCAGATAGGTAGGACCAAACCAGCAGAGTCCTGAATTGCAGGACTCAAGGCACCAACAGGTATTCACAGCAGCTGGGCCTTCCCAGAAAGAGGGGTCTCACTGCAGCCCAATCTCACCTGAAGTCAAAGGGCATATCTGACAGCAGCCCTTGCTTCCATCAGGCACAGTCCCACACAGTGCATGGGGCAAGCCCATGCTTGGGAAAAGAAGCCATGTCATCTCTGCCTTCCTACTGAGGTGCAGATAATCGTTTCAGAAAGACTGATCTGAACAGCCCCAGCCAGCCTCATCTGGCTTCTCAGAAAACTCCATGTCTGACCAGCTGCACCCAGGTCTCAGAGTGAGTTTTGTACTTGTGTGAGCTCTTTCTGTTGTTTTGAGGAAGTTATCACAAACAATTGCTTCCATATGCTATAAGGACAACACAGAAATCCTTGAAGGATCAGCCCAACTTAACCCCCACCTGCAAACACTTTCCTCTTTCCCATCATTTCCATTCCTTTGGGACCATCTACACTTGCAAAGCCACAGGGGAGTACAGGAGCCCTGTGGCCTGCACATCCAGCCAGGACTCTGTTAGAAAGCAGTAGTAAACACACCCAGCACAGCAATGACTTCCACCAGAACAGGTGCCAAAAGGGACAGATTGTCACACTGTCAGTCCTGCCTGACCTGTCACAGGCACTCTGCTACAGCTGCACTGTTTCACTACTGAACCCCTGGGTAGGAGCTCCTGTATCTGTGCCTGTTTGCACAACAGCAGGTTTCTGAGGTCTGCCTTCATCCTAAAAGAGAGAAAGAGACATTTTCAAGATAAAGCCATCTTTAGGCTTTAGGCCACCAGGCATCCCTCAAAGAGTTTTGACTGCAGGGTGAATAATAGCCTGCTGCCACTCACACCACCATTCTCCCCAGGCCAGCAAAAGACTAAGTTAGGAGTTCAACAGTATTTGAGCTCCTCATCCTCACACTCATATGCTAAAGAAATTAAGAGTTTTCTGACTTGATTATCTCACTTCCTGCCTTCTTATGCTATCTTCATTCTCTTTTGGGCCCAAATTCTCATTGTTCACTACAAGCACAATTTATTTAAGCATGGAAACAAAAAAAAAAGCAAAGTATTTGAAAGGATCTGTGCTACTCTCCAGTGCTCAAAATGACAACCAAGTGGAGAAAACTGATGTTACTGTACAGGGCTGCCCACACACTCCAACACCTACAGTATTAAGCAGGAGGCTACAGCCTGAGAAAACCATGTCCAGCAAGCAGATATGTCTGTTCCAGACTTCAGGAGATCAGCCACCTTAGATCAGAGACCAATATCTAGCCCTGGTTTCTTTTTCCATTTGCAGCCAAAAGCAAAGGAGAAAGGTCAGAAAGAATAGTATAAAGAAATGTATGGATAAAGGTTAAGATCAAGGAAAACGAATTTGATTCTTTCTCACATCCTGTCAGTCTTCCAGTCTCAAAATAGATATTCTCCATTTTTAACTTATTTCAGTAGAGTTCTCCACCATGAGCTTATCCACTTTGTCTATAAAAGCTTAGCATTCACCACATTTTTTGGCAAGGAATTCCACCAGTCTGGTATATTGCAAGATGAACCATCTGTCATTATTTGTTTTAAACCTCACTTCTAATAGTTTTATTTGACATGCCTCAATCTTTGTATGGGAATAGACGGTGAACAGTCAGTCCCTATCCACCAGCTTTAGGTGGTTCATGATTTTGTAAGGAGCTATAATATCACCTCAAGTCATCTGTGTTCCAAGTACAAGAGTCTTTTTGAAGTCACTTTATGGCTCTTCTGAAAGCCATTTCATATCAGCTCTTCTGTGAAGCCCCTTCTATGTTCCCTACATTCTTCCTGAGAGAAAGGGCAAACACCAAGACCACATGCAGCTTTCCAGGCATGGGCACAGCAAGCATTTATAGAGCAGGATAATACAGTCTGTTTTGGTTTCCATTTTTCTCCCTTACTCTCAATCTGCCTTTCTGAGATCTAAGATCATTTACAGAGAACAAGAGGTCACTCTGCTCAACAAAGTCACAGGTAAGACCTGCTGCTGCTTTGCATTTGGAAACGCATCCCCCATTCTGTCCTGTCTGCTGCCCTATGGAATGGGAAATCCTATTCTTGAATTAATAGTTTGATTTCAATGTGCCCCTTTCTTTCCATGCCATTGTGAGCATTTATGATCAAGAGCATCCTCAGACAGAGTTCTTGCAGCACAGCTATTCCAATCCACTCCAGAATGGCTACTTTAGTAAATGTCCACAAGCAGACAATTTCTATTTTAAAAGCCTTCCCATGGGCCTATGTATAACACAGTTAACATTTGAACCCATTTAATTAAGTGGCGGTATCGAGTCAGCATGACAAGACAACATCCATCAGAGTTCATCTACCGTCCACTGCACAATGTGCCTGCCCTCATCCCCCTCCTGATTGAAATAGGCATATTAATAATGCATGTGCAAAGCCACGGGCTCCTGAAAAAGCAAAGGACACAGAAATCCCGGAGATACATGACCCACGAGGGCTACTTCGAAAAGCCTTCCCTAGCACTTAATCAGTTGTAACTAAGTAACAATCTTGGGGGGCGGGGGAAGGGAGGGAAGTGGCTACATAATCATCTGGGCTTTTGTCTTAAAAAAAAAAAAAAAGAAAAAAAAAAAATCTTTACTGATCAACCTGAGACCCCAGTCTTGAGACCCCAACGCTCTTTGGTTCAATACACTGACACAGGGAGCTCCAACATCAGGCCTGAGTTTCACAGCAGCACCATGGTTTGCACGTCTGTCTCTCTACATTCTGCTCCCAGAGTTTTCAGCACCTCTGCTTGCACTCCAACGTGTTTTCCATGCTGCTACACAGCAAAGTCGTATCAATGCACTCTGGCATCCAATACGTGAAAATGTAGCTGTACATTGTCAGCGTCAGCATTTAAGAAAGCTGTCTATCTTACATAAGTGAAATTCGATACAGAGTGCCAAATCTCACAGCTGGCCCTGTTTGTACATCCCTGCTGCTGCCCCCAAGCCCCACCGCAAAAAAGCACGTCCAGCCTCCAGGGAGCAGTGCACACGTTGTAGGCACTAATCCATCGTCTGAACACACTGTCTGATGGCCTGTTACTGCTGCAGAAAAACAAAGGCTTGAAGTTTTACATTTAGTTCTGCTGAGCTTCGTTTGGCACATAAAACACAGAGCACTAATTACAGCATACTGTTCTACTTAAGGGGCTGTCAGCATTTCCACTGCAAAGCCTTCATTTCAGGGCTTTATAACACAGCTGTGAAATATTCATTTTGCACTTCAGCTTAACATGCAAAGGTCTGGCTTTGGACCAGGTTCTCCTGCCTGATTTTTTTTTTTTTGGAGGGGGGGGAGTTAGGGTTTTTATTGTTGGTCTGGCAGGGGAAGGGCTGAAGATGGGTGGATAAAATTAACTGCAGGAGGTCTTTGACTTACAAAAGCACACAAACAACAAAACTACTCAGCTCCATAGTTGGTTTCTGCCCCTCACCTACCCAATGTGATCCCCTGCTTTTGTATATGAATATATATATACAGAATATGCACTTCTAAATTTCTTTTACATGTAAGTATTTTATATTTTTTAAGAGGTTTTTCTATCCTCTCCCACTTCTCCAGCCGGTCTTTCTTCCTGCAGCGACCAGTGCTAGGAAAGAGTAATGTCTTGACAAGCCTGAAGACTGAAAATATTCCACCTGCAAAAGGCAACAGTAGCAAGCCAAGCTCCAACACACGACCCATTCAGGAGGTCTCTGGCTGACACAGCAGTCTCCATTTCTCTCACTGTAAGCTTCCTAAGCCTTGCCCACAGCCATCATTGCCCACCTACACCAAATGCCCAACTGACCCTCCAGGAACTACTGCAAGACCATGAAACTGGTTTCATGCAATCCACTACACAGATATGTTCTGATATCAGATATGCTCTGATATTTAGGGCGTTTCCAGCCAATATCCAGTTTAAAGGCAGTATTCATGGGGAAAAAGGATTGATAGCTATAAGCAGGCCCTCACAATTAACCAATTAAAAAAATAAAGTGAAAGAGGAAAAAAACCCACAAAGCAAAACAAAACAGAAAAACACCTGACCAGACCATCATAGTATGACACAAGCGATTGCCAGTTTGATGCAATTTGATTTCAAGATAACCACTTTAAGATCATCAGGGAACAATCTCCCACAACACAAGTTATGAATGGCACTCCTTGGCACAAGAGGGGCAAGAGCAGAAACTGACTTGCTAAAAGGTTTTGAATCACTGAGTTATGGGGAGCATAACATTACATTAGTAAACCTGCATAATAGCAGAGGTGGGATGGGGGTATTCCAATGGAAGTGCTGAGTCTCAGCTCTAATGCCTCTGCCAGGTGTGTTGCACAGGGGTTGCAACTGGGGTGTGCACACATTTATTAAAAATTATCCAGACATTTAGACAAACAGAGCAAATCAGGGATGAAGGTGGGAGAAACAGAACACAGGCAACCCAGGGTCTCCACAGGCTGTCTTTCCACAGTGTGCGTGCATTTGTCCATCTCTCCACAGAGCCTCTCTTGCCTGCTCTCCCCTCCTGGCCTCCTCACTGTGCTGGCCGCCTTCAGTCCAATTCCAGCTGTCAGAGCTGCATTCCTGACCCATCAGCCCCAGCTGTCGGGGCCTACGTGCTGAATCTGCACTCTGCCTTCTTCTTCATGCACCTGAAGAAAGGCAGTCCCAGGCAGGCCATAAATACCATTGCACAGCTCCAGGGAGTGGGTGGGAGGCTATTAAAAGCACCTCTACCAGCAACCATAGTGAGGGAACTTAGAACAGAAGAACACACCTGCAAGTGTTCCTGCAGGCTGCAAAGAGGACATGTAGAGGATTAATTTCCTACCAGCTTCTACAGCACAGCCTAGCCATCATTCAATGATCTTCTGTTTCTTCATTTAACAACAGCCTGGACCACTAATTTTCTCTTCCCCACTCCCACACTAAGTTCAATTTCTTCCTAAATATTGCAGGGATGAGGAGAGGTCCATGTAACCTTACCAACTCCAGCCAAAGGCAAGACAAGCAGCAGTTTCTCCTCCTTCTACCATTCAGTCATGATTCTCACTGTAAAAGCAACACCAGCTCAGACTTGCATGAAATTGGCCAAACTTTCAGAAAATCTGAGCTTCAGAGATACAAGTATGGTGAAGGGACAGGGAAAAGTGTGTGTAAATTGTCCACCATTGTCAGTGTTGTCATGATGCTATTGTGACTTTGATATGGGAAATTCTTTTTTGTTGGTATAAGCAAAGTTTGTGAAGACTGTACAATGAATGCATGAAATGAATGCAAAAAGAAAAAGTGACATCAAACAGGCTACAGGTATTCCTGGTACATAAAGAGTCAATCCTGATTTGTTCCAGACTAAGCATCTGCACATGGAGTCAATCGGACCAGCTCCACAGGCAGTTAAGCCCCATTGAACACAACAGAGACACCTTTGTGTGGGCAGGCTTCAAAGAAACCCTTCCTTGAGCTCTTGGGACCTGGAATTCTGCAGGGTCACTCCTTCACAAGAACCAGATTTTTCCACTTTGCAAATGTGCATGACTTTTTCATAAGGAAAGAGAGCAGACAAGACACCAGACTTTACATAGGGTATGCTTTTGCCCTCCTATATATGCAATTCGTCCAGTGATTTTTTTTTTTTTTTTTGTAGTAGAAGATGAAGCCAATTCACCTTCCCCTGCATCAAGAACTACCTATACAAGTTTTAGGTACAAATGCAAACTTGCAACACTGGAGATCAGTGGAAGCAACTTCTGACTTTCTGGCACGGGGCCCGGAATATAAGCAAGGAAAGTGCTTCAGTGAGAAGAAGTAGCAAAAAAAAAAAACCCAAACCAATACAGCTCCCTTGGGCAGAGTTTCAGTTACTCATATAAGGGTTTGAAATCAAGCAGGAACAAACGGTTCTCTCAGCATAAGGGTCACTGTTCATCATCATTAATCATCACTTCCCAGATAGGAAAGGCTCCTTCCCCTCTGTTTTGCCCAGGCTTTAGCACTCACAAAAAGCAAGAGACAAGAAAAAGAGCCAAATAGGAATGTGGGCACAGGCTGGCAAGGTTGCTCCCTCTGTGGCTCTGTTGAAGGCCCTCCTCTTGGTCCCAGCCCTGAGCTGAGCCTGCTCCTAAATGCAAACAGGCAACAGTTAAAGTCCACAGCTTCTCGGGCACACGCTCCAAGGAAACCGTGGCAGCACCACATAATTCTTGACTCTGAAGCAAACACAGGGGCCATAACACAGCACTGCTAACACTGATACCGCCATGGCAAGGACTCCCTCCTAAATCACCTCCTGCTGAACTCTATAAACAACACATACATTCAAGCTAAACTTGGACACAGGGAAGAAAGAGAGGGAGCAGAACGTCTTCCCCACAGTCAACCCTGCTGAGGGGAGCCACAGAAGGAAAGCCACAACTCAGCACTTCAAGAAAAGCATCATGTTACAATCTCCTTCCCCTTAATTTCTTCTCTGGGGCTTATTTTTGGTATAAACGGATCTGTGAACTGTTTGACAAGGCTTGGGGGGGAACTTAGGGTTCGTCTTGAGTCCAAGAGTAGAAACACACAGAGCTACAGGATGAAGAAAAGCATTTTGATCAGCCTGCCTGAGGCAACACACATAATTTGTTTGTAATTTCTTTATTCACCCATGACCCCATGCCAAATCAATTAATTTTCATCCTTCACCAGTGATTTACACAGCCATTCTGCCCTAAAAGTCTTCAACTACCATATCTCATCCCTACCTTACCCACCTCACATTGTCATAAAAGCAACTATGCCTTCTAGAGAAGAGCATAACTGTAGGAAGCCTTAAAGAGACTGTAAGTAGTGTCTTAAAGAGACTCTGTATGTAAAAGCCCCACTTTCATGCCCATATTCCCTCCACAGAGCAGGTATCTCAGAGCTCACCTCTCCTGTCACCTGAAGGATTTCACCTGTAACTCCTGAACCGCTCCAGGATAAGACACCTTGTCCTCCCATGCATGCATCTCCCTAAGATTTCAGTGATGTTATGGGGGAAAGCACATACTTGCATCCTCAGGGAATGAGAAAATGGTTTTGTTGTAAGCTGATTTAAATTATGTTAAAAAATTACATATCAACAATTTAAAAGATGCTAAGATGGGAATAAATACAACAGGAAGGACAGAGTAAGAGCAAAGCATTTATATACAGACAACATCCCTATGGAAAGAGGCAGGAGGTAAAGAGATTAGTATTCCATCTCTCCCTAAACATTGTCTGAACTATTTATTATTAGTTTTACAGTACTTTCAAGAAGTCCAAACAAACACAAAGCCCTCCTGTACTCACAGCAGGCAGCAACATGTACTCTCACACAGCTGGCAATCTACAACCAAGTATAAGAGGACTAGGTGGCAATACCACACAAACACTGAGGTTAAATGTCTTAAACATGCAACAAATTAGCAACAGAACTGGGAATAATCTTACTCCCTCACAAATTTCAGCAGCTATCTACTGCATAGATCATGCAGCACCACTCCTGTACTTCTCTCCTGCTTGAAGCCAAGGACAGTATTTTTAAAGAAAGCTTAAAAATTAATCAAAAGAAAGCATAAGAGAATCCTCTCTTTTGCTCAAGCCAACCAGTATGTACAGGAGGAGACATTCAAGCTTCCTGCCTGCCCCCTGCCAAGACTCACTGCCTAGCACTAGGCAATCCCTTCCTGCACTCTTCCCTGCCCTCTGCCCCAAAGAATAAGCTTCTTACAGAATAGACTTTACCAGCATGTTGCCCTTTGTGAGTCCTGGAATTAAGAAGCTCTTCACATCTGTCCATCAACATGCATATTGAGCACCCAAGAGATTTGTCCTGTCAGCCAGAAAGGAGACCACATCCCTCAGGGGAATTGATACAGAGGAACGTGGGCCAAAGATTGAGAAAGCAAACTGAAGAGAACAGCACAAGCACTGACTTCCACCATCTCCTCAACAACCCTGCTGCCACTTCCCCCCTCCTGTTCCAGTACAGAGGAAAGCCCTTCACCTGTAACACGGTATCCCTGGTGTCCCTGTCACATGCCCATGCTGCTCAGTCACCAGCACAGACAACTCCAGCAAACTCATATGTGCTCACCCAGGTACACACCACTGAGCCATCCTTCTGCTGCAAAGATGCAAAGTGGTGCTTCAGGAGAAGCAATCATCATCCAACAGTCACAGCAGATGCAGAATTCAATTTACTCTTTTCCAAATAGTTCAATTTTCTTACAAGTTTTATGACATAGAGCCAGCATCCCAAAGACCTGAATGCTCTTCCTCTAAGACAGCAGCAAGAAACACCATCGATCCCCACACTTTTGCGTGCACACACACACACAGATGAAATCACAACTAAATAAACCACAGAGAGACAAAAGGTTATGAAGGTAACTACAAAGCAATCCTAAACAAACTCATTAAGTCATTCATTCAACTTGCTTTCATTCTTCACTTACTCTGTCCCTAAATCATTTCTTCCTGTGATTTTCCCCAAGGACCTTTTCAGTTTATTTTCCTGAAGTCTGTAAACGAGGGGTACAGTAGTCCAAGATAAGATGACATATTTGAGTAGCTGTTAAAGTGACTTAACAGAAAAAAAAAAAAAAGCCATCTAAGTCCCTTAAAACCCTAAAAGAGGGAGTAGCTCAGGAAAAGAAGTCTCCTCTAACTTGCATTTAGGTTCAGGAACATGGATAACTAGTAGAATTACCAAATGTGAGAACTGAGGAAGTAACACCATACTCAGAAGAAACAATTTTTATCCACATACTTTAAAAACTCTTGGTTTTGTTACCATGTGGTTTCTGTCACATTTCAAGAAAGCAAACCTTTGCAACAAACACCATTTCTTTACTGTTCTTGTTTAGAAATTCAGAAAGCCCTAGATCCAGGGCACAACCAACTCTTGTCGCTTCAACACTTGACAAACTACTGCTGCTTTTACATTCTTAGTTCTTAGCAAAAATTGCTGTTGTAAAAAGTAGAAAGCAAAAGTAGAGATTATGGAACCAGTCTTCCATAATTAGGAGGGGGGCAACCCTCCTAATTTCCTGGGAAATAGCTTTAGACACATTCACCTACTTAGAAGCATTTAGCAGAGTCTGTCTGGATAAGAAATAACTTTGAGTGACACATGTAGTTCAGAAATACCTGAACTAAGTACATTTCTGCAGTTTAAACAAGGGAGATAATAACCAGGCAAACACTTGAAGAGCAAAGCAGCACAAGAGAGAACATCCCTATTGACTGACATTTGTGCTGGACCACCATGCTAACCCTGGTCAAACTGTATTTTTCTCTGGTAAAAAGAGAGCTGTAAAGCTGCTATGCAGCTTGTGTCCACTCCCTGCTGTGGTGCACTGGCAGAGAGGTAGTGGGCAACTGCTAGATACAAGATTTGCTGTCACCCCTGCACCAGAACTGGCTCCTGCATGAATCCAGGCTGCAATTCCCATCACCGACCAGAGAAGAGGTGTTGGATGAAATAGAGCCAATGGCCTGTCAGAGCTGAATGAATGCAGCTGATGATTTGCACTCTTAAACAAAAACGCAGAAAGAAATGACTGCAGAATTGTTTGTTGGAGTACTGAAACCCAAAAACATTCCCACACGTACACTGTCTTGTCTCTCTTCTAAGTACATCAGTCTGTTTAAGGAAAGATCTGCAAACGTGTCTGCAGGTTGATACCTGCAATAGAGCACTCAGGAGACAATACTGTGTTACTGTCTCTGCTTAAAAATTAGCCAAAGACAAAAGAAGTATTTAGAGTTCAAAGATGGAATTAATATCATCCACAAGAAAAGACGAAAACTGGCTGCTCAGTGCTTATCAGTACTTTCTGCTATTTCTATAGAGGTCATTTCCTACATTTCCTTTAGGTGAGATACAAATCTATTAGTGACAGAAAGGACCACAAAAGCTGGCACAATCTGCCACAGCAGCCAAGCTGACTGAGGAAATACTTGCACTAAACAATCTCAACAAAGAACCAGAAAGCTACTTTTAAATTGCAAGAGTTATGTTCACAAGCGCTGCCTGGGAGAAGTCCTACGCCTAGTCCGCATGGTTCAAAAGATGATAGCAGCACCCCGATGCACCCGTGAAACCCCAGATGATGCCACTCCAAAATACTGCTCCCTACCACGTGTGACATCATGATGATCAAGGTAGCTCCACAAGTACCCACAGTACCTGTCTAACGTTTGAGAGGAAAAAGTCCAACAGTTCAAGCAAACTCAGCAACAGTTCTGGAGTCAGAAAAAACTACAATTGTCACAGACCAAACTGTGGTGTTGGGCCACCAGGTTGTTGAAACTGAATCCTGGGATTTCTGACAGATGTTTCACCACAAGAGAAAAGAGCCGAGCAATCTTCAAGCAGGAAGCCAATGCTCCAGACCCAAGCACTTATGCTCTTCCCTGAAGGCATGCCATATGGCATTTTGTTGTTGCTTTCAGCCACCTTCCACAGCCTTTTCCACTGGAGATAGAGTATCTGGAAAGTCTTCTTGAATCAGCTGTAAGGAAGGGAAGCCCTGGGTCTACCACTTTCTTCTATTTATACCAACAACATTATTGCACCAGTTCAAACATATTTTAAATATAGCTCTGTGGCTTATTTCCAGGCAGAAGTAACTCAATGCTGGTGTACATATGTTTAGACCACAGCAATTGGAAACAATGTCCCATAAACTCTGTTAACTGCTGATCCACTGTAACCAGAACAGGCTCTACAACTGCAGAAATACAAACCATGATAGGAAAAAAAAATTAGATGTTATCCACCCAGAAGCTAAATAAGCCAGCTGCCACCTGCACAGCACTGACAGACCTCCACTGTAGCCTCAACAGATTAATAGCTGTAAGTTAACAGCCAGCTCTTGTCACATCAAGATACAGTGTCTGACTGCCAAGACACCACATGGAGGTGACATGGGTGTGGGCCAGCATAAGGGCAGACATGCAATACACAGAGCATCTGCCAGTATCCACTTGCATTTTGTAAACTTAAGAGTGGACAAACAGAAGATAGTTAGATGTGCACAGCTCTATTTGTAAACCCTCTACTGAAAATGCCAGCAGTGCTACTATATTTTGATGAATCTGACTTGAATCCAGTACCCATAAGCTCACACACTGAAAAGAAACAAGAATGACAAGGGGCAGGAGCCCTGGCCCAACACCTGAAGGCTGTTTACCTCAGAACTGGTTGCAGGGGTCTCAGTGACACTTAGACAAGGAAGACACTTGCTAGAAAGCTAATAGGTGACTGATGCCAGTGCTGAGCCTAGGCTTCGACATGACCTCAGGTGAGCCAAGCTGCAAACAGCAGCCCACATGCAAAAAAAGCAAGAGGTGATAATTACCATGCCTTTCACCAGACTGTCCCTCTCACAGGCTTCAAATACAGCTCTGTCAGTCTTCCCAACACACATAAAAACAATCACATTTCATTACATTATTCTCTGCAATAGCTAAATAATGGGAGGGTGGACGGGGGGGGGGGGACAGATATGTGATTTACATGTTCTTAAAAAAAGCTTGCCTTTCTTTTGCCTGAACCCAATGGGACTAAGCTTTAAAGAGGAGAAAAGCATAATCAACACTTCACAAGTATCTAAAAAGGCACGGCACTTTTGGTAATGGGAAGTGGAAAAGTTAATGACCACCATCTCAGGCCTCTGGAAAGACAGGCATCTCTTCTCCTGGGGTATAAATAACCTAGCTTTATCCTGCATAAACCTGTTTGTAACTTTAGGGATAGAACTGCCCTTCCTGAACATGCCAGGTTAGCATCTTGCTTAGATCAGAGGAGGCTCTGTCACTCTGTCAGAGAGCTTCTAGATGGGGAGAAAAAGGGAAACCAATTTCAGGGGGGAAATAAAAATGGAATTTCTCTGGTCAACTGCTTATTTGGAGGACGTGAAACAGGGAAAGAGAAACAGTCTCTATTCCATGTTTCACAGGACTGGTAAGCAACACATTCAGGAAATATGGATTATTGGACAAAGTGCAGCTGAGCTGGTAAAAACATGATGAAGACAACTGCATGATATACATATAAGGCATGCACACAGATACAGTTACGTGCATTAAATGAATCATCCCACAGAGACTCTGATCTTGCAATCAGCCACAGAGACACTTAACTTTACATCCATTGGGTAAAATGAACCACTCACACTCATACTACCTCACCACACAAAGTTAAGCACATGCTGAAGCACCCACAGGAATGGTGCCAGAGTTTGCATTCAGTTTTCTTCTAAACCTTTCAAGGTCATCACAACTCTAGAAACACTACAAAGAGTTGTGTAAGACTGTGTACATTACAGCTGCAACATAATACCGCTGTCACTTTATAAGCAGGGGAAAAGATCAGGCTGTAAGTTACAGTACTAACAGGCACACTAAGAAAAGTAACGTACACTGAACCAGAACAGAGTATGGTCTTCGTATTAAACACACACACACAGAAAAATAGAAACACAATCATACCATCATCCAACCAGGCCTCAGCATTTCAGTACACTCTACAAGGCAAAACCCTGCTTGGCAGCTCTTTACAGTACTTTCCTTTCTGGGGATCTGAGAAAAGCATCCAAATGAAATTGCGGTAGAGAGTGGGAGAGCAGGACATGGGACAAAACACAGGCAGCAGACCTGGAAGTAAATTCTTCTTCCAGAGAGATGGCTGCAATGCACAGGCAGCATTCCCTTTGCTGTCCAGAGACAAGACCCTCTCCCCAGCAAGGGAAACCACCCACTTTGACATTCTATGATGGATTTTGTTTCTAAGCCCTTCTTTCTGTCCTAACTGCTTCTGCAGCTACAGAGATCACTGATGATTTATAGTTCTGCCATCTCTTCTGTATGAGAGCTCCTCAACTCAACTAATCCCAAATGCTACACAAGTATGTTTCAGGCCCCCAACTCCCCTCCCCAAAATCCAGGGCAGGAATACCAACCCATCTCTGTCTGGACAGTTATAGTACTCTGCACAGCCTCCTCCTCTCCTCAGCCAGGGCTGCCGGCTAAGGAGGGCCGGGTTGCTCTTCCCAGTACAACAGGCCCTAAGTGCCAGAAAAAACTAGGAGCAGAAAGAAAGAGATTATTTTGCTTGCCAACAAACCTTTAGGCAGTAGGTGATGAGTGTTCCCAATTGTTTTAAACCGCTGGAAAATACTGACAGCAAAACTAAATGCCTTATTGCAACAAGCACTCTTCTTTTCCCAGGGAAACATCACATGAATGTCCACAGCAAGCAGTATTTCTCAACCCCTGGTAACCTCAGAGGTCCCCAGGTGCCCTGTAAAACACTTCTCTTTCACCAAAGAGGCAGATTTTTCCAAACGAATGAGACAATTCAGTTTCCCTGGCAGAAATGCAAAGCCAGAAGCTGCCCAGTGCACCATATCCCCTACCATGGAGGGCAATGTTACTACACACAGCAACCTGGTGGCCTTTCCCAGCCTTGATGGTCAGCCTAGAACTTTGGTCACCAGAGTTACACCATGAAGGTTCAGGCACTGTCTGGAACAACACAGACTCTGAGCATATTATAGAGGGTTATTATATTATAGACTGGGAGCTTGGCTGTCTCCTTTTCCCAAACATATGTTTAAACTAAGCTTTGCAGGCTTACCAAGGGCCACAGGCCCCAGGCAGTGCAGGGCCCTCCCCAGGCACCAGATACCCACAGAGCCATAGGCAGGGTCAGAGTGCCCCTTCCCAAGCACACCACAGCATGTCCACAGACACAGGAGGCTGCAGCACCTGAAAGAAGCCAGGACAGAAGCCATGAAACTGCCAGCAGGCAGGCAGACCAGGCCATGCAATTGTGGCCTGGGTGCTGCATGGCCCACTGGCTCTCACCCCAGCTCCAGCAGGCCGTGTAGAAATTCATTAATCAGCCCCCTGGCCATTTTATGAACAGCTGTGTTTACACACTGACACTCCTGGGCAGAGATGTTCATTCCAAGGGCCTGGAGCAGCTTCGACACACAGCAGAGATAGTCCAGGCACTGCACCTTCTCCCCCAGCACCACACTCATTTTTCCATTGATGGCTCCATCAGAAAAGTATTTTTTGCAGGTCTCAGACATAAAAAAGCTTATTTGCAGCTTGCTACACAAAATGGGCTGAGAACTTCACAAAGCAAGTGTCCATAACCCACTCACCACAACAGTGATGCAGGAGACCTGTTCTCTCAGAAGTTGCAGCCAAAGCAGGCAGTGGCAAGGAAGCTGCCTCTCACCCAGAGCACCTCACCCTCATCCTCTCCCAGCACCAGTTATTCACGCTGCTGATTGCGTGTTAATACATCTCAACAGCTTAGCTCGGCAAGCCTGCAGAGACAGGCAGCACAAACCACAGATTATCAGGGAGGAAGATTATCTTCCTGGTGCAGAGGACAGTAGAATCCCAATTCCAGCCTCAAAAGCTGCTCAGGCTTCTAGAAACAGCTACGTTCATTGAGGCCTACCAGAGACTCAGAAATATTTTTTCATGCATTTCATTAAGAGCGCTTTCTGTCATCTTGTATCCATTGCACTCAACCACCACTCCCATAGCAGAGTTTGGGGCACACACTGGGCAAACACTCTCCAGCCAGCCCTCATAGTCTGGAAAGGTACAAAGAACCATATCTAAAGCCTATCTGGCCATGATTCAGTCCAAGAAAACTAGATGAGTTGGGACAAGATGGGCTTAAGCAAAAAAAGCAGATCCCAAATTTGTCAGTTCCAGTTTACAGTCAGCAATGCTTTTGGACCCAGCTGCTCAAGAAGGATGACCCCCCCAAAGCAGGTTTGAAACAACTGTGCTCAGAACCACTATATCTAGTTCAACACTGGGAGAAAGCCAAACACAAGGAGTTATGCAGCTGTTTTAAAGCCCCAGACGTTGGGACACTTTGCACAAAGTGGAAAAGTATCCCTGTCTGTTTTACACTGAGGGAAAGAAGAGGCTCAAAGACAGTCTGAAGAGCAGAGCACAGAACCCAAAAACTTTAACTTCATTTTAAAAGAAAATTACAGAGCTCTATTTCAAGGTTCACTCTACCTTTATATAATTCAGCAGCAAAGAAACACTGGTTAAGAGCATGAAAAACATCAGTCTTAGCCCACACGAAGCTCTTGAAGAAAAGACTAGTATTGATGAAACATAACTGGCAGCAAGAAGTCCTTTCACTGATACAGCCTGTTTCTCTGTGGGACAGGATCATTCAACAGACTCTTTTGATACTGTGTTACCATAAAGACAGCTTGGTTTTGGATCTCAGCTTGCTAATTCTTTCTAGCACAGGCAAGTGCTTAACCAAGTACACCCTGACACTCATGCCCCCTCAAGATACCTCTGAATCCATCCCTATCCCCTCATGGTTCCAGTCACACTATGGCAGTGGCCAAAGCACAGAGCACAGCGAGTTCTGAACACCAAGACCTGCCACCAAATAAGTAGGCAGGTCTTGCAGACACTTCTTTCACCCTCAGTCTTATTCTATGTTTCAGCAGCATCTCCAGCATCTAGATTGCATTAGGGACTGTGCAACAAGCTCAGGCTCCTTTGGTGCAAAGACTGGCCTGAGCAATGGTGCTTTTTTTTTTGGTAAATGAAAGCATCCCTAGTACAAACAAGACTTCAAAGGCAAGCAGCCCCTTATGTGCTACTCAAAGGTGAGCAGCCAATTCCAAAGCCCTTGGGAGACCTCAAAGGCTACCGCTCTGAGCACAGGAGAGGTAGCTAACACTTCAATACTGGCACTTCAAACAGCTGCCCCGTGCTGGGCCTGTCTGTCAATAGGGAAGGGTTTCTGCAGAGGCAGCACTTCTTTTCACAGTGCCTACTTGGGAGAAAAAACAGGAGCAGGAAGCTTTACAACTCTATATCCTTGAATCCATGGGCACTGCCTTTTAGTTGTTTTCTCCTTTCAGAAACTCCTTGATCTACCTGCTCTCAAGACATTTGTTTAATGTTATGACTCTCTACTATGACGTAACCTCAGATAATCTACCTTTTTCCTGAGAAAAGTGTCTCTCAAGTCCACGACGGGGGAGATTTCAGACTAATTGTGCAAAGTGTCAGGAAGATAAAGAAATTAAAGAAGCATCACTGTAAGGAAGCAATGGCATTGTTAAAATTTCATTGGGTAAGAAATCTCATATTAGATGTTATATCACATTAGCTATCTTGACCAACTGTGAATTTTAATACTGTATTTGGGAGAACAAGCAGGTCTGACTTTTATTGCTATTGACTTGGAAACTCTGAATACACCAGCAGTTCATAGTCCTCTACAGTACTATTTTCAATCAGTTTCCTCACAGTAACTAACAACAGTACTGGTCTCCTGGGACACTAGCAAATTTACAAGGCTTACTGGGGTTTCCACAGCTCTAATTCTTATGGTGTTTAATCTGCTTGAGCTTGTTGGAAAGTCATCATCACCAGAGCTACTAAAATCGTTAGTGACAATAGGACCAAGTCAGCATCTACAACAGCACAGTTTGTGGACTTTTAAGCAAATAATCTTAAATGCACACAAGTCCCCCTCACATGGGAGAGATGAGAAACATCCTTGATAATCTCCAAGAGGTTGGGCTTTGTGACTAAGGCTAGGACTTGGCCTTAGAGGATCAAGACTCAGTTTCTAGGTCTGCCTCAGACTTCCTGTGGGAGTTTGGAACCACATCTGTATAGAAAAACCATGTCCCATTCCTTACATCCCTTTAGTTTTTTAAACCTGAAGCTCCTCTGGTCTGGGTTTACTTTATCCCATCAGTCCAGTGCTCATCAAAGCAAGGTTGAGAGATGGGATGCTCCTGCAGTCTATGGTCATACAAATACTAGCAACGAGTCACATTTGCATTGATAATTTTGAATACAGATCACACAGCACAGCTGATTACAACAGCTGCAGGCCTCAGTTGCATTTTCCTTGCACAACACACAAACATGCTCAGGGCAAGGATAAGCAGCCCTGTGGTGAAGGGAAATAGTAGGAGGGTTTTCCAAATTGCAGTAGCCACCCTTTGGTGGGTAGAACCTCAGCAGAGCCTGCAGGGTTTTGGGACAGGGACCAGCCCACATCTGGAGCTGGGAACCAGAGCAGCAAGCATGCTGCAACCCTGCTGTGCACATACCAGAGCCCTCAGAAACTTCCAGCTATGCAGAGGCAGGTCTGTGAGGCACAAACACAAGCCTGAAGTAACTGAAACTGGGCTTGGTGATAGTTAATTATTCAGTCCTTAGCTGGGATCACTCAGCACTAATGTCAGGGCTAAGCACTGTTTGAGTGCCATGTAAGCACCATTCCTGGCACAGAACATCAAAACCTTTGAAAAAAGCCAAAGAGTAGCTAGTATATGTTGTTTGCTTTCACTTACAAAGAAAATTGTACCAAGGCTAATCAAGCAACTTCTTCCCAGGACCTGATCAACAGGAAACAAAATATCTACTTCAATTTTCCAGGCCATCAAAATGCTGACCACCACTTTCTCAGCCAAAAATGGAGGTGGTGCCCTGTAGTTACTTTCCACTAGACACAGAGGACAGTAAAATAATATACAAGTCATTTCACAGGTGCTTACAGATCACCGATGATGGAAAATCAAATATTGGCCCAGCCTGGTCTGACTCCCAATCAACACTTCAATTGCTCTGCCCTTCTGAAACACATGAGGTGATACACCACAGGGAGAGCTAAGCATGCAGCTACTGAAACAGATGGTACACTCTGAAGGAGGTCTCTTTCCACTGTGTCTGAGGATGCCTTTCTCCACCAGCCCCCTCAGCACCACAGTGAACAACAGCTCTGACTAGCAAGCAGCAAATGTACCACCTGCAACATCTCTGAACAGCCCTGATCTCTGCCATCTTACTATCCCAGCCAGGTCTTTGGCAAACACTACACACTTCACAGCCCATGGACAAAAGGGGGGATTCTGTGCACAGCTCACCCAGCACAGCAGGGACAGCAGTGTGAAACCTGCCTATGAGCCTCCCCAGCCAGGTTAGCCAAGTCCCGTCTGCCCTCTCAGAGGGCCCAGCTCATCTGAAGGAGGTGAAGAACAACATTCAAGGCACGACCACAGCAGCTCTGAAAGGTTATACCGGTAAGCAGTCTATGACCATCCACAGGAAGCAAGAACTATTAAAACCTCTGAGGCAGATGACCTGGTTTGTGTTATTCATGCTGACTTTACCCCAGCACCTCATCATGCTCCTCCTGCCATGGAGACGTTTTCCTGCTGTCTTTCACAGTCAAGACAGCATGTGACTTAGGGGTGGCTAGAAGAATGGATCTTGCCAGCAATCTTGCTTCAAGACTGGCAAAAAGTATCACAGTGTTTTATGCATACAACTGCAGGCTACAAGATCAAATATGTTGAATTCTTTTTTATCCATTATACTTCAAGACCCAAAGTCAACTGGCACTGTAGTTCACCAGCAGAAAAACTCTGGCTTTGATATGCTCTATAAGTCACATTTAACACTCATGTTTATACCAAGGGAGCTAGCCAGATCACCCTGTATTTTCAGGACAAGGCATCTCATTCACAGATTGAAGACTGGAACAAGAAAATGCTGTGTGTTAAACTATTCACAAACAAAGAGGCACCCCGAGCACCACATATCCAAGGGTAGAATAGGGAGGACCAGAGCAGGGAACCAAGCAGGGAAGCATTCAACCCCTGAGCTATGACACTCTCACCTGTTCTACAGACTCTATCTACAGATACATAAACATGCAACTGAAATGCAGGTCTGGCTATGGAGAACCCAACCAGCCTTTGTCCTGTGCTTTAAGGGACACATAAGCCTGACCAGAGACAGACATGAAATCCCTTCTATGTCTGAACAGCAGGCCCTAAACTGTTGAAGCAATTGGCTGCATTTAGACTGAGCAGTGCAGAGCTGTGAGAGAGATCCCCAGCTACCACCTGGGGTCAAGCAATATTCATGGATGCTGAAGCAGAACAGGCACAGTAGCAGACATCCAGATCAAGGTTACAGGCATTCCCTCAGCTGTGCCCCTGGCTGCACTGGTCCCAGAGATGGGCTGAGCACTGCTCAGACTGCAGTGGAATGAAAAGCATGAATGGGGCAATACTGCACTGACTAGCTCCTCAAAAGCGCCATCATTTTGTAGAAGACCCTTCCAAATCCTGCCAAAAGAAAAGCAGACAGGCTGCTCCCTGCCTCACCCTCACAGTCAGGCTGCTCAGCCCTGCATTCAGCTCCCTGGGAACCCAGCAGGTTCTGCTGCTCCAGGTCCAAGTTCCCAAAGACTTACAAAGAATCCACTCTGCAGCAAGCTTAGCTGCACCTGAAGTGATTTAATAAGAGGTGATGATTTTTGGTGCATTTATATCAGTGAACTAAACTTGTCTGGTTTCTGGTTCTGTTACAGTTCAGGTTCAGCAATTCTCAGCTGATCCAGACCACCAGCAGTGGTCTGACACAATTCATGCTGTAAGCCACTATATTTTCAAACAAAAAGGAATGTGTGCTGAAGGCAGGAAGCTACAGTCAGGCCAGAAACATGACTCCAATCTCCTGTGTCCAGGACAGCCTGTGGTCCCTGCTGAGATGTCAGGGGATTAAGAAGCTGGAGAACTCTGTTGGGAATGATAAGACATGAGGGGTCTGAAGCTTCCATGGATTTGCTTTCCTCTTAAATCCGTGCAAGCTCACTGGCAGGACACAGAAGTACACAGAAGTACTTGTTTCTACTGGCTGGCAGTAAGAACAGACCATGCCTCACCAAAGGAGGACAGGAAACCCTGTCCCACTAGGAGCAACTTAGTCAGGGCTCATTTTCAGAACTAAAACTCTCAATAAGTTTTTGCAGAGCCATCCAGTCCAACTCAGCATCATGGGGCAGGAACAGGCACTCCAGCTGCACATGTTTGCATGCCACTTGGAGAGGGGAGAGACCACAACACAACAGCTCTCTGCTGGATGACTTCCTGCTGAGGAATTCAGGTTTTAGTCAAAGCACTCTTTTAAACAGACAACTTGAAATATTTCTGGCTTAGAAAAAACAGCAGAGATCAAAGAAAACAGCAGCAAATTCCAAATGTGTTTCTTTGATTCACTGGCTTCCTGTTTCAGGGAAAGCCTGTAGCAGGTTTTGTAGCAATTTGTTTCTACATTGACATTCGCAATCTGATTTGACTAAGGATACCTGCAGACACCATCCCCCCTGAAACAGGCACTGCTACATGGCATTGCTACATCAGTTAAAAAGAGGTCCATATTTACAAGTGTAGAGCTCAACAATACAAACAACCCCTGCAGGAACTGTACTTGCTTAGGTACATTACTTCTGTGAACAGGGTACTACAGCAACTAGGACATTTTAACAATGGGAGATGGGTCAGGCCTGAGCTTTCCCTCTGTCCTGATGGTGCTGCTCTGCAGGGTGATTCAAAGGCACTTAGCGCCCAGCTTTTAACCCCGTGTCTCTACTGGAATCACAAGCACGGTGACCAGATGCACGGCTGGATTTCTGGCAGGGCTAGTAATCCTCTAGAAACTGAATGCAGGCCAATCAACTTATCTGAGGAAATTTTAGCTTCCAACCGCCACACCAATACATTACAAATCCCAACAGTCAACAAGCCTTAGACTTAAGTCACAGTACTCTAGGTCTATATTGGTTCAACACGAAAATTTGAGATCTGGAGAGCACAGCAAAAGTGGATTCAAGCCATGAACATGAGAAGACACACACAAAAAAAGGAGAAGTCTAACCACAAAACTAGTCAGGCAGCAACAAAAATCAGGTTTCCCACTAAACAAAAGCTATTTTCAAAAAGCAGTATCAAAACCAAACACTATATCCCATTTGTCGACAAGCTTTACTTAGAGCTCCCATTCAGCCCTCCCTTTTCCTTTTTTTAAAAGTCCATCATTATCTATTGGCTCCCTAGTTTTACTTCTGTAGAGAACTCCTGGAGCTCTACAGTAAAACCATGCATTAATTACAGCAAGAAATTAGTCCTAGTCAAAGTCACAAAACAAGTTCTCTCTTGTACAGATCCCAAGTAACACACTGCATGTCCTGCACAGCCATCATGCAAAATATCTCTCCTTACCCACACTCCCCCTTCCACAGCAATGCACAAACAGGTCTCTGCAGAGCCAGCCTCCCACAGACTGCCCACGGCCAGCCCAGCAGTACACGACTGCTTCACTGAAAGGAGGCAATTTCACAGGCCTTCTCTTCAGCATGACAAACTGCCCGAGGGGTCTGGCCCTAACCACTAGACAGCCTGGCAAGCCTCCCACACCCAAAGGGTTCTTTAGGAAAGAGCTGGGACACTTCCCACTGGAGGGGAAAAAACCCAAACCACCACAGTTCATGGAAGTTTAAGTAGTGCCACCGAGGGTGCTTGTCCACCTTAAATCGAGCACGTGGTTGCAATAAAACGTTGAGGCACTCAAAGGGCTGTTGAGGGCTGGGTCTTCACCTACATCTGCATATGCAAAACACAATATCATCTTCCAGGCTTTAATTTAGGGCAACAGTCCATCCAGCTCCATCCTATGTAACCAAGCAGCATCCAGCTGTGATTACCAACTTCACTGGCCCTTCCACGCTTCCACCTGACCAGTTTCATACAGCTCTTGGAGCAGTTATTTCTCATAAAGTCCAAGAGACAAAGATGCCTCAAAGACTCCTTCCTGCAGGTCAGAAAAGATCCTTCAGGAATGATGTGTATGATGGTCACCGTTAGTCCCAGGGGTTTTTACACACACCAAATAGCAGACTGAAAGCTGTTTCTGCTATTTTAGAAAAACAGAACTGCTTCTCACCTTGGAAAGCAGAGGAGCACACATGTAGCAGAGGGAGTGTCTCCACAGATACCCAACACCTGCAAGATCTTTGATAAAGGGCCCACTCCCTTTCACCTTGGCTCCTCCAGCTGGCCCACTGATGGCAGACCCTAACTCATCTGAGCTAATTCAGAGCAGATCACTTCAGGAAACCAACACCTGCACCTAACTCCTCATAATGCCAAACTGATTCTGCCAGCCAAACCCATTCTACCAGCAAACTCCCCATCAGTTCCTTTGCACCTCACTGATTAACGGCTCTCACTAATAAGATTGACAAAATCCAACCCTGAAACCCAAATTTGATGGTGCAGAACGGATCCATGATATCCCTCCCCAGGGGTTCAGACAGCCCTGGCTGCACACTGGGAGACAGCATGAAGGATAAAATGGAGCTCTCCCAAAAGGCACATGTAAGGAAAGCAAAATGAAACATGTACCATAGAATACCCAGGGTATATAGCAGCAGGTCCCAGCCCTGAAAAGAAGTGTGCAGACCACAGAGCCAAAATCAAATGCCCACCATATGTGAGAGTACAAGTGGCTTTTGTCTCTTCCAGTAGAAGTCACTGCAAAGTACAGACCAACAAACACTAACAAAGCACATTTCACCAGCAGTCCACAGGCTGCATGAAATGTACATACATGCACATGCACACACTGAGGTCAAGAACAAGCACCAAGGACTTTCCCCTAGACAACTTTGAGGAAGCCAGGCAGGTTTTTCTCTTGCTTGGCAAGAGAAGAATACTGTGTTCCTTGATATTAAAGAGCCATCTAAGGGAAACTCTGACCTGAACCAGAGTTCTGAGAACAGGATGTCATGCTGAGGAAAGACCATTTTTAGGTACAGTGTCATTTATTCCCCCTGAAATTTTAGGTATGCTCTTCGCTTCAAGAGAGAAATTTTGAAACATTACTGTTTTGAGACCAATGGGACAGAACAAGGTGCCCTGACTCAGAGGTACCTGCTGTCAGCACAAGGCAATGCTACCCAGCTCTTGCACTCCCTGAAGCCAGGCTTAAGTCATCCTCTCCTCATGACACCAGTCAATTCCCAGTCAGTGAGTGCCTGTCAGGAATTCTCCAAAACACCAAGAAGAATGGCGGATTTTAAGAACCAATTATACCCAACAGAAGATAACCCCAAGGAAAGGAGGTCTGAGGCACACAGAGGAAAGCAAATCCCAGTCTGTAGAACACAGATGCTATCTGAACAGATACCTCCAAGACATGTTTCACATCTTTCATATCATCCTTCCCTTCCCCACATGCTCACAGAACTCTCCTTTGCAGGGTGAGAGCAATTGCTACACACAAGAGGTGTTTCTGTATCCTCAGCTCCCAGTAATGCAGATTAGCAGCTGGTAACATGGAGGAAGAGGCAGCACTGCATTCCTCCTGTCAGTCATCTGTAATAACTCCACACACCACCTTGTGGGAAATCCCAAAAGCTTTCTGATACAGACTGGGTTTATATCACACAAGCAAAAAGAATATTTCAAAAGAGGGGCACAAGCTTCAGGAAGGATCTGCAGCAGAGCAAGGATCCCAACTAAAAGACAGACCAGTCACAGATCAGTTAGTTCCTCTGCATCACTCTACAGCTATACCAAGTCTCCCAAAGCAGCATCACCAGTACAGATGGAAAGTTATACAACAAAGTTAAAGCACACTGCTGCACCACACAGCACTCACCTTGCTGCCTATATCTTCTCGCTTGTTCCCAGGCTTGCTTCTCCTCAGCTTAATGGAAGGGGAGCGAAGGAGATTTTTGATCCGACTCGTTATCGTAGACCCTTCGACTGACATCATCTCCAGGTGCCACGGAGGTGTTCACCCCACACACAGGCTGTGCCTGGGGAATGAGCCCAGGTTTGAGGCAGAAACACCGATGTGCTCAGCTTGGTTCCCACGCATTCACATATCTCTCGGCAATTCTGCTCGGGAACTCCACTCCTGTTACACTGCAAAGCTATTCACAGAGGCTGGCAGACTTTCCTTTTGCAGATTCCAGAGGACCAAATCAACAGCAATCTAAACTGAAAGATGCACCGTGAGGCAATATGATATTCACAGTAAATTGAATTCTAGCCTCATTCTTTGCAAGAAAATACGAATGCAAGCGCTTATAGGGATGAAGGCAGCATTACTATTTTCAGAGGTTTCCACACAAATTATCATCCATTTAGTATCAATTAACACATCTACACCAATTCCCAAATCCAAAATTTAGATTTTGCACTTCAATATCATCTTATGACAAAGACAAATATTCCCCCCCTTGCTTTAGCTCCTTACATGTCCATTCCACCTTATGCCTCACAGCCTGGAAAGCACAATGCTGTACTTGACTATTAAACAGCGATTCGCAGAAAAACCTCGAGAATACACACGGGGGAGTTTTTAACTCTCACAAATCTATCTCTGCTTTAAGTCCACACAATTACATAGTGTGTGATATCAGATAATAAAGGCATTCGATGTTTCCACGTCCCCCCACCCCTATTTATAAAGTGAACCAAGGAGGCACTATAGCTGCTGCCAAGGATTACAGACCCCCGGCCAACACCTTCACCTTTCCCGAAGTAGCCGGTGGTGGCCGGAGGAAAGAGGGATGCAGTCAGAGCCTGCAGTGAATTATCCTCCCGGCTTCTGTGCAAAATGGGGGCGGGGGGAAGAAAAAGAGAGACAGAGAGAAGGGGAGACAAGCGCGAAGAGAGAAACGTCCAAGCCAGCACAGCCGGCAGCCTCCTCCCTGCGGCGGCAGCACTGCGGGTGAGTGGCCGCGCCTCCTCCCGCCGCCCCAGCGCGCCCCGCCGCGTAGAACGTCTCCTACCTGGCGCCCAGGAACGGCGATCCCGGCGCCCGCGGTGCCCCGCAGCGCCTGCCCATGCAGCCGGCCTGCCCCGAGGAGGGGCCGCGGCGCGGGCCGCCCCCGCGGGCGGGGCGGGGGCCGTCCCCTGGGCGGTAGCGGCAGGGAGGGGGCGGCAGCGAGGGGGCGCCTCCGCAGTGCCAGGTGCGGGCCAGGCGCCGGGGCTAGGCCGGGACTCGCCCGCCGAGCCCGCCAGCGCAGGGGCGCACCGCCCGTTCGCCCGCCCCGGCCCCGGCCCCGGCCCGGCCGCGGTACGGCGGCCCGCGCGGGCCAAACCGCGTCCCCGGGGCGGCGGAGGAAGACGGGCGGCGCTGGCGGAGGGATCGCGGCGCGGCGGCCGTGCCCGGGCTCTGTGGGGGGAAGCTGTGTTGGGCCGTGCCCAGAGAGGCCGCGACACTGGTCGAGCTCAGTCGCGTTCTAATGGGGATCCGAGGGCGCGTCTCCCACGCAAGGGCCAAGCGAGACCCGGGGTCAAAGGCACGTTCGAGGCCCGTCCTACCGTGCCCGCCGCCCCTCAGGACCCATGGCTGCGCCCTCCGCCTCCACCGTGCCCTGTCACCTTTTCACCCTGTCCATCTTTTCCTGGTTGAACCTGTTACTGTAGTGTCTCCGGCAGAAATGGAGCACGGGTTAGCTTAACATCCAAACTTAATATGGTAGTTCCCAAAAATAACCAAACTACGCTTGCCAACAACAGCTAAGCAAATATGGAGCATCCCTTGAACAACGACACCAGAAATCTGGAAAATTGGCCCATACATAATACAAGAGGTAGGACAACAGCAGATATCATGTAACCCATCTTGGTCTCTCAAACGGGTTGAATTGTTGGTGTGAGTTAGTGTGTCTGCAATTCAACTGCACTGTCTGCCAACCCTCTGACTGTAGTTGTTCCTTTCGAACAAAAGCATTTACAAATTTTGTGTGCTTCCTTCCCCTTCAGAGCAGGTCGGCACACCATGCCTGGGGTGTTGCTGTCACGGGGGGTGTCACAGTGACCTGACTGCCCCACACACCTGCCTGGCCATTCCTGGCTGGTCACCACATCCTGCCTGTGCCACAACAGGAGCCTCCTGGGAAAGGGTTCCGTGAGACCCTGTCACACTGCTGCCCTGGGGTGGGAGAAGAGACAGAGAATCTCACCTTGTGCCCCCATAGTGTGGGACAGCTGACACTTCACATTCGGTGTGTGGATCTTTTACCGGGGCTACGATGTTCACAGAGGTGGTGTGGAGGCTGCTGGCAAAGGCACACCCATAAGCAGCTGAGCTGGGTATTCCTGGATGACCATGGGAGCCCACAACTACACAATGGCATGGCAGGGCCCCACTGCATACATTCCCAACTATGAGGAAGTCCTGGAATTCCTTCTCCCCTCAGCTCTTCAAAGTTTTTGTCAGGAGTCTGGCAGCCCACTGGCACATCAAGACACCCCATGGAGTCTAAAACTTGGACACTCGTGTGCTGGCTCCTAGTAGGTGAGGGCCTAGAAGCAAATACACAATACAGGTCAGGCCAGCAAGAGGGTTTTGCCCTGGAGCTGTCTAATACCCGTTCCCCAAGGAAGAGTTCAGGAGCCACTATGCTAATTCCTTTGCTTCCCAAGAGGCAAGGGAGACAGCTGCCCTACCATGCCATGGCAGCTACTAACCACATGAGAGGAGGTGAGGAGGCAGATCTCAGAAGCCAACAAGCCTGAATTGCTGTCAGAGGGCATACATTTAGGATGCAGCTCTCTGTCTTTCAGCCCAAAGACATTGCATATATCAGCACTGGTCACACCACAGCCCTAAAGGGGGGAAGGAAACCAGCCTTTCATAGCATGTGGAAGTCCTGCTAGCTCCCTCTTCCTTAACATGCCCTGCCATTTACTGCATTTGTCCCACATCCTTGGAGTATCTTTCTGGCTCCCTGTTGCCTACTGTGGGTGACCTGCTCCCTTTCTTTGGTGACTGTCCCGTCTTCAGTGACTAACTCAAACCCAGACTATTCATAGCAATTGGAGATGATCTTTCCAAAAATACAGGCCATGAAAATTTGCTGAAGTTCAGGCAGAGATTTACAATGACAAATGATCCACACGGGCTATGGTCTTCTCCATGATGGCCAGCACACTGCCAGCATCACAGCTTGTGACTCTGTGAACCTGCACCACTGGAATTTCAGGAAAAGTTTGTTTGCATTCCAGGTGGGATTCTGAGCAGGCACAAGGGCTTGCAGGGCTAGGATCTTAAGGTTTATCTGGTCAGAAACCTGCATAAATTGATGAAAACACCCATAGGGCATACTTCTAATCTATCAGTAACTTGCAGGAAGTGAATTTAAAATGTCAGTGTCTAACCTCTGATAGCTTTTGTTTTGATACATGTGCCAGAGAGAAATCCATGCTTGTTGCTGTGTCAAAATGTCATAAGGTCCTGGGAGCTATGGCTTTTCGAAAGATATCAAATTTTGTGGGATTTACAACAAAATTGCAAGAATTGGTAACACTGCAATTGTTTTTAAAATGAAAGTAATTGATGTCCATGGAGCTGAGTGTATATATAGAATCATGAAATCATATGGGTGTCTTAGCTTTCAGCCCCAGACATAGTCCGCAACTGAAAGGTGGCACATAAGAAAAGGATTCTTTTAGAAAACATGAATGTTGTCCATTCCTACCAAACTTCTTGTCCTATTGCTCAATAACAGTGTCTTTATGCTAAGGGTGAGGAGAAACTCATGAAGGAAACCAGGCCTGCTGTTGCAGCAAAAATAAAATCCCTCTTCTAGGAAGATTTACACATATGGTTAGCTTAATCCAGGCTATCCGTTCTAGTGAGTGGAACTACTCACAGTGGATATGGAGTTCAAAAAGGGCACCAGCCTGTACAGGACTGGGACCGGGCACTGCACAGGAAAAAAAAATGTAGTCAATAGTTCTTAAATTTCTGCTGTTCAACACTAAAACATCAGAGTCATCACATTTGGGAGAAGTGAGTACATTTGAGAAAGAGCTGAGGGATGGCTTTGAAAACAAGGGACAGCTGAGATGTATGCTTGGGAGACACTGTTTAAATGCAAGTAGAATTGTTCCTCTTTTGCTGGAAGCTGAGCACAGCATAATGTGATTTGTGATTACAATTCTTTGTGTCTGTGAAGCAACTGAAGAGACAGGCTAACTCTGAAACATCACTGGACTTCTAAATTCACTGAAAGGAACTGGGACAGGGAACGGATGTTTCAGATTTTCAGACTAAAGCCTACTACCTTTCTAGTTATTTTTGAAGCAGCATGAAATGTCGCAGTTTCTTCAGTTTGTCCTAAGGGGAAAGATCTTGCCAGTGGTTTTTAAAGAAACTTTTTCTATAGTTTCACTAATAAAAACACTTGCTCTTTTTTGCTTTGAGCTCAATAACACAAAAGGGAAACAGGCAGGAAACACCAGTTTCCTCTATGTATTGCAGTACAAGTCTCACCACACACCTGTTTCATTGTTAGACATAGACAATTTTCCAATTGTAGTATCAAATTTATGAAAGATTATGAAAGTGAAAAACCCTTGCACTGACTCTACAACCACCGGAGCTTTAGCTGGAGTGAAACCAGAGCAGATGATACTGTCCTGAATGGCTTCTGTTCTCCCAGACCTATCCTCCAAGAAATACCAACCCACTTGAAATGGAGAAACTGCTTTTCATCCAGTGGCATGGCTAGAAGCAATTGGTAAACCTGAAATGGAGAAACTGCTTTTCATCCAGTGGCATGGCTAGAAGCAATTGGTAAACCTGCTGCTCCATGACAAGCTTCCTGATGTTGCTCTTGCTCATGGTGTCCAAAATAAGCTTTCCTATGGCAGCAGTCAAGCTGGTAATCTGCTGGCCAGCCATTGTGTTGAAGCTCATTAAAGGTGCGTGTGTGGCTTGTGCTGGGCAAGTGCTTCACTCTGTGCTCACTCACCCCAGAGCTTGCTGCTGTTTCTTCTGTTAAAGTGCCATTATTGCCTCCTCGCTATTGCCACAGATTACCTTTATTTCTGAACAAGGCTTGTGTTTTTACAGTATGTTCCTGTAGGGCCCATCTCCATAGGGCAGTGCCTTACTGAGATCAGTTAGTGATAACCAAAAGCAACAGGACTTTCAGCTTCACTCTAGAGTCATGAATTCTTCCTTGACAGAAAGGATAATGTACCATGAATAAATTATGTCATTTATCTTTGACGTTTCCAGCATTTGCTCTTGAATTATGTGTTCTCAAAGAAGTCTTTCTGAGAGATGCCTTAAGTAATGAAAGAACAGATGCCTCAACAAATTAAATGCCATATTTTTAAGCACTAGGTAATGAAGTATCTGAAAAGTTTTTTCTCTGTTGCAGAAATCGTCCGTGCTTTTCTAAGAAATAGCATTTTGCAATAGTTCTGAAATCCTGTAGGGCTCCAAGCAAAAGGAAAAAAATTTTGGAAGTGATTTTTTTTTAAAGTTACTTTCCTAGTTAAGAATATGGTGATAAAATAAGACCACATAAAAAGAAGACACAAAGCAACAGAGCAGAAGTGCTAAATGAGCCTTCTCAGTTTGATATTTAACCTTTCCTTGAACATGTTCTCCTTAAAAAGCTCTTCTCACTACCTGTGGCCAGGCAGGGAGCATGGGCTGAGTCTCCAGACCGCCGTGCTGACATGCTGAGAGCAGATATAGTCCCATGACTGGATACACTAAGTGCTTTCCAAACTCTCTGTGTGATGGTGCTCTGTGCCTCTGAAACCCTAATGTGCTGATACCATGTCACAGTCAAGCCCCTGAGTGGTAGCTTGCTCATCTTGGGGTTTTGCCATTTTAAATTTGTTTTCTTTGTCAGAGAAACAGATCTGAGAAAGGATTTCATTTTTTCAGACACCAGTGTGGTGGAGCTGACCTGCTCTCTCGTACTAGAGGGAGCTCCAAACTGGAAGCTGTGGCAGCCAGCATGAGCAATTGAGGCCAGATGAGTGACCAGGTGAGTTAGTCAGGGAGCAGCATCACACTCATGTGGATTCATAGCTCCCACACAGCTTAGAGGATGGGTTGATCACCTTCACGTGTGCCTGCAGAAATAGTGGGGACAGACATTTTTCTCCATGCCCTCACTGCTATGTTCCTGAGCAGCTTTCAGGCCAAGTGAACAGCAGAGAACATATTTTTCCTTCAAGCTTTAAACTCTGTGTAAGAAAAGCATTTGGTCTCCTGTAAGAACTGCCTACCCTCCAACCTCCAAAGAACCATAGTGCTGCTTTCCAGATAGGATAATGACTGTCATTTCAGCCTCACAGGATGTTGATTCAGCAGGGTTATTATGTCTTTTTCCTCATGTTGACTTCTTGCTACAGCAGTGAACAGCAGACACTCAGATGTGGAGAGAGGGTGGAGGAGCAAAGATAAACAGCTTTGGTCTAGTCCAGAATAAAAATAACATATATGTACAATATATGAGAAACTACACAGGTAGAGTATAACAGAAGAAAAGCAGCTACCAGGCAGTATACAGAGGGCATTTCATGTTTAACTTTTCTCCAACCATGAAAATAACTGTACACTTATTAATAATTTCATTATTAACCTCTTAATTAAATATGAATTTGCCCTGGCAAAAGGCACCAAGAGTTCTTTTCTGGACATGCAGAGGTCTCCAAAGCTCAATATACAGGTCAGGTGATGAAAACCATGCAGAGTTAGTTGGTTTTGTTGCCTTGTTTGCTGGCAGTGAGCTTTGTCCCTTCCTCTCTCTCATTTATTGACACAGCTACAAGGGATAAGCAGAATGAGTTTCTAGAAATTGTTTCCAACCATAGCTTGGGCCTTTTTATCGGGCTCCTGATACCTGACTTGAAATGTTTAGAATCCAGCCAGCAGTTACACGGGATCTTTTCTTCATGTGTTCCCATTGAAAAGTCATGTAGACATCTATGGTTCATAATGCATCCAGGGAGAATATGCTTATATCATAGATCCCAGCTGTGCTTTAAAAAAAGAAAAATATACATGCATGAATGCCATTCAGCTGGTTGCTAGGAAATTGTGCTGATAAAGTGAGACCATGGGGAATGCGAACAAAATGTGTAGTATAGAAAGTCCAGCTGAAGACATAAAGTTACTGCTTAGAAAAGGCTTGTATCCACTAAGGACTGATAGTTTCTGGAATAAGACAAAATATGTAGAGATGTACTTGTAAATCCCAGGCACAGCTACACTCATTTTTTTTCTGAATTAGAAGAATGTCCACTAAACTGAAGGAAAAATTACAAATCCATTTCAATTTTGACTCTGCTATTGTAACAGGTGAACTAGTCTACTTATGTCTCACTCCTGTATTTTGAGGGATCAGCAAAACCCATGCTCTCAATTAAAACTATTTTTAACATAACTAGCAAAGTGTGCACAAGTGTCCATTCAGCTGTCAAAGCAAGGCCGTGTTCTGACTCACCTGGTGCCTGAGGCACATGTGCATCCGGTGCGCAGTCAGGTGTGTTTTCCAGCCTGCTGTGCTGTGGCAGATGTGATTGATAAAAAACCCCATGTGCTGGCTGACTGAAGCCTGGAGGAATGGCTGTGGACTGCCCACAGCCACCTTGGGCAGCACACAGCTCAGGAGAGCCTCAGCAGCACCGGAGTGCTGCAGGGGCAGACAAGCCTGGCAGGGCACTGCAGGGGCCAGGGGCTCCCTAAGAGCAAGGCCACAGCCCCCGCTACTTCTGTTCCAGCCCCTCCACTAGTGCAACACTAGCTGTGTGAGCAGCTGTCCCCACTACCTGTGGCCTGGTCCACACATTTGTGCATTAGCCAGCTTGTGGAGGGAGATAAATGATGATACAACCCTATTAAATTTCCACCAGAAGCAGGACCTGTCTCTGTTGTCCATTTCTCAGTGGCAAGGGATGAGAATGCTACACAGTAGCTGCTGAATGTAAATGTGTTGTGCTTCCTGCTGGCTGCGTGGAGGTTATGAGGGAGGATAAACATCAAATACTGAGGCAAAACTCAGCTCGGACACTGCCTGGGCCACCATCACAGCTTTGGCTGGTCAAAACATGGTACCCAGGCCAATCCCCAGGAGTCCTCTCAAGCTTAGATCTAGCAGAGGCTCAGAGTCTCGCCCCATTTACACACAGGACCAAATGGTTTGACAGTCTCAAAAGCCCTCGGTGGGACTGCGGTGTTGCATGAACTCTCTCACTTTTAGACCGTAGTTATCTGAGACCTTAGATGTGGGTAGAGACAAGAGCAGCACCATGCAGATAGGAGAAGGACGTCTCCCATTGACTGGACAGGTGCCAGGGCTGGCAGGCACACAGAGATTGGATGTTGGACACTCCTACTTGCAAAGGGAGTCCAGATCTGAAAACCACATGATAGGAAAGCATTTGACTGAAATGGTACTTAAATAGGGGATGCCAAATCCTTGTTCCTGTTTGTAGGAGTTATTTGTCTTCCATTGTTCTCCCTAATTACTGCTCTCTGGAAATACCTACCAGAGGACGAAATTACCATTGAACTTTGTGAGGAAGGATAAAGGCCTCCCTTAGAGCAATCACTTTATACCTTTCCCAGTTTTGGGACCATAAACTTTTTCAAGTGAGAGGGGCTTCAGGCATCTACATGCTTCATCTTGTTGGCAGTGGGTTTAAGGTGTTTGTGAAAGGTAGCCAAGAAGAGCTACTTTGCACAAATGTCCTAAAATACTTGCAAGGGCTCACTGAGCAGAGGCTGAAAGTGCTGCTTGACTGCTCTAAGATCACCCAGAGACCAGTTCACTGTAGAAAGGTTGGGTTGAGCTATGTTATGTTGGATCAGGTTAGGTTAGAGAGAGCTCCTTACTGTTACAGGCACAGAAAGGGATCGCAAGATAGGTTTTTCAGCATGTGTCTAAACAACTGATTCTCCTTCACTTGTCCTCCCTCTGGCAGCATAAGCAAGAACATACAAAGTAACCATCTTCACTCCCAGACTGTTCTGCAATGGAAAGCAGGGAGCTGTTATTTTCCAGGTTCTGCCCTCACAGAAGAGGCCTTGCAGCTTTCTATGGGGCTAAACATCAGACAGGAACAATGCCACTGCATCGCTTGGCTGATGTCCGCCTGAATGTTCTTATGTGTTTAGGCCAGCTCTGCACAGACTGTATGGATGGCACTCAGCACAGAGGCTGGCCCTGGCCCAGGGACCTGAAAGGAGAGATGCCTGCTAACCCCTCTCTGCTGAGCTGGTGTTCCCAATGGCCTGCTGTCTAACCTCCCCCCACTCCCCAAGAGAATGTAGGTCACTGTTCACATTGTTTTCCTCTGAGCCTCGACCATTCCTGTTTTGCCACTTTGTTTGCAATTAGCCCATACTTTTGTAATTGACCTAAATAAGCCTGTTTGTTTCATTTTCCTCCATCCCATGCCTTACGTTTCCAGAGAGCTGTGATTACTAAGAATGATGCAGCATGAATATCTTCTGCAAGCCCAAAGCAGGCAGTGCCCTAGCTGGAGTTAGTTCTGCTCTTGGTGCTCAGCGGCAAGCTGACAATGTAAACCAGAACTCAGGCAGCTTTGGGTTTTGCCCTGAAAAAAAGACAGCATGACAGATCTTACAGCTTGGTTGTGCTGTATGGCCTCCACAGATGCCTTTTATTGTTACTACTGTTAGCAAAATGAAAGAACTCGAGCAAAACTGTAAGTGAGCAAGCAAATAAGAGATCCCTCCGATAAAAAGTGATGTCCAAGCATTATATTGCAAGCTATGAAACCCACCCATTTGTATCAGTTTTCACAGCTGCTCACTTTGCTCCCACAATCACACTTAGCACAATGATGATGTCCTAAATTTCCTCTCATGTCACAACCCTGCCCTCCCCATGATGCCTGAAGTGTGAATGCTGGAAAATCAAAGGCAACAGAGCATGGAAGTTATCCCACTAAATCTCTCATGCTGTTGGGAAATACTCAGCTGGACGGGTTTCAGGCACCACTTTTTGCCTCAGTTTTCCCATCTGTTCTCGTGAACTCCTGCTTGGAGAGGAACATCTCATGAATGTTTCCTTTATTTGCACTACTTTTTGCCTCTCACATCCTTTAAAGACAAAAGTAAACATCAAAACAAAACCTTGCAAGAGAGCTTTTATCAAAAGTTCCTGTTGTGTTCCAGACCTCCCCACAGAGATGTTCTGCTGCTTTCCACCGGGGTGCCCATCTCTGTGTCCCCCTCCTGCAGGCAGGGCTGTGTTGGGGTCCGTATGTCAGGTTGGCACAGAGGTCAGTACCGAGGCCCATAGGAGTCACAGAGCCTGTGGAGGACTTAGCACTGTGGTGTCCCTGAACACCAAGCTCCAGCCTCTCACTTTAGAGATGCTGGAGGAAGGCATAGGGAATGAAATGCAAACTACATGTCATGCTGTTCAGAAACCAAATACCAGAAATGCTGGCACTGCATCTATTTGTAGTTTTCCTGATGCGTTGCCAGTATCTTACCTAGCAGTATGCAGTCAATGTCTGTCCCTTTGCTTGTGCTTGCTTCTCTAAAAAGACTCTGAGAGGACTTTAGTAGATGCCAGATGCAAAGCACAACTTGGTACCAGGACAGACTCTGTCCAGCAAGCCGAGAGATGACATGGAGATAGGCACAACAAGAGCTGTGGCATAAGGTTGTGGAACTGGGGTTTTAGAATAAGCCTAAATTTTGTACCCAACTCTAACTTAATTTCCTTGGGAACTAGGGCAACAAATTACCATAAACCTCTTTTAAAATCCCTCCATTTAACCTCTTGCTCCTTGACATAGACTTTGAGATCCAGGTTTCCCCCTTTCTCTGTAATATACCTTGGCTTGCAAAATTCAACATGCAGAATGAAATCTGAACTTTCCACTCCCCATGGCAACCATAATTCAATTAAACAAGACAAATCTTGGACAGCAGTTGGTCCTTGGGCAGGACGTGGTATACTAAATATGATACCAGCAGGAGGAGAGTGAAACACAAAACTCATGAAACAATCCTGTTAAAAGACAGTTGGCAAGTGGGTGCCCTTCAGGACAAGGACACACACAAACACACATGCTCTCCCCTTTCTTTAGTCCAGCACACTTCACATAGATGACAACAAATAGGAAGGACTGGGATGGGATTAATGGCAACTTTTGCATGCTTGCAAGTCTCTCTGAAGAGCACCCAACTGCACATTCAACTTCTATGGATGGATGCATTTGTTCCCCTTGCTAATGTGCAAATATAGGTCTGACTAGGGATACTTTCCTTAAGCAGTGCCAATGTGGGCAGAAAACAAATGTCAAATACAAGAAAATTACACACAGCCCATTAGTCATCTAGCAGGATAACTGACTGAGAGGGAAATATAAAAGTATAGCCAGATCACACTCTCACGGAAGTGAAAAAAAGAAAACACGGTGACTAAATACCAAAGTCATGGCAAACCTAAATATTATTCTCAGAATGACTAGAATTAGGAAGGCTAGAAGATAGGGAGCAACAGCCTAGAAATGTTGCCCAGGAAGAGGCACTATCTCCACCCCTTGAGGTTTTTTAAGTCCTGGATGGAGAAAAACCTGACCAGCCTGATTTGATCTCATGACTGGCCCTGCCCTGGACAGGAAGCTGGACTACAGATCTCCAGAAGGCCTTTCCTATGTGAATTTTTCCGCGATCCTATGAATGCCTGTGATTTGGCATACAGAGAAGACAACTACTGACATTGCCATGACAACAAACTGGATTTCTGCTGGTTTTGCAGCTTCCTGCAAAGAGAAGAGTGCACGCTTCCTTGAGAGAAATGCTCACAAACCCCCAAGATTTATATCACGAGATTCATTGGAGCTTTGCTTTCAATCTAATGAAAGAATTAATAGGTATCAGCTTGTTACACAGTTCATTTCTGCTTCTGCTTCAATTTTCTTCTTCTTTTTTTTTTTAAGATAGTGAAGAGAAAATTGCATGCAATCTTGCAAAAAGAAGATAATTACATCCTCCCCCTTGGGGAGACAACCAAAATGGCTTCAGGACATACTCCCAGTGCCAGTGGGAGTCAGCAGCCAGGGCCGGCTGCATGTGGCTCAGCACAGCCAGCCCAGTGCTGTAAAGCATTTTCCTTCACCATTTGCCCTGTGGTCTTCCTAAATAGAAGCACATGAACCAAAACACTTCCAATGTTTTGTTCAAATGCTGCAAATACTACTCAGCTGCAGCAGCCAGGAGTTTAAAACTGGGAGCTGGGCAGATCCGGGGCATCGGTGCTGCTGTGGCCGGTCACACACCCAGGGGTGGTGGTAGGGCTGTGTGACCTGTGGGGGTGCTGGCCTGCCTGAAGCCCCTGTGGGCTCCTGGGGCTGCAGGCAGAGGATGGGGATGTGGGACTCTGCTACCACAGCTTCTGCCCTGGCAATGCCCATGGGGGAGCTTGGGGACACGAGAGCGCTGGGGCCTGAGGCAACGCAGCTGCAGCAGCAGCTCCGTGTCCAGCCACACAAGGGCGCCGCCAGCAGCACAGAGCACCCTCAGAGGCAGAGTAGTGCTTGGTTTCCTGCACTTCCCACTTGCGCTGTCTGCCTCTCAGCCAGAGCCAAGGATCCAGCCCCCTGGGACTCACCTTCAGCCAGGAATAACTTCTGACTTGAGGCAATTTTAGTAGGTCACCAATGCCACTGGCTTTTTCCTTTGGCAGTTTTGCTTTTCTTCCTCAGTCTATGAAAATCGAGTTTTCTTTCAAACATGAATGTGCCCCTTGTAAGCTGATCTGCAATATAATTATTTTCTCCCTTGCTCAGCAAACTTTGCAAAACTGGACATTTTCCCCATCAAAGCCAGACAATGAGGCCTTGTCTACACTGGAGCACAGTAGTAACAATTCCCACTGTGGCTGCCATCAGTTCAGCTTGCCTGGTGGGAGCCATTTATTAATTTTTTTTCCTGAAGACTAAGCCTCCCAGTTCAAGTTGATTGCTCCACATGTCAGAGCCACAAAACATTTGTGGGGTGAGATTTTTTTGCCATAGGCATTCAAAAGCTAAGGAAGCAAATTCAAAGCTTTCCAAAATCTGTCACGAGCTGCAAGTCTGCTTGAGCCATTTTTTAAAACCAAGTAGTCATTGTAATCTAGAAGTGCAGACACTGGTTGGGGAGCAGGAGTTAAAGGTTTGCCAGCACCTCCTTTTCCGGTCATGGTTTTATAGCCAGTCACCTTAACAGAAGTTAAAACATGATCACATCAGACCTACACCATTAAAAAAAAAGTATCAAAATAACCAGAGCAGGAAAATTGTACAGCTTGGTTATCCATCTCATATGTGGAAGCCTTCACATATGTTTGAAGTTTGCTGAAGCTTGGCCCATCTGAAGTTATCCAGCCCCATAACCTGTCCCCCCATCAGCGGCCACACCACCACCTCCCACACAGCCCAAACCCAGCCAGCCCCGGCCAAGCCAGCAGCTGCCCCCACCCTGAATACGAGGGGCACAGGTGGGGCTCCACTGACACCCATCAGTCCCAGTGTCTTGCTGCCACTAAGGGCTGCCCAGGCAGGGGGACCTTTTCCAGGCCTGCCGCCTTTCCAAGGCTGAGCATACAAATGTGGCTCCAGCCAGGCCCCAGAGGGACACTAATGGTTGATCAAATCATGTTTTACTCTAGCTACATAACGTTTTATAGTAACATCCAGGTCCAGCACATCTCCAAAATAAGGCACAGCATTAGTTCACACCTTCCTAAAGCTCAGCACTGCCCGAGCCTCTGGCTTAGGCAGGGACAGACAAGGGCCATGGCGGCCAAGGGCTCGTGGCCGAGGACAGCACAGCTTCACCCGTGCCAAGCAACAGCTCCTGCAGGAAGAGGCACCTTTAGCTGCTGTTTACACAAACAGTTCCAGCCTTCATTGGATACCAAAAGAAACCAGACACCTTGTCTCCATTGAGGTTTTTCCTTCAGGAGAAAAGAAACAGCAAGGAATTCCAGGATCCCTTCAAAAATTGTACTGCTGTTTTAGGACACCTTAAGTTGGAACATATTTTGTGAATAAAAAGAGTATAGCTGGCAAACCCTCAGCCATGCAGAGGGCAGGGTGAGCCAGAGGGAAGCAGAAGAGGGCAGAGGGATTGGCATGACACTGCTGCTCTTCAGAAGAGAGAACGCAGCACGTGCTCAGCAGTTGACTTGGTGCCAAAAGGCGAGTGTAGCCACAGACCCGGGCTTTGAGGTGCTGGCGTGTGTGTCATGGCAGGCCAGGGAGCAGTGCATGAAGCAGCAGGGTCTAAGCCTCTTTTCCTTACACAGAGGATGGGGCTCAGAGGTCCAGGCCTCAGCAGGCAGAAGGACTGGTGGAAGGAGGGGAGAAAAAGGAGCACCTGCCCCTCAGGCCAAGAGCAGCTTGTGCAGCCCTGCAAGGGACTCTGGCACACAGGGCACAGTGAAGGCAGCAAGGGATGGGTGGTGCAAGAGCTGGCAGCAGCTTCCCCAGCTGCTTCTGCCAAACTACTGAGTCAGCTCCAGTGCAGACCCACCCTTCTTCTCTCACTGCTGCAGGAAATACTGGCCAGGCATTGAAATGGAGGCTACAGCAGCACATGCTGCTGCCTTCAGCAGACAGTGATGTGCTGTTCTAAAAACACCTGTAAAGCTCTTATTGTGCTGCTAATGGGCTTCTTGTTAAACAGAACAGTCAAGCTGCCACAAATCAAACAAGTCTTGATCATACTTTCACTCTGCAGAAGGTCCAGGAGAAGAGGAGGTGATCGTCAGTCATCCCATCCCCATGGCCTGAAAATACACTGTACTGTTTTCCATAAACCAGCAAGCTTGTGTCATGCATTCATCCTCCCTTTTGGTTTTTTATGTAGATTGGGTCCAGCACAATTTCAAAAACAAATTCTCTCCTCTCTTTTTAAAGATGATTGGTATTAATACTGTGGTTACTTTACATTTTTTATCTAAAAATAATCACAGATCAATGGATCTGAAAGTCCAGGGGACCAAAGTCCATTTTCCAGATCCAGTGGCACCTCAAAGGCATGAAGAGTTTTATATTTTTGCAGTGCTCAGCTGCAAACTGGAGCCCATTGCTTGGGTAAGCTCTGCAGACCCACATGAGCCTACAAACCTTGCCCAGAGGCTTAGTGCCTGTACAGCCCCATGCCCTGGAGAAACCAGGGAAGAGCTGCACACCCACAGGTTTTGCTGCTCTGCTCTGGGCAGCCACAGCCCTGCCCCAACACGCCTGGGGTTTGGCCAGCAGGACAGACCAGAAGGAGCTGGGCAGGCTGCTTCATACAGCTGCTGTCTAAAGAGTTAATCGGTGCTGAAGCGCTAAAAATGGCACAGAGCTTATGTCTGCGTATCTTTTTTTAGCTGCTATTTAATTGCCTGGTTTCGGCCCACGAGGCACAGCACGGGCACTTGCCAAGGGCACCGCTCTGCGTCACACAGGGGAACTACAGGGAGCCCTGTGCTCAGCAGGGACAGGAAAGGAAGTCAAAGGCAGCAGGAAAGCCTTTCTCCTCCTCGGAGCTGGTCCCAGCAGGCTGGCAGAGAGACTGAGCCCTGCTCTTACAGCACAGCAGCCTGCGTGCTCACACCCACATAGCTATGACTGCCCCTTGATACACCCCCCATCACACCCACATCTTACACAGGCAGGGATCCTGCTCCCCGGCAGCTACTCCCATGCTGAGAGAGCTAAGGTGAAATGCTGCCTTCAGGTTCAAGGCTCTCCACTCTGATTTCCAGTATCTACCTTACATTAGAGAGCCAGGGCCAATAGCTGTACCCTCGAGGAACCACAGTCCTGTACGCTGACAAAAGCCCTACAAAAACCAGGGAACCCTCACCAGAGCAAGATGTACCAGGTAAGTGACCACCATTAAAGCAAGGACAGGTCTTAGAGCTTTGTATCACAGCAGCTCTGCTGGCAGCACCAAAACAAGGGACAGCAGGGACATTCCCAAGCACCAGCACAGGTGAGACACCCATGGCTGCTGGGCTGGATGCATGATTGGATTAGACAGACACAGCCATAGGTCCCAAAGGCGTCCCTGGCACTGGGATGTGGGATGTGCTCGTGCTGATGAGCGTGCGGAAGGTGGTGTGGCTGGAAGCGTGGGGCTAAGGGCTCTCCAGCTGCCTGAAATACTGCATGGAGGCTCATGCTGGCAGCCTGCGAGGCCTACATGGCTGCTCAGGAGAACACAGTGGGGCTTTCCTCTTCATCAGAAAAGACCCAGACAAGTGGAGACTTCTATCCTTCTAGGGGTAGAACTCTATTAAGAGAATGAAGACAGGGACACCTCCAGAAGAGCTCTTACCTGGTCAGACACCTCCAAATCCCCGGAGACACAAGACAGACAACTGAAGTGCGAGCTGAGGCACCACAAACTCCAAATGAACAGGAACAGCCAAGTGCACTGTGGTGTAACAATGCCTTCTTGGTGTGTAGCAGCAGTTAAAAGGGCAAATAGATAAGGCACTGAGCTCAAGTGACAACAAATGGCATTAAAATTCCTCCACTACCATGACCCCAAATGACAGTTATTTAGATTACATTCACTGCCAGTTATGGACAAACTGGTCCTGCACATTTTTGGATTGCATTTATGGACTCCAATCTGGCTGTAGCATCAGTTACTGCACAGGCTCCCTGTAACTCTGTATTGTCAACATAGTTTATTTGTACCACCATCTGCATCTCCAAGAACACAATGAATATGCTGGAAAACACAGATCCCCAGCACAGATTGTTGGCCTCTATTAGAAAGTTCTTTCCATTGCAAGGCTGACTGGATATACTTCATGCTTACACTTCTTTCTAGAAGTAACTTTAGCCCTTAAAATAAGGAGTAATAGGATGAGAACTTGCTGAAGGGTTTGAGAAATTTAAGAAAATATGTTGACTGTGTGAACCGTTTATATTAATTCATTCCTGTAAGGCCTCTTTAAATAAAAATAAATTCTGTCACATGTCCTCCAGTCAATTGCTTACCCTCACATGCAGCTCTCCTCACTGTATTTCCTTTTCTCAGGTCTGTAAGACTAACTTCTCATTTGTAGAAATGTACTACATAATGAAGAAAAAAATACCACCAAAGAAAGAGGAAAAAAACCAAACAAAACCAACCAACTAAACAACAAAGAAAACAACACAAAAAGCCCCCCAACCAACCACCCACCAAACAAATAAACAACCCAAATAAAAGAATCCCTACACACTTTCAAATGTTACCTTTCAATTCCTGCATGTGGAAGCCATAAATGGCTACTAGTTATGGGCATTTTATCTATTTCTTTTCAAAAAGCATCTCTCCTCTGACACTTCACTTAAAGGCAGATCTGCAAACCAGTTCCCACTAGGACAGCCTTCATGTTCAACTTCTCTAAAGGAAACAGATACAAAGGACAGACCCAGGCTTGGGGTAAGGAATCTAAGCTTTTCCATGGGCTTAATCTCTCAGCTCTCAGGTTTTTTTCTTTTTGTGCCACGACCAAATATTAACCCCCTTGGCTTCCTGCTCAGGGTACATCTCGCAGAAAAGGAAGTCCCTTTAGTGCCTTTTCTACACTCAGCAAGTCAAGATCCCCGATTACAAGGGATGACATTTCCACATTTCCTGCATACTGCTAAGACTAAAGGGAGAAATCTCTGAGTTGTCTGATCACTAGAACCAAAACCCAATGTTTGAGCTGCCAAGACTTGGGCCTCAGAGCATTCATGTACCACTTGCTCAGGTTCAATGCCATGTGTCACCAACAGCCCACCACCACGTCATTTCTGCTCCCCCTCTCTCCCTGTAACAAACTTTCAGAGCCAGTTTCTAGTTGACCTTGATTGGTTTATTTTAGTTTTACACTTTGTCCCTCACATACAGTTAAGAGTCTTGTACTGTTAGATTTCTACAAAAATATCAATTCTCCAAAAGCAAAAAAGAGGGAAAGATATATTTTAATATATAAAAGGAAAAAAGCTAAATCTGACATTTCATTATATTCTTAAAAACATTCCAGTCTATTTACAGGTGCGTAAAAAAACAAAGAAAATCTCCAGGTCTCTTGGTCAAGCAAGAGCGAGCGCCTTGCAGGGGTTTCCTTGTTTCTCCTGTTTTCCTGTTTCCAGAATCTTCTCATAAAGTGTTATGTTCTATGATTATTGCCTCAAATGACAGCATATGTAATTTTTAAAATGTTTGGGAGCTTAAGGGAAGAGCAAAGAGTCAGCATTTAAATTCATAGCAAAATAATGTGCTGCAGACACAAGACAGTGAAACAAGCAAAACCCAAGAGCATTCAAACATGCTTTGTTGGCTGGTAGAACCCATCAAAGATCTTTCTCGGAACCACACCAATGCCACCACCTTTTACAGCCAGACTGGGGGGCTGTTCTTAGTTAATTTCTAGTAACATTTAGGGATCAAAAGGTTTTGCTGTCATCTTGACATCATTACATTTTTACTGCAGTAATTTTTTTTTTTCTGCCCAATGTCAAACAGTAAATTCACATACAGAAATTTTATACTCCCAGATAATAAACAGAACATCCTCAAAAGTACATTATTTGTTTTAGATCATGTGTGATCGGTTATCATGTTATAGCCTCTCTGTCTCACAGAGAACACACAATTCTGTGTGAAAATTAAAACTGGCTATTTGGAACCATAAAAAAGTGAGGTGCAGAAACAAGGCTTAGTGATTAGGAATTTAAAAGTAATCACAGCACAAGTCTTGCTGCTGTTTCTCACACAGGAGGAATGAAATCTACTGGAAAAACAAATTATTACAAGTTAAAACAATAAGCAACTTCAGCCTATTGGAAATACTCAGAACCAGATTCCCAGGTAAATAAATTTGAGTCTGATGTAGTGCTAGTAAAATAATTTAGTTACTCCAGATTTCTACTAGTTTAAAATAAGGTTTAAATCCTTAATAAGAAGAAACATTTGTTTCAACCAGTTTAAAATAAGGTTTAAATCCTTAAAAAGAAGCAACGTTTCTTTCTACTAGTTTAAAATAAAGTTTAAATCCTTAAAAAGAAGAAACATTTGTTTCTACTAGTTTAAAATAAGGTCAAAATCCCTAACAAGAAGCAACATTTGTTTCTACTAGTTTAAAACAAGGTTTAAATCCTTAATGAGAAGCAGCATTTCTTTCTACTAGTTTAAAATAAGGTCAAAATCCTTAATAACAATCAACTTTTGTTTCTACTAGTTTAAAATAAGGTTAAAATCCTTAATGAGAAGCAGCATTTCTTTCTACTAATTTAAAATAAGGTTAAAATCCTTAATGAGAAGCAGCATTTCTTTCTACTAATTTAAAATAAGGTTAAAATCCTTAATAAGAAGCAACATTTGTCTAATTACTAACTGGGATTGTAAATCCCCTTTCCTAAGGCATTAAGTGACAACTGTAAAACCCTGCAGGACTCTCATAATGACCTAAACTCTTCTTTCCAAATTGCTAATACCAGACTTGTATGAAATATTAGAATAGTAAATATGCAAAAGGCAAAAGAGAGTTGTATGTAACTATTTTAAAACACACTGTTTAGAATGCCCATGTGAAAAATATTTTTTAACGTAGTCTCTGGAGTAACTTTACACACAATGAGCTTGAAGGGCTTCTCTCCTCTGTGGCATAATATAAATAATAAAAATGCTGAGGAAACACCGGAGGTACGTTTATTCCCTGATGGATCTAACCTAGACATGGATCCAGAAGATGCAGCGTACTGAACAGGGCTATGGTTGTACAAACACTGCTCCCTCACTGTGGAAGAACATTGCTCGCAACACCTGCAAAACCTCCGTGCTGGAAGGATGAAATTCCTGGGTTACTGCATCACCAAAGATGGGCAATTTGGATGGCAGGGGGTAATCCCAGCTGCTGTTGCTGGAACAGTTAAGACATAGAATTACATTCCTAAACAGAAAACAAAATGCACCATCGAAATTCTGTATGATTTTCAATTTTCATGGCAATATTTTTTACCTTTTTGGAACAGTTAAGAAGCCCCCCGTAACTTATATTTACAAACTTGATAGGAAAAGATTGTGTATACTCATTAACAAATCATCTCTCCGAGGCTGAAAACTTCATTTGTCAAGAAAATTATGAAAACAGAAATTGTGTACAAAAATATAAATATCTTTACAGTCTGCAGGCCCCTCACAGTTCAACAGCTGAACAGTGAAGAGCATCTACAGGTTATTGAGTAAGCAGTGGCAGAGAAGAATAAAAAATACATCTTGTGATTCAATACTGCCCTATTTCCCTGGTAATGAGCATTTTTGTTGACTTTTTTGCTATACACAGCTTGTGCAAATGCAGTGAGAAACCTCTGAGTACCTTTCCTGAATTTATAAAGAAATGAAAGGTTTGGAAAGCTATACACATATTTTCATATTTACACTCACATGTACACCTCACTCACTTGTGCCAGACTACAAGACTCCTGAAAGCTTTCTGTGTTTTCACAAAGCAATACTTGGTGTGAACATTCCCAGCCACCACATACATCTTGAAGAATGACAGAAGGAAAGAAAATAGGAGCTGGGAAAACACTCAAACTACTTCAGCAATGTATTTAAAGACATAGCAATAGGGTGGCCATTTTCCTTCAACTCTGCAATTCTTCCTTACGGATCTCCTAAGCATCAAAGAGAGAAGTATTTGTGTGGGGGCAGGAGATGAGAGTGAGGACAGTATTATTAAAGTTAACATACTGTCCTCCTTCTAATTACATTGGGAAATGTGTTTTTCTTCCCCAGCAGTGAGAGTTGTGTTTATTAAAATTTTCTGTGCATAAGCTCTTAAAAAGTCTCTGCTAGAGAACTATCTAGCACCAAAGAAAAAACCTTTTCACTTCAGCCCTCTGCAGTCTCAGATTTCCCTTCTGCCGCTCTAGGTATCAACTTTGAGAGTAATTACAACCTGATTCCTGCATATTTATCATATTCTGCAAATATTAAAACAAGCAAATATGAACAATGCTGTTTCTGCATAGATAATTTGCCTGGTACAAAAACAGATAATCTTTTTTTTCCCCAACAAGACAGCTGCCTGCCTACTGGGGAGAGAAATAAAATCTCTTTCAACAGCCTCAGTTTCTCCGTCCCTGGATAAACTATTCCTGTGAGGAACCCAATTTTGGAAGGATACCATGTGCCCAGCAATGGTTATAGATCATCTCTGTTGTGTTGAGAATGGGAAGGAGAACATCCAGAATACAACAGTGAGGTAAAAGTACATCAACATGCTTAAAGTTTCCTAACACTTAGTTACAATTTGGGGCCTGCCCCTCAGATGAACACAGTACTGATGCTATACAGAAAACAAGTGTTGCAGACAATGGAGGCTGCTGAACAATGACACTGGACACACTGCTCTAGATCTCTGTTCCAGTCTGATAAAAAACATCTGCACTTATTTGCCTGCTGAACTTGAAGGCAAAGTCCCAGTAGTATTCAACTTCGCAACCACAGGTGCTAATGGGGGCATTACTTTGTTATCCTGTCCTTCTTGAAGAGCTGAAGGTAAAGAATTTTTTACCCCACTAGGTGCCAGTTTTGCAACTACAGGTGCCAGTAAGGGCATCACTTTATTGCTCTGCCCTTCTGAGTCCACTGGCAGACTTGCCACTTTTAAACCAAGTGGTGCTAGCTTCGGCATGGGCCTCCACGACTTGTCAGCATTACCGGCTTCTGGATTAGTCTTCATCTGCAAAATCGGTGGAGTCATGTTAGTGGCATCTGACAAGGTTGTTACTGTTTTGCCATTCCCACCACTGGGTACAGACAGATTGGAAAGTGGATTCTTCATTTCAGTACCTATCACTATCTTTAAGACATCTGCCTCAGATGAAGGCTCCCCAGAGTTCTTGTCCCCATCACTAAGGTCATCATCTTCCAGGTGCAGCAGGAGGGGGCTTAAAGAGCCACCACCTCCTGGAACTTCAGAAAGGTCCTTAAAACTGCCTCCCAAATGGCCAAACTGGAAGGAAGACCCATCTGCAGCGGAGAGATCACTGGCTACTCCCCGACGAGCTTCTGCATCTTTATGAGAGAAATCTGAGCTGAGGGCACCAGGCAGCTCAGACATGGTTGAGGCATCATCATTCAGCTGCTGGTTGAGGAAGGCGATTTCATTGAGCAGCGAAGTGAGGGTTTCATCGGTATCATCACCCTCCTCAATGCTGCTCAGTATCTCACTTGTATCCAGGTCTGCTTCCTCCATTGCCGATGCTACTTTCCTCAATTCCATTTCTATCCTGGAATCTTTGATCTGCAGCTTGCGGAATGACAATTCTTTGGATTTTAATCTTTCCCCTCCAGAATCTCCATCTTTCCTCCTAGTTTGGCTTCCTACAAATTCACCAATGCAGAGCTTTTTGCTGAAGGACTCTGGAGGTTCCTTTGTACATGATACGTTCCAGAGTTGTGGAAAGACATCTTTATTTTCAAAGAAAACTTTCTTTGGACCTGTGGTGTTTCCTCCATCTCCACCACTGTCTCCCAGACATGGTTTGGCTTTTTCTTCTGAAAGGATGTTGTCACTATTCATAGTTTCAAGGGGTGCTACAGCCAAGGATTGCTCAGAAGCTGGAGTACCTGCAGCTGCTGTTGCATTAGAATTTTTGTTTCGGTTCAGGTTTAGATTCATGCCTGCTTCAGCAGCCAGTGATGTTACATTAACTATCTTTGGCATCATGAATGAATCTTCACTTTCTGCAAAACGACACAAAGCAGCATCCATTAGGGTATGTGTTAACTGCAAGTAATTTCTAAATAAGTATAATTAGCTCACCTTCAGGGTTTTCTAAAGTAAACTGCAATTTAGACTGCTTACACAGCTCTGATCAACTGAAGGTTTAACACACCAATAGCTTAATTTTCAACTTGTAGAACAAGAGCAAGCTCCAGTGCAACCAACTGCAATGCTTACAGTTCAGATGGTTATGCACAAGGCAAACAAAATGAGAATTTTCCCTCTTACTGTTTTTTCATGCTTTGCTTTTATGATCACATCTTGCACTACTGTTTTTTTGCACTACAGAGACATTTCAGGGACTAAATGATTACCTATTTTCTGCCTCCTAGCCATTCCCTGTTAATAGCACTCAGATTTTTCCCAGCCCTACACCTGAAGTGAACTTTCCTTTTTCATTATCACCAAACAACTATAAGGAAGCAGAAAGTGAGTGGCTTGCTTTCAGCACAACAGATGGCAAGCAGAACCCTGCTGGCAGGAACCACCCCACACCTAGAGCCAATGGACAGCATGAGGTCCTGAAAAACAGCCCTCCCATGGGCAGCAGAGCTGGCACAGTATGGGAAGGGGTTGTGCCACAGTCAGAATCCGGACGTTACAGACAAAGATTTTCAGTAGTCCCACCACCACCCTGAACTGAAGCTTCCCCAGGAGGATGCATTACACCACAGACACATTCCAGTATCTACTCTTCCTGACTTTCCTGCGGGCAAGCAGGCTCAGTGAGACGAAGGAAAGTTAAAAATCTCTAATCCATAATCTCCTAGAGGCCCCTCTAAACTGTTCAAAACATTTAATCATGATTTTCTTTGAATAACAATAACACCTATGATTACTCCCTAGTGAGAAAACAATTTACCTTCAGCTTTGCAAGGATAATGTTCCCTACATGCAAGTACAAAGATCCATGAAAAACAAAGAGCTTACCTGAATGGGGTGCTGTAGCTGATACCACTGTTGAGGGTGCTGGATCCTCAGCAACAGTTGACAATGTAATCGGAATGGTAGAGTTAGTAAGGATTCCTTTTACTTGGACAGGAACTGTTGATCCTGGCAGCTGAATCATCACAGAAGTAACACCTTATACAAGAAAAGGGAAACAGGGGATGAAGTGGAAACAAAAGCCTTTCAGATACTCAGATACAGTACTTTCAGATACTCCTGGTTAACAGAACAGTGCACTTCAAGGCAAGATTTCAGTAACATCTTAAAGCAGTAAAAACAGAAATGCAGACTGGTTATGTGATTAGGAATTCTCCCCTATGTTTCCCTAATTTCTGAATAGCAAAATTTTAACACATTTTACTAACCTGTTGATAAAGTGACAGTTTGAAATAATGGTATCTAATCTCTCTTATCAGAGTCAAGTTCTACCTCAGCCAAATTGTAAAAAAATCTAAAATATCAAAGCAAAATTTCATAACTTCATAAACTGCTCAGCACATCTACGAACAGTATTATACTGATTAACATCATCTCACATGATCCTACCTGGCTGTGGTGCCATGGTAGTGCCACCCCCTCGAGGCTTTAATTCAGCCTGCAGCAGTGTGGAAGGAACAGCTGCCACCTGCCCTGGGACCAGGGGGCTCTTCAGCGTAAGCACCTGCCCCTGTGGAGTCATCACTACGCTTGCAGCCGTGAGTGTGAGAGAGGCTGAAGAGTCCTCTGCAAGACAAGAATTATGTAAAACACTCATTTATTCTGGCACAGCACCCTGTGAGCCAGCATTAGGTACAGCTCTGGAAGGAACCATTCTTTTGTTCCTTCCTACATTTATGATGTGAAGGTCTCCACAAATGTTGAACACTTCTCTACAAGTTCTCAGCTACAAAAAAAAAACTCTCCAGTGCCTGACAACTCTGCCATTCAATTTAAGAGCAAACTTCCATCCTTGTTGAGAGCTAGCATTTTGAGGAGGGAGGTTTTAAAGAGTCTGTTCTAGCAAGCCCTGCATTCTGGGGGTTGAACTTCAGGTTTTGAGCCAGCAGAAAAAGAACCACCTTTAACTCTTAGAAATTACTGCCAGATTGCAGTGAAACTCCCTGAGATTAAAGGACAACTCAGTAAGAATTTACTTCCCGTCATTCTGAGGCTCTGAAGTCATGTTCACCTGAAGACCTCAGTCGTACTGGTCTCATCCTTACTGAAAGCAAGTGGTTTTCTCACCTATCATATGGACATTTTCCGGTCCTACGCACAATTCTGTCTCAGGAGTGAGGCTGCCTGCACAAGCCAGCTGGCGTTTTGCCTTCCCACAGAGTGCAGCTTCAATGGCTGCTTCCCCTTGATGCAGGACATGCACCCTTTTGTAGCCCACCTGTGGCCCGGACTCCTCTCCTGGCAAGTATCAATGGCTTGCCCCTTCTGTTTGTCATTGCTATCGGGGTTGGCTCTCTGGGGGCAGCAGAGGATCCTTCTTGCTGGGTGCTAGCAGTGGAGGGTGGAGCTGATTTCTGTGGCTCAGGTTCTTTCTTCTTTTTCTGTGCTTCTGTTGCTTTTTGTTTAGCATAAATATATTCCAGCTTCTTCAGGACAACCTCTTCTGTCTTTCCTACAGAAAAATTATCAGAGAGTGAGCCTACTTTCAAATTCTTTTTCCAAAACTAAAATGCTGAAGGTAGAACTAATAATGTGTTAAGCTGACATCATTCAATTTTACTCAAATGACATTTGAATGTAAACTCATATACAGTTTTACCATTGCCATTGGTACCATTGCCATTGTAACCTTGGACAAACACACAGATTTCATAAATAATTTGTTTTCTGCATATACATGCAGTTTTATATGATCCAAGTTCAAGTTAAGCGAGACTATACTAGCTTGTTTTCTGCTTAGTGTTTATATTCTAACATCATGGTATATCTTTAATTGAGTCTATATTTAACTAACTGTCCTAAAAGAGGACCTTTTCCTCAGCAAATTTAAGGTCTCACTAGAAATGCAAAAGATCAGATAACTACTTTGTGAAGTTATTTGCTTTCATTCTCTGCTCAAAAGGCCTCTTATACATTTCTAGATTACTAGACTTCACTACAACACCTTTTATTTTTTATAAATCAAATACCTTATACATGTGTGAATGGATTAATGTAAATACAAAAGATTTAAGTATCTTTCATTTCTACTTTACAGGTATTCCACTGTTTATAGTCCCAGACTGCGAGATTAGAATAAGATTTTGTTTGTTCACACATTTTGATACTGGTTGAAAATGTGTCACAGCTTTCCTACCTTTCCAAATGAGACAGAAAGACACAGTAAATACAAGACACAGTAAATACAGTAAATACAATACAATAATGTCTGGATGAGCAGCAGTCTAGAATCTACTTCAGTTTTGTTCTGTGTGTAGGGCTGACATGTTCTAGCCTGTAGGAGCACTGGTTCTTGGGAAAGCAGGACAAGGAGTCATTTGCAAAGCTCTGCAAGGAGCTGGAGGTTTCAGTACTGACCAGAGACAACTGTGTGTGACTGTGAACGGCTGAGCAGAAAAGGCATTTCAGGAAGTGACCAGTGACAGAATGAAGTGACACTATCACCATCACCCCACCCTTCCAAAGGAACCCAAGCCTGTGGCTCCCAGCACAGAGAGCATTCCACACTTCCTTTAGACATGAAGGAAAACAAAAGCCATTTCTATCAGCACAACTTTGTTTGGCATCACAAGTCTGAATTTTCTGAGAACCAATGGCACACCTGGATGCACCGATTACTCCACACATTCTCCCTCCTAAAAGCCTTTTCTTTCATTATTACAGCTAGTTTGTATCCAAAACCAGTCTCACCTGAGAGCGTGGATACTTTTCGAATCAGACCATCTCGTTTGCGTGTCAGTAATGTCTTCTGTCCAATAAACTTATCTGCCTGATCTGTCAGTCCTTGGATTTCCTCAAAGGCCTAAAATAGTATCAGGGAACTGATTTATAAAGCAGTGACACACGAAATAATAGTTTTCCGTCCCAGAAACCTTTACAAAATTTATTTTCAAACTTCTGTAATCCTGAGAAAATAGGATTGAGAGAAAGCATGCGAAGTACCATGAATGCCAGCTTTCCCTAAATGCTGGTTGAAGAGTGATAAACATCTTGTTTGTCCTTCCTCCAAAGGTCAGCAATTTTTAAGAAAGACCCCAAACTTTTATCTTCCAGTTTCTAGGTACAGTTGATAAACACAACTCCATATCTACCACTCATGTTTAGTTTCCTGTCATTTACATCTTTACAATTAAGCTTTTAATGTCTGTAAACTGCCTAATGGAATGCTATCTTCTCAAGCATTAAAGAAGTAATGGATTTAATGGATTAAAAATTTTCCTTATGTTCACAGTAAACCACTAAAGAATTAAGACATAACATTCCAAGATTCACAAAGAATACAAGGGGAGGGCAAATCCAAAAATATATGTTCATGTGATCAAGACTATGCTTTTTGGAATACAGATTCTTTCAGGTATCGTTTTGTTCTAGAGTGTCCTGCAGAGATGACAGAATTCCCCTCTACACTGGGACTCATCTGAAGAGTTCATAGTAGCATAATTACTCTGTCCAGATTAAATGATTCTCCTCCTCACTAAAGCTCCAAAATACCTACCTGCTTCAGAATGTAGCATTTGGAGACTTTGGGAAGGTTCAGCAGCCCCAAAACTTTCTTCAACTTGTCAAAGAGACCTCTCATTTCATTACGTCGCCGACGCTCATTTGCTGTGTGTGTCTGGCGGTAATGAGCAAAGGCTTCAGCCTGGGACTTCAGCTTTCTTTTCCAGGTCTGATGCTTCTGCAGGAGGAGCAACCAGATTGACCAGTTTAAGTAAAGAAGGCAATGTAATGGCAGACAATGTTCAAATGCATGTGAGATTTACAGCCTTTCTACAGACACCTGAAGATTCCACGTCATGCTATCCTGCTACTATGTCTTCCTGAAAGTTCAGAATCAGGACACACAGTAAGAAATGAAATGCTGACCAAAGAAGTGACCAACATAATCACATCAACCCTAACGGAAAAGAGCATGAATCCCTCCAGTTCATAAGCTTTTATTTTTTGCAACACAAGGCTACTTAGATAAAATCACAGCATTACAATAAAATCACATATGTTTGAGCCAAGTATTTTTTGTTTGCTTGTCAAGAAAGTCTACTAATGAATTATATAATTACATGAAATACAGGAGACTTGAATCTTTCCCTGGAGTTAAACTAGTTTGGTTTCCATTTTCTTTCATAGGTTCATTATGGGTTAGTGCCAGACACATTTTAAGTCAGAATGTGAAAGATGGCATTGACATTTATCACCCCAGACATCCACCAATAAACAGAATGCGGCCAAGTGCCTCTGGTTTTGAATTTGCTTAAGTTTCTAAAATGACTGCCAGACAATAAGCAAAATTACTGATCTCCACAGATTGACAAGTTTGTTATGTCATCATTACTCTTCCAGGTTTTGTACAGCTATGCTATGTATTTAATGGGGAAGTAATTAACACAGTTCTTTAGATAATTTTAGGTCTACTACCCCAGAGTATCAGCAGAAAGACTCCTCAGATTCAGTGATACTACTTCTGAGCCTGCTGGACTAGAAGGAATCTGAAGATTTGTCTCCTGACATCTGGCTCTTGAGAGCCATTTTGCTCTCACAGGCAGACTTGAGCACAGTACAGCTGCAACTGCTCCTGTGTTGGCCATGGGCTCCTGTCAAGGGAGGGCCTTACAACATAAATTCAAGGGCAGAGAGGAGGACACATGGAAAAGGTAAAAAGCAGACAGAGCATCCTGGACCCCATCCAGGGGTCTCAGGCAAAGGCATACATCCCATCCTGCTCTAATAGCTAAGACATACAGCAGGTTCCCACCACACCCAAAGCCCCATCCCACCACAGAAGGAAGCCCTAGAGCTGATGTCAAGTATATCACAGACAGTTATGGACAGAGAAACTGGCTTCAGAGGCACCCAAAAAATACAGCACAAGATTCTGAAGGACTGCAGTGAGTTTTGGTTTGAAAGGATTCTGTGATATCTTAACTTGCCTAAACATATATTCAAAGTTCCGTTTTTAGAAATCCTTCATCTAGTGCTGCGCCTATATAATTCTACATACTGTCTTCTTCAATACATGAAAATTCTGCTCATTTATTGTAAGTGTGCTGTAAAAATTATTCATGCCAAGAATACAAAACCTAAGCAAACAGAGTCATAAATAAAAGGCAGATCTTCCTCCCATTGCCAAAGCTGAATCTGAAACCCACTGCCAGCACCAGCCCTTTTGCCTTAAGGAGATTTGGACTGAGCAAATCCCCCCCCAGCATATTTGGTTTCTTGCATTTAATCACAAGTATCTGTAAGACAGATTAATCATATTAAGAGCTGCATGTGAGATGAAAATTTATCTTTAAAATGAGGTGTGATACTAAAAGGAAAGAGGAGAGCAAACATATACCTTTGAATGTTTTTCTGATAATGTTTCATCCGAAGAATTAGGAGGATGGTATCTGGAAGAAAGGTAAAAAGTTTTTCCCAATGCTACTCATCTCATACACTCTATCCTCATAAACTACATTCCAACAGTCTAGAATTGCTCATTTTTATGCCTTGAAATTAACTTTTCTTGTGTAACTGCATAAAAGCAGGATACTGTTGAGTTTTCTCAAGAAAGTGAACTCTTGTCTCCAACGCCATCATCCTGGAAATAACTGAGCTGTTCTGAAAGTTGTGAAATTATCTCAGAGTGCAAAAGAACTATTTCACTATATGCCAAAAAGAATAAATTCAGCTTGCGACTGTTAGCTGCATAAAGTATCTTTTTAAATTATGTTTTGGTTCTGTTTTTACTAAACACGGATTTAATATAGATGGCAGAGCAATCCCTCCCCCACCAACAACCACCAATCAAAATCCTCAAATTTATTACTATCCTAATATATAATAACAGCAGCTTCCTCATATCTCAGGAGCTGCAACAGAACAAAGAAAAGACATATTTGAAAATTATTTTTAACAAAACATGACATCTGTTTTTCTCGCTCACTGAAAGACCTTCAAAATTTAAAGCAAAGTCACCACCTAAGGATAAAAGTTGAGCTGTTACCCTTAAAGGGGAGGAAAAAAGAGGCAACTATCTGGTAGACATAATAGCACCAAACAGTTTTTTCAAAGTTTCAGAAAATAAATCTTCAAACAAAAAGAATGATAGATGCCACGTTCTCTTTTTGCTTGATGCATCTGAGAAACTGCTACGACTATCATTACATTCCTCAAGTAAGCAATGTTTTTATTTTGCCATTGTCATTATAAATGCATGGGCAGCAACAGTAACAAAATTAAACCAACCAAAAAAATTAAGCCAAGCTATCCAACCATGGCAGACTATATATCAATAAGTAAATACTTTCTTTGCTGGGGCAACGGTCCCAAAGACAAATCTTTCATTTACAGCATCAGGGATTAACCTAATGACTGTTCCTGCCCAGAAGTCCACCAGCAAGAATAAACAAGCTTACAAAACCACATGTAACACAAAAACAACCCTGCTAATTTTCAGTTTGCAGGAAGGGAGGCTATTCACTCAATTTTACATTGCAAGACACATCCCCATAAATGAATTAATTAAAGGGGAAATAGAAAAAGGCTAAGACACCTTGACACTACTCTTAGTGCTGCCAGCACCATCCTCACAGACACTGGGAGGCACCAGCGCTGAGGAAGGCATGCCAGAAGCCTTGCCTTATCTTGTCATCACTTTACACCTGTTGTTTAATGGAATCACTCAATGGCAGCCAGCAGCAGGATACACAGGGGATACACAGGTGCTCTCCAGGGGTGCTTACTTCTGGTCGGAGGGTTCGACATGAGCAGCTGTGGCCTTCAGACGGGCAATGTTAATCTTCTCTGAAAGCTCCTCCACGGTCTCAATGTCCACCTGCTCGTCATCCTCTCTGTATTCACACGCATCCTGGAACAGGTTTTGTTTTGGTTTTTTAAAACGAGTATCTACTCAGCAATAGAGCTCAGGCCAAAACAGTTTCACTTTAGTCTCAAATGAGATTACATTGTAACATTTAGAACCATCAAGGAATCAACATCTCCAGCTACTGGCCAGTAAACGGTGCTAAGCAGGGGATTACTGTAACTGTCATCTCCAGGAATTCCTCCCACTAGCAACTCTGTAAAATGCATTTTGGTAAGGGCAGAACCCATCTTTGTCCTTAATGTTCGTATTATGGCTGAGACAAAAGCTTTCACAAGGCAGAATTTTCCTGCCTCCATTTTCAAGTAAGATTAAACTGTCTTTACAACCTAATACCATAGACTCTTGCTAATTGACTTTTTTTACAGAATTTGAAATAGTTACCACCTTAGTAATGGTCTCTCATACCAAAGATAGCAAAAGGCACGATATCATACAGTCAGGCTTCTTTGGATCACACAGCAAACTGTTTACATGATGACGAGTAAGATTTTGGCTCTTTCCAAAATGCTGTCAAAATGCTGCCCAATCATTTTACATATTTCTTATATTCTGAAGAGTTTCTTTTCTCCATGCTTGCCTGACCAAGAAAACTTGCTATTTTGTGAAGAGAGAGATAAGGAACAACTGCAGTTCTGTAGCAACAAAAAGAGTTAACTACCAATCCTGTGGTCATCTGTAAATCCAGGTGATACCCCTCTCCCATGAAAACATGCCTATTTTCAACCAATTGTTTTGTATTACAGTTTGTAGTGAAGTTTTTTACATTACAGTCTTTGGTCTGATTACAACGAAGAACTCATTCTCCTTAAGCAAGAAAATGTGGTAACACTTCCATTCTCTACTCTTATTTTACCCAGTTCCCTGAACTACCCTGACTAAACAAAAACTACTCAAACAAATATACTATTCAAATCACAGAACTACTGAACAGATACTGCCATTATGTTGAAAATACTCCATGTACAAGAGGTAGTGCCAACATTGATCTATTTCTTTATATAAAGAGCACTTCACATTCTTGCCTGCTCTCTTGGATCACTCATAAATCCACCTTGATGCTGAAAGCCTCCTGATACTTTCTCTAAGCTTTTCCACTTTATACAGTATCATTTCTGTGACTCTTAAGTGCAAGAGAGGCATACTGGTTTTGTTCAGTGGGCAAGACTACTCTGTCTTAACTACATTTGGACATCATTGCATTGCAGGAAACATGGTCTGGCAGGGTGGTTCAAAAAAGACGCTATAATCCAGAGAGAAATAGGAAAAGCACCCAGGAAATTAGCTTACCATAGAAACACTGCTGTCATAAGGCTTTCCAGTGCTGTTAAGTTATACTGGGCTAATCAAAGGATTGATAGCAATTTTCCAGGCTAGAGCTGCTCTAGAATTGCAACAGTCTGTATACTATCATATTAAAAAATGGTATTCAAAACCCAGTATGTGGTATCCTTTTCATGAAAGATGGACAAAATAAAACAGAAGTAAAAAACTCGGTTGGCTACCAAGAACTTACCATCTTAAAAGTTTACACATTCTGAATGTGGACATATGAAAAACAGAAGTAATTAATTTTTTTGTTCTTACATCCAGCAACAAAGGGGAAAATACTTCTGGTTCGTAGATCTTTCCTCTCTACCCCTGAACTCCCAGCAACAAGAAAATATCACAATCATGAAGATCACCAGAACTAAGTAATTCTGACATTAAGAACAGCTATTCCTATAGAAGTATTGCCAATCTGCCATAGGCTGAACATTATCCATAGCCTAGCATGATTCCTGAAGATGCCTGTGGAAGCCCTACCTTTCTAGCATCACTCAAGTCATACTACTTTCCAAACTACTTCCTGTAATTACATAAATTCTAAATGCCTTTGAGTAAGGGTGAAATACCTTATAGAATGAAGACAAAGGAGCAATAACATTCTACAACAGAGTTCTGAAGTTGTTATGGAAATTACAGCATTTTTCCCTCTCTTCATTACAATGCCTGTTTCTAAGCCCTCTGCTCTGATTTTTGTCTGTTCCAGGCAGCCTAAACCCCTATTGCTGATACCTAAAGAGCAAATTACTGATGGTAGAGGATCCTCAGCAATAGTGCTGAGGGAAGAGGTTACCAGACAGTGGATGTCATTACACATTACCCAAGTAAATGTGCAATTTCTAAAGCTGCCTTATGTGCTACAATGTCTGCAGGTTTCACACATGCTCTGAACTAAAAGCTGAAAACATGCAAGAGATTGTTAGAATTTATATTATCCACAAAATGTAACACTTGCACTTTGTATGAAGCTTACCATTTTATAATAATTGATAACAGTCCTTATAAATTCAGTGTTTGGCTCAGAAAAAGAATGACTGAAAAACACTTTTAAACAACACTTACAATGCAGTACCTTGCCAGACACAGAAATTGTTTTTCGAGTAGTAAGCTGAACCATGGGACTCTTATCTGTAGCATTACAGTACTAGAACAAACCCTGGCATGGTCTTGGCTTACGCCAACAAGGACTTGTGAACAATCAGGAGCCCAGGCCAAGCAGTCCTTCTCAGCAGGAACTCCATGTGCAATCATCCTGCCTTGGAGATCAAGAGTTTAACATCACCTCCCAAACCATCGCACTTGAATTTGTTCAGACAGCAGGTCCCGATACTCATTAGTCTGCTTCTACAACTATTCCCAGAAAATTTTATTCATGTCACCAAACCCATAATGATTAACCATCCTAAGCTTGTCTTGATGCAACTCAGGGCAGGAAATGCAAAAAGGAAAAGATACCATCTCAGGAACCTTCTTTCTGTTGACCAGAGATGAGAACAGTCTCTATGTCAAGGACACAAAGTCAGCACAAGGTAAGAAGGTACTCTGAAGGGCACTGATGTGCAAAACTAAGAACAATTAACCATTGTGGGAAAATGTGCTAAAGAATAAACACTAATAGCTACTACAGGTAGGCAGCAATCTTCCTGACTCTCACTGGAGTTCTCTAAGGTTTAAATGGCCATTTGCGGAGCAACCAAAACCAGTCCACATTCTAAACTAATAGAAGAAGAGCTGTCTTAAGTATTTCCACTAAACAAAACTGCTAGTGGACATGCATGTACTCTTTGCTTCTGTTTCCACTAGTTTAATGAAGCAGATAAATATCCTCTACCAGCCTGTTTACATCATCTGACTTCATCCAGTCCAACAAAAAATACCAGTGCAGCTTGTCTTGTAAGCACTATGATGAGAGAAGAGTGCATCCCAGTGAAAAATAACAAGTTTAATTCCAAAACTGATTTCTCCATTAGGCACTGACGTGCTAACTCAACTAGCCAGCAACAGCAATTAACAAATCCAAATTCCAGGCAGGTTTTTACAGCCCCCTGAGATCTCATTCCTCAGCTTTACTGCTCTAGAACCAAAGCTAGCTTGTTGTATTTGTGTGAGCTTGCAGTAAAGACATACCCTTACATGGCTTTCCAAGCCATATCAGTCAAAATCTGTGTGGTATGTTTCTTCCAAAACAAATATTTCTTATAATCTCTAATATTACTCATTTGCTTCATCATCCTTTTGCAGGATGAAAGAAAACAGTTTTCAAACACCAACCTTGATAGAAGACTACTCTGTGACCTAGACACTATTGTTGGTTCACCAACACATTCCTAGGACTACCACGTCAGAGAAGTTTATCTGGTATCAAGAATGAATTAACAGTGGTTCTCAAAATTTAATAACTCTGCTCAAATTATTAAAGGATACAGGACGTATGAAACTGCCACCACCTAACTGAAGATAAGGCCGCAACAATTCAGTTTTCCACTTAAAAGAAACTTCCAAAAATAACATCTGTACTTCACCTTCATGCAGCTGAGATGCTATTGTCTTGTCTGAGAAGAGCAAGCTGGAATATGAACTGGTTAGTCAATTTTTCTGGAAGTTGAAGAGATTCTCTAAAAGCCAGAGTTGTTCACTTGGCTATCATGGAATAGATATAGAATATCCTGAGTTAGAAGAGACCCACAAGGATCACTGAAGTCCATCTCTTGGCTCTGCACAGCATCATCCCAAAGAATCACACCGCGTGCCTGAGAGCATTATCCATTATTTTTCTTAAACTCTGTCAGGCTGGTGCTGTGACCCCTTCCCTGGGGTGCCTGTTCAAGTGCCCACTCACCCTCTGGGTGAAAAACCCTTTCCTAATATGCAATCTAAACCTCCCCTGACCCAACTTCATCTCATTCCCATGGGTTCTGTCACTGGTTACCACAGAGGAGAGATCAGTGCCTCCCCCTCCTTTTCCCCTCATGAGGAAGTTGCAGACTGCAATGAGGTCTCCCCTCGGTCTCCTCCAGGCTGAACAGACCAAATTATCTCAGCCACTCATTATAGAGCTGCTCCTCACTCCTGTAAGGCCTTTTGCCACCCTCACAGCCCTCCTTTGGATGCTTTCCAACAGCTTAATGTCCTTTATATACAGTGGCACTCTAAGCTGCACACAGGGCTTGAGGTGAGGCCACCCCAGTGCAGAGCAGAGCAGAACCAGACAATCCCCCCCACTTGCCTGGCTGGCCATGCTGTCCCTGATGTCCCCCAGGACAAGCTTGACTTTCCTGGATGCCAGGGCACTGCTGACTCACACCCAATTTGCCACAGGCCAGGACCCTTGGGTCCCTTTCCACGGCACTGCTCTCCAGCCTCTCCTTCTCCGGGCTGTTTGTAGACCCAGGGTTGCCCTATCTCAGGTGCAGAATCTGGCACCTGCCCTTGTTAAACTTCACATGGTTGGTCTCTCTGCAGGGCCTCTCTACCTTTGAGAGTCAACAGCTCCTCCCAGTTTGCATCTCTGGCAAACTTATAAAGCATCCCTTCCAGTCCTGCCTCCACATGATTTATGAAGATGCTGAGGAGCACAGGCCTGAGGATGGAGCCCTGGGGAACCACACTAGTGATCAGTCACCAGTCTGATGTTACCTCATTCACTACCACCCTTCACACCTGACCCATGATCCAGTTGCTCACTCATCACTTGATGTGTTTATCCTGACAAGTGCTGGACATTTTGTCTAGAAGGATCCTGTGAGATAAAGGATAAAAAGCTTTACTGAAATCCAAAAAGATTGAATCAACTGGCTTCCAACCAGTCAGCTAGCGGGATAACCTCAGGGACCTTCCTAACTTGTTCTTCGAGCAGCCTGAAGTCTGCTCTTCTCATATCCAGGGTTGAAGCCTTGCTGGCACTTTTCCTCCTGTCACCAGAGATTTGAACTGGACTGTTTCGTGGCTGCTGTGGCCAAGACAGCATTGCCATTTCACTCACAAACCTGTGTAACCAAGCAGCAGTTCAAGGAGGGCATCTTTCCTAGCTGGCTCCTGTAGTACCTGTACCAAGAAGTTATTGCCCAGGTGCTCTAGGAATCCTCTAGACCTGTTTGTACCAAAGAACTCTAGTCTGATTTTCAACTGCAAGGGGATTACATTAACACAAAAGGACTAAAAGAATTCTATCCTGAAGACACAACCATTATCTCTCCTATTTTTAATTTGTCTGTTTTTCAACTTCTCCACTTTAATCCTTCTCTTTTCACTTGTATCTCATTCCAAGAAACAGCTATCTTAATTCATATGTCCATTTGACTAATTCATAAAACAACAGCTTCATAATTTTAAGTAACAATGCACTGTTTCTTAAGTCATGTAGTGATATGTAAGAAGTAAAGGAATTACACACTGGATTACTTTATTTTAATTTTTGGGTTATATTTGATGGGAATTTTATGAGCATTAAAATCTAAATCTATCTTAACTACACTAACCACAAAGTTTTACCCTTTTCTGTGACTTTTGGAGCAATTTGTTTTCTATCAAATATGGAATGACAGCTCTCACATACTATTTAAATGTATTCACTTAAAAAAGGAATTCAAGAATGGATTAAAATACTCCTTTCAGAAATAAATGTTAACTAAGGCTACAAAAACTAAATAGAAGGAAACATCTTAAAATAACAGAAATACTAGGCTGGCCACTACATTTTTAGATCATTAAGTCATAATTTGCTTACAAGTAAGCAAATTATTTGAGTAAATACTGGAGGAGGACAACCTGCAACAGTTCTATAACAAATTGTTCAATAGAACTCCTGTTATCTGAAAACCAGGCAATTTCTACAAGGTCACTACACTGCTACCTAAAAAAAAGCATGCAACTAAGAAATGAAAGATATTTCCACTTGGAAACCAAATTTACACTTCCTAAAGGAACTAAAGTCCAAAACACAAACATCATACTCTGTCTTTTAAATCCATGGGTTATGACATGTTAGTTGGTCAATAAAAAAAAAAAATTAAAAAAAAAAAGAAAAGAAAAAAAAAATCCCTTCATAAATAGCTACATGCTTACCACTTTTTCAACATCTATTTCCTCTTCACTTGGGAAGTCAGAAGCACCATCCAGCATCTCATCAGCAGAATCATCAGTTTTTTCATCCTCTTCTTCCTCTTCCTCATCTTCCTCTTCATCCTCTTCCATATCATCAGCAGTTATATCAATAGTGGGCATGTAATCCTTTTTGTGTGCCCTCTGTTCTGGTGCTGTCAGGAAGTCACTTTTCTCTGATGTATCAGCTTTGTTATCTACTTCACTTCTATTTTCTAAAGGGGGTACAATGCTAGATATTTTGCTCCAAGAACTGTTAACATGTGTTAGAATATCATGGCCTGTTTTCATTTCTTCCAGAGAATCACAAGCGCCTTTTTCTTTGCTTTTGCTGCCTTCCTGCCTAGCTATGTTTCCTCTGCCTTCCTCCATATCAACTCTATGCTCTTCTCCTGAAGCATTATCCAGTTCTTTTGCAGAACCAATTTCAGACCTACTTCTTGTTTTCTCTACTGTGTTTTCCACTTCTATAGAGCCCTTGTACGCCCTCCTTTCCATATCTGGCTGTGCAGCATCATCCTGGAATTCTTGTTTGTTCTCAAACAGTTCAGTCTCACTTTGCTCCTCCTTGATCTTCACCTGTGTATCTTGCTCTTGTTGACTATGTAACTGCCCAGAACTTGCTCTGTTGTCCTCACCCATCTGTGTCTGTGCATCTTCTTCTTCCTCCTCTTTTACTGGTTTCTCCTCCCATTCAGCATGTGTTTGTTCCTTCCCATGGTTCCTCAACTGTGCAGCCTCCCAGTTCTCAAGACTCTGTGAATGTGCATTATCCAGAGGAGCAACCAAAGACTCATCTGATGACCCACAAACAGAGTTAGCTGAAACTGCCTCCACAACAGTTTCAGAACTGACCGGATCCTCTTTCTCTTCAGAAGCCCCTTTTTCTTCCTCATCATTTGGCTTCTCACTGATGTACGAATGGTCAGATGATATGACATCTGCAGAAATATCATGCTGAGAAGAAAAGCTATCATCGCAAGAACTCTCTAGCACCTTTGAGTTCTTCTCCACTATCTCTAATGCAGTGGAATTTCTATCACCACTAGGTGTGACGGTGCCAGATGCTGACTCTTCAACAGCATTTGACAGGTTAATCGACAACTCATCTTCTTCTTGTTTCCCATGTGGCACTGTGACATCAGACTCTGTAACTTCTGTGTCACCTGAGCATTGAGCCTTCCCATTCTCCTTCTGCTGAGCAGCACCTGAGTCCTCTTTCTTGCATATTTTCCTGTAATCCTTCTTCATCTGAAGAGATGCAAAATGGTGAAGAATAGAGTTTGGCACAGTCTTCTGTCCTGGGAGCTGAAGTAAAGCAAAACTTCCGGACTGTAAAGGTATGAGATTAGCGGTGGTGGCTGACAGACCAGCCGAGCTGCAGGCTATCTTAGACTCGGAGGCTGTTTGGTTTGTGACATTGCTGACAGCAGAGGAAGCGATCCTCAGAGTCAGAGTGCCTGCTTGTGACACAAAACTTGTTACTGAAGGAAGAAGAGAAGATGCTTGAGTGGATGGGTTGGATGGGGGGGATAACTTCGGTACTGCAGTTTGTACAGCTGAATTTGCAGCAGGAGAAGTGGAAGACACAGAGGAAGTGGGAGAAACAGGTGACTCAGAAGGCTTGGAAGGTGCAGGTAACCGGATTCCTACAATAGATCCTGTGAGGAAAACAAAACATCAACTGAGACTTTCTCAAAGCAGCTTTTTTCTTCCAGTTTTAGTATTTGATGCTGTACTAGAAACAGACTCCATTCTCAAGGATCATAATGGAATCAGGTGATTGACCTCAAGCTCTCAGTGGAAAAGTTGGTCCTGCATAAAGACTTTATAAACTTGAAATTTTTTAAGTAACACCACAATAAAACACATGAATTGGCCATTCTAAAACTAACAGACCTGATATTAAGTTCAAGCACTGAGCTTTTTGATCAAAAAAGACATAGCATTGAAAGTATTGCATTTTATTTTCCCATTTTACATTTACTGGAAAACAAGGAAATTGGGGTTTTTTAAAGAAAAAAAGAAAGTAAAAAATAGTGTTTAATTTTAAAATATTTTTGCTTTTCTTTCAATAAAAGACTTCCAAAGAGGAAAAACTATGTCAAAATTACACAGTTATACTACCACATTTTACCTTTATGAACTCTTCTGCAGCATTTCAACACTTCATAAACAAGGAGAAAAAATATTACCAACTGGCAACTAGTTTCTCTTGTTCAGCAAGAGCCTCAAAAGAGAAAGAAATTAAATAAACTTGTTGACTGATTCTTTACTACACCTCATGCTCAAACCTTAACTAAAGCTCAGCATTGCTTGCTCTCCTCCCCACAGTTTTATCTACTGTGCTTGCTTCTGCTCTCCCTTCCACCCCACTCTAACTCCCTCTCTTTAAAGTGTGTTTTGAAACAGGGAGAACAGAAGAGTAAACCTGCATTTAAAGTACATTTGGGTTAGAATTTACAAATATATACAACAGCATACCAACCTGCAACTTCTAAATCTTCCAACCCTGTCTTCCACTGTGTACTAGAGAAAAAGCTGAAAATCACACTTATTTTTCTTCCCACACTCTTAAGGAGGAAAAAAACGGGCAATTTCGTATTGTAGTATAACATTTCATCTGAATATCTCCTGTAAACACACTAACCAACCTGGAAACTTAACAACAACAGAGCAGCACTCCAATGAAACATGGGTAACAGCTCATTCTCTTTAAGAGAATCTCCAACAAGAATTGTTTTCGAATCACCAGGTCGAGTCCTGTAAGTTGTGACAGTACAATGGACATGGCTCCACTGCCACACATACACATAGGCTCTTTTACTTGCTCCCAAATTTTGTTGACTTAGCTATTAACTGCAATTTCTGAATTTTATACACATGGTATTTAAGTTGCATTGCAGCTGAATAATTACACTGTGTTCTTCAACTAGTCACACAGAACCAAATTAGACCCTGTTCAATTAATTTCAGCAGGTGAAAGCATCACAGAGACATTTATCTCCTTGCTCATTTCTGAGTAACACACCAGTCAGTCGTGAAAGAAGCACTGGACTTCGTACCTGGATTGCGGAGCATCACTGGCTGCACGCTGGGCTGAGCACCTGCAGTTCGGACCTGCTGCAGGGGAACAAGCTGGATGATCTGCCCATTGGGATGTCTGAACAGGTTCACAGCCCCAGGGCTCCTCAGGGGCTGAAGGACCATCTTCTGCCTCTGTGCCACCTGCGTGTTCAGTGGCCGCAGAGCAGAGGCTGTCTGGTGCACTGGAATCAGCAGTAATCGAGGTCCAACACGTTTGTCTGTTCCAGGAGCTATCTTTGGGGGAGTCTTACTTGCAGCTTGTGGAACAGCATCTTCTGAAATATTTTAATAAGTTACAAAAAAAAAAAAATCACTTTAAGAGACTGCCTACAAATCAAGCATTATTCTTAATAAATACAAGTGCAAATCTCTTTTAAATTTATTTGAAAGCAAGTTTTTCTCTTTTTATCCACAGAATGCATGGAAACAACCACATCAAAACAGTTTTGGGTTTTTTCTGTGTAGTTCCACTGACATTTTTCAACCATGACACAGGACACTAATTCCCTACCTAATTCCTGAACTCTGTGCCAACCATGAAATTCTAGCAGTTATAACTGTGCTATATATGTCTATAGGTCAAGGGATGATGTGATGCTTCGTGCTCACTTCATAGCAGTCACTGACCAGATAGTCACATTTTTTTCCTTTCTCTACCAGCACAGACTGATATACAGGAATACAAAAAGTAACTTAAGAGATGACATTAGGGTGATGAATAGGACTTTTTACCCTGTTTTTGAAAGGGGGACAAGGCAAGTGAGTCCATATTTAAATTGAAACCAGACACAGACTGTATCATTGCTGTGAAAAGAAGCAGAATTTAAAAAAAACAAGGGTTTGTAGTAATAATCCAAAGCACCTAAGCATTACCTCTTTTTGGAGGACTTGAATTAACTCCTGATAGTATCACTGGAACAGAGACAGCAGAGGAAGTCAGTGTGGTCACCACAGGCGTAGTTGCTGCAGCTGTTGTCAGTACAACTGTGGAAGTGGATGTTGTGACAACAGCACAAGTAACAGTTGGTGGTGTTACTACAGGTTTTGGGAATGATGTAGCTGCTACTGCTGCAACAATCCCTGTTGTTTTTGTTGTGCTCACAGTAGCAGTAGGAGTGGTGGATGGAGTAGTAGAGGTGCTGATTCCAGTTGTTGCAGGAGCAGCTGTAACTGCAATTGCAGGAGGAGAGCAGGGAGGTTCACCAGCTTTTGTCTGGCAAGGAGTGGTCACAGTAGATGCTGCTACACTGGTACTTTCCACAGTAACTGGAGAAGTGGTGGTAGCTGCAGTGACTGCAGAAGTGACTGTGCACAGAGCTGGAGATGGCACTGAGGGAACCATGGGAGCAATAACCGTGATTGGTGTGGGCTTGATACTCAGAAACTGTCGTCCTGAGGCCGTCTGGCGTGTGCTCGCTCCAGGAACCTTCTGCTGCAGAGCTCCTGCTTTGTTTATCACAAACTGGGCAAACACACCACCAGGTGAGGGTCGGGCAGCTGCAAATAAAAACTTGCAGGTCAAAATTTTAATAGATTTCCTCTTTGCCTTTCATGAGGTGCTACAACTGTAATTTCAGCATGAATTTGAGCCTCCTTTTTCTGTGTACCTTGTAATTAAATCAAAACCTTTATGGTAGTCCTGGATATGCCTTACATGTTAGAAAGACCTCTGCCTTATTCCACTACTGTAGCTTTTTACTGCATTTCTTCCCAGATACACAGAAGAATTAGCTTTTGAAGGGTTGTTCTTCATCGTGAAACTATGGACAATCCTAACTAACAGTGCAGGAAAATAAACATGTAAGTGAAATAATGGGCTCTAAGTATTTTCTAAACATCAAATTATTTGTGTAACAGCTTGTGTCATCTTTCATTTTTTACTGCTTCTTGATTTTCATCCCCCTTCTACTGTATTCATCTTACACAGGCAGAGGGGAAAGGGATGGGAAGGATACAGAGCTTCCGCTTCTAATTGCACTGACATCCAAACAACCGCAGACTAGATGGAACAAATTTAACCAATGGAAATGAATCACTGTTAGGAAGATCCTTTACCTCATCCCTTACCCTCTCCAAGGGACCAGAATATTGCATTTACATCACCCCAGATGCCTACAGATAGTACAACAGCATAGAGATTATGGACCAAGACCAACCTAAACACTGCAGTTATTTATGCATACAGCATTCTTAACCCAGATTATGCCAGAACTAGTACTTTAAACTTAAATCACATATGTTGCAATGACTTCACCCACCAATGAAACACAGCCAGCTCTTTCATACTGCATAAACACACAGAACGACAAGTTTTATTACAGGACAAGAAAAACAACACACCCATTTACACGGCAAAGAAAATTTAGGCAGAAAGAATAACAGATTATCAATCAGAAATTAAAGTTTTTCCAGGACACAGGAAACATCCTTTTCCCTTGCAAAGCTTCAGATCTTTAAATACTGGGTGGGATTATGTGGGTGGGTACTAGTCTTCTCTTTTTAAAGTCATGCAAAATGTAATAGTTAAGGGCAACTTCCTCTCTTGCCACACTGGGGTAACCATTTCAGTACCAACTCAGATACACAAGTAACTCATGAATCTTCCAGTTTTGTTGGTTTTTTTTTTTAAACTCAAAGTGCTGTCTAAATCCAACCCTGTTTAGCTTGTGAAATCCAATGAGATTAGAGACTGGCGTGGTTATTGGCTGCACACCTGCTGTTTCACTAATCCAAATTTGGACCATCTTGTCTTTCACTGCTGCTTCACACATCTTTGGCGGTCATAAGAATTATGAGTGCAACATCAACCGAAAATCTAATCAGTGAAGAACCATGTATTAGTGGTACTTTACTTGTTTGAAGTTATTCTGTGTTTGATGAAAAGCAATTAAAAATTACAGAAACGAAAGTCCAAAAATTCCAGTTTGTATTTGGAGAGTATCCATCCACTCTCATCTCTTGAAAATATGTACTAGTAGCATTAATAAAACAACTAATAGTCAACATCTGTAATCTTACTCTGAAGTCAAAACTTTCTGCTTTGAGGTTATTTACTGCAGAGGCATCTTATGTAGGCAATGCAGCCAAAGGCAGCATGCACTGTTGCACAGAAATCAACATTAACGCTGTACACTCACTCTGTACTTCAGCTTCACGCAATTTAAAACACAGTAATAAGTTCCAACCTACCTATCTGTCTCTGTGCTGGGACATGGGTTTTCAGAGTCGTCACAGTGGGGGTTGAAGGACTGCTGGTGGAAGATGTAGTTTTAGGAGCTGATGTTGTGGGCCCCTGGACTGATGGTGTCCCAGAAGCAGGAGTTTTAGCACTGGGTGCTACCTTGGAGATCACAGTACTGAGGGCTGCAATATCAAGTACTGTGGGCTGCAGCCTGCCTGTGATATAAGCTGCTAGCCGATTGGCAGGATGCAATGCCCCCATCTGTCCCAAAAGCAGTTTGGCCTGAGGATACCTTTTATCATTAACCTGAAAAAAGGGGAAAAGGGAAACTTTGTGAAAAGAACGCTAATTCACCACTTCTGGAGAAGTGTTTCATTCTGTGGGACTTCTAAATGTCCTTTTCAAAGAACCATTGCAATTCCAACTGGGAATTCCTAATTTCCTCATTGCTCAGGAGAATTTCAAACAACCCTTGTTTTATCTTTGTAATACAGATTTTAAATGCTGCTCAGACTCACATAAAACCAGAGAGTCCAAGGAACATGTGAAATCACTGAAATTAGGTAAGAATGAAGCTAGCACCTGTTTTTCCTGTCCCATGCTTATGCTGTAGTCCTGAATAAAAAAAGGTTCCCTAATTGAAGGACAATTTTGGATAAAATTCTCAAACCTAATTAAGACCTAGCATCACAAAAGAAAGAATACTGATGACATATACATTGAGACAAAACTTTAAAGAGCTTGTAAAAGCTGCATCAACTTTTTCCTTATCCACACTGTTGTCTGATACTGTAATTAAGGCATGATGAGTTCCCTAATTTAAAATTCCAAGCTGTAGTGGTAACAGACTGCACAGGAAAAAAACAGAACATCTTGCTGAATGTCAGGCTTTATGCCTAGTGGACAATGGGAAGTTTTGGTAGTGCTGCATTTTGCTTTCACATTGTTTGATAATACCTTCTAAAAGCCAAATGTATTTAAGACACTACTAAATAAACAGTAGTTTTTATTGATCAACTTTTATTGAAGGTAAGAAATCTCCTCACCTTTTTCTCTCCACTAGCTTCTCTTTCTGAGGGTGTCATATCTGCAAAGTGTCATGAAAACATATTTTACTCTGATTTTCTAATTCATATAATTTTCCTCAAAGTGGCTTTACTATAACCACAAATAGCTATGATGGAAGAAGAGGATTTTCATCCTAATCCTGTAGTTCCTACTACTAATTCTTAACATCATGTCAGCAACATAGAACTGCAGGGAAAAGACCCTGTAAATTTAGGATTATAAAGTCTCCTAATGAAAAATATATATTCTACAAAGAAGATTCAGGCTGTTAGTGAAGATTAACAGTTAGCTGTAGCAAAAAGCAATTTTAATGTTTACAGTTTTATTTTAAAGTTTTGTCACAGTGTATACTTCCCCAGAAAATATTCTTTCTGTGGACTCATACAATCATTCACTTAGAAACATGTGTCAAATGCACCTTCAGAGGGTTTCACAAAGAATTGAAAAGATCTTGAAAGAGATTCTGCACTTGGGTCAACAAGACCCAAATTGCCAAAAAGACAAGTTAAACCATCAGATTTCAGGATTCCGATCAGATTTCCTGTTACTGAGTAAATCTTGAAAGGGATAAGCTTATGGAGAGGAATGCCACCAGATACTATCTGGATAGGCAAAAAACATATTAAAGAGTGCTCTCCATGTCAAGGAGTTCTGGGATAGTACTGGATGAAACTGCATCTAATCTCCACAGTAAAGGCAGAGAGACCCACCTGAATCAAGCCCGAGGGGCTCATATTAGCATTGCATTTGTAGGCAACCAGCTTTCCTGCAGGAGAAACCCCTGCATAAAAAGGCAAGCCTTTGCCCCCATGCAGCTTCTCCCGCAGCTTGTCCGCTGGGTCTGCTTGCGTGACCTTTACATTTTCTGAGTTATTGCATGCCGCCACTGTGCTATCAGGAGTCTCCAACACAGGGATCTCAGGCTTCTCGTCCTTGACCTGGTAGGACGGCACTGAAATTTTCACTCTGGAGGAGCAGACAGAAGGATGGTTCTCATCCTGGGCCTTGTATTCCGAAGCCAATTCAATAATGAAGCTACCCACTTTGAGGCACTGCGGTGCGTTACTGTTGATATGCTGTGATAAGATGGTCAAGATCTTATTGTGATCTTCCTCCAAGTTGCAGTCAGAGATAATCTCGATAAGTTTGGTTGGTTCACCTTGAGTGGTGTGATGAACATAGGAGGTGGAGAAAGAGTCCCCCTCACTACGGGAAGAACACCAGCTTTTCTCTGAGAAAGAATTGAAATAGGTTTCTGCAATGCTATGGCATTTTAAGTACCTGGATAGTCAAACAATTTCATTCTGCCCACACCTCCACCCTTAGCTCCATTCAGCTGCAGGCCAACAGCAAGTAAAAGAACTGTTCAAAGCATCATCTTTCCCTTGCAGAGCTTCACAAACAAGCAAAAACTCACTGCAAAACTAATGTAATTATTTCTCACGGTTCAATCCCTGCAGCCATACCACGTCACGTTGTATCCCATTGCATCACAAGCTAAACGAAGCCGGGTTGTTTCAATACATGGGTGAATATTCTCCAAACACACCAACATGGTAGAAAGCATCACTGGTTATTCAAGAGATGGCACTTCTCTCTTTGAGTCAGAAAAGCACCCATGTCCTACAATGGCATAAGGGGACATGCCACTAGCAGAACTGTCTTTTGCAGAAGATGTGTGAACAGAAGCGTGACCTTTTGTTGTTATTAGAGCTACAATGCTCTTTTTTTGCAAAACTAAGGATGTTGATCCCTGTGTCCTGGCCATTTTAATTTCACCTACCAATGCACCAGCATTTTCAACTAATTGTATTATTTTTCCATTCCCATCCTTAAATGTAGCATGCGCTGTTGTATACATTAAACAGGAAAAAGATCAGCTCAAAAAGGCAGATACGGTTCTTAAGTGGATGACACAATGCCTCTAGTGTATGTCTCATTTAAGGCTTGCAACATGATTTGGGCCGCTTCAGACGGAAAGAGAACATGGATGTCTAGCCTATTTCTTCACAAGCTAGAAACTCAAACCCAGAATCACTAACACAGCAAAACTTCAATTTTTCAACTTGAACAAATTCAACATCAAACAATTCCTTGTCCCAACCAGTTCTATGTGAAGAACATGAGGATCCCATCCTCCCAGTGCTACTTAGATATTTAATTCTTCAGTAACTACAAAGTGATAGTAAAGAAAAAAGTGGAAGACAAAAATACCCTGACAAAGCAAAGCTGTTCATCTCCATTCCTTTCCAAGTATCTAATCATCTGTCTTGAAGACAAGTCTGCAGTTTTATACTTTATTGCTAAACAAGCTACTGGCAGCACTGGTCATTTTACACTTAGAGCAGCAGCAAGCACTGGATATTTAGTCTGCTGTATCTCCATCTGCTGCTACAAAAACAGGAAGCTGTATGCATAAGATTTTTATTAACAACTGTAACGACTCCACCAGCAAACCTACTTCTGGTTCATCAGTAGCTACTGGTTTTTAAAGAAATACTGCAAAAACATGTAACTAACAAGTGGAATTATACTCCAGACTCAGCTCTTACCTCTTGATGCATCTTTGTCTTTGTCTACCTCACAGGTTGCCTTTTCAGGAGACTGAAGCTCTGGTTCATGCTCCTGCTAGAAGAAAGAAATGCAAGAAAATATTCACCCTAGACATCTTACACACTAAAAATCACAGCACAAAATTAACGAGGTCACCCCAAATCATAGAAATATGCTGTCTTTGACTGTGTTACAGGCTTCATCTTAGAAGAGCACTATTAACAATGAACATTTAAGCCTTACACAATAATGCATTTGTCACAGACAGGAATCTCCCCAGACAAGAAAATGTAATATCACAGTAACAGAGTCAGTTTACCAGCACTGCAAAGTGATTTAGGCTCCACCTTCCACTGCCCCACCACCAACAAAAGCAAATCAAGCCCTCATGTCACACAGGAGTCTCTGGGGAAAATATTACTTCGCAATTTTCAACATTTCTGCCTATTCTATAATACACACTAGTTACAGTGTGATCTCTTACCTTTACACTACAACTCTGTGAATCATTTTTGTCTTTTTGCTGCTTTTTCTCCTCTCTCTTGGGTTCATAGGGTCGCACCCTTGCACAAGTCATTAAACTTTCAAAGTACATGTAGACAGGATCCTTGTCCTCCTCTCGAATCTAAAAGAAAAAAAAAAGGAGATAAAACCCTCTTTTCTCTGTTCTGGATGCACATCAGATTCACAAAACAGCTCCGCTTTCTAAAAAACTTCAACATAAATGCTTCAATAGTAAGGGTCAAAAGAAAAGTCTAGCATTTAAAGCTAGATCTGCCTTCTCAGTATCATCACATAGCCACCACCAGCTCCCTGAGATTCAAACCCATTCAGATATTAAGTGAAACAACAAATCCTAAGTGCCATGCATTGTTTAACATTATCTGGTATACATTAAATAGCTACTCTGTTATGTTTGTTCTTCAGATATAACTACACTCAACAGCTGTTCTTCCTCTATTGCTGTTGTTGCTTTTCTCTGATACTAAGTTGAGGGGAGACACAAACCCAGATTCTTAGAACACTGGCAGTGAAACCTCAAGAAAGAAAAAAAAAAAAAAAACCAAAAAAACTCCAGAACTACACTGAACACTTTGTTTCTGTATCTCAACACTTTTTGCTAGTAATTCATACTTATATAGGCTACAATATGTAGCTATTAACTTTACAAACATGACAGGACTAAACTGTGACAAAAATAGCATATATTACTGTATTTTTAAATGAGGCTATAAATTAACCATAATCACCTTCCACATCTCCATACTGCTATAATAAATTCTCAATAGAAGATGGACATAGTAAAATTCTATATATAATCAATCCATTCTAACTTATCAACACACCTATAGGCAATCAGTCCTAAGCTTTCACCTCAAACTTTTCTAAAATCATCTAGTACAGAGGCTTTCGGCACTATTTGTTTTAATTTTCAGTACAAGGAAAAACATGCTTTTTTTTTTTTTTCTCTTACCACTGGATTTGGTCTAGGAATGTACATTCTGCTTGGTTTTGTTCCACTGGAAGATCTGTTCTTACTAGGAAGCCAGACCTCTGGGTTGGGCAGTACCATAGATTTAACTGGTTCAATAACAGATGGTGTTGGGACATAAATTGGCTCTGGATCTACTTCACCTTCCACCCTCACCCACAATGGACAATTCCTAACAGGTTGTTCTGGCTCTGAATCACAGATAGCTGAAAAAAAAGAAAAAACAAAAATTACTTACAAATAAAACACCATTTAACACAGCAGTAACAGAATTTTTTGTTTGAGGTCTAGCCATGCGGCAATCACTAATCCAAACTGCCAGAAAATCCTTCTGGACGCTTTTCTTCTGTCAAATTCTAGTCAAAAGTGACTGGGATTTGTCTACAAGAAAAAAAAATGAAAATAAAAATGTACACTAATCCTCATTTCTCACTTTTACTGTGATAAAAGATCTGAAAAACCACTGAAAATAAGTGAGCTCCACTGATGCTGCTTACTTAAAAATTGCAAAACACAAAAAAAAAAAAAAAAAAAAAAAAGAAAATCCCAGACCTGTATACTGGAGATATATGGAAGAATTAATTTATTCCAGTAGAACACCAGAGAATATTTTGTGTTAGCTATTGCTAAAAATATTGTTAGGAAAAAACTGAAAATGTAAATTCACAGGCAGTTTCTACCAATTTGGTTTTCTGAGCATACCTTAAGCCAGATCTGAAATTACCACAAATAACTATACTTCCAAGGAAGTCCAGCTATATACAGCAACTGAAAATGCACCTCTAGATAATGACTTGTTTACAAGGAAAGATAACTGCACTGTAATAGTGAACATTACCAATAATGACAGCAGTAATTATCCCATATCTATCATAGTCTTTTTAAAGACATTTGGAGAGTTGAACAGGAGTTTAAACTACCAAGAAGAAACTCCAACTATTTGATTCAATAAATAACTACACAGTGCCCAAAATGTTGAGCACATAAGTAAGAATTAAAAAAAAAAAGATATTATTTCCTGTAAGTAAGCTGGATTTAGAAATGGCATCACTACTACATCTTAGGAAAAAATGCCCATGAAGTTTGGTGGTTTGCTGTACGTAATCTCCACCAATACTCACTGTATTCCACCCTTTTTCTCTTCTTCCTATCCTTCTGCTTTATCTCCTCTTCTTCCCCATCACCCTCTTCTTCCCCATCTTCATCCTCTTGCTGTTGTCCTTGTGTTCCAAACAGCACGAGATTTCCACGCACAGCCTTTTTCATAATTTTCTTATGCTTTGATCCTCCCTTCACCAGCAAGACCCTCCTCTTGAGGCAGGTACACCCAAACATGCAGTCTGGCCGGCGGCAGTGGGTGGGCTGACGTTTCTCCAGTGCCAGACTGGCACATATGCAACCCAGCCGGCAGAAATCATTGTTGCAAGGAGGTGCTCGTCGTCTTATTATTTTGTGGATAGGTTTGCTTTTAAGAGATGCCTAAAAAAAGTTTTAAAGAAGCATAAACTTCAAATTTTCATAAGAGGAATATTTTAGTACAATGCAATCAAGTATATGCAAAATTGCTGTTCGAAGTTCATTTAGAAAACCCCTCGAGCTACATTGTTTACATACAAAAACTTGTCCTCTATACCACAAAAACCCCCAAAATCCCCACAGAACAGAGTTTCAATTTGAAGTTTTTTGAGAGACAACTGGAGACAGCAAAACCATCCTGATAATAAGCAGGATGTGAAAAAAGCAAAAGTTATCATGGGACAACCAGGTTACATGACCAGGATTTTCTTGCGGTTAGCTCAACTGAAAACATCAAAATGAAAATAGCAAGGAAATGCAGCTACTGAATAAGAATTGTTTTAACTCAAATTTCAATTGTGAGAATTTTAAACAGTTCAATTATTAATTTGTATCAATACACTATTATCACAATTAGCTTTTTCCCCTACTGCTAATTCAGCATTCCTCAAGTTTCACTGCAAAGACACACCACAAAGGAATCTCATGCTTTATCATGATCCTTAGAAGCGTCAGTCTTATTTTCTGCATCACTATGCATCATCCATAAGCAGGTAGATTAAAAGCAACAGCACAGAAAAGAAAGAAACTATTACAGATGTACCTGAGCTGTAAGCAGGGTTACCAAAGAGATGTCTGCTCGCTCTTCAGTAATATAGGTCCGTGGTTTCCCATCCCAGAGAGCACAGTCTTCCAAGTCCATTAACTTCACTTGAGATTTAGACAAACCTGGTGGACGAGGTGCTTGGTGATGCTGTGGTGCTTGACGCAAACTGATCTGTTTTGGAAAAGTATTTTCATCCACAGTTGGCAGCACAAAACCATCTGCTTGGTTACTCAAACTGCTAGCAGGCTTAGCAGACTTTTCCCCGGACACTGACAAGTTCTGCTTCTGCTTTGGAGGAAAAGGTGAAGGCAAAATAGGTTTGTAAGATGATTTTGCTCTACTGTTTGTAGATGTCTGTCTGGTTTGAGTCTTTGTTTTCCTAGAGGTAGATGATGGAGGAACAGGCTTCAATGTGTAAGATGTTGATGGAATTACAGTGGACTGCTTCTTTAAAACACTGTCGAGCGTTCGAACATAGCTAGTGCTCTTAGTGGGAAGCTGATATACCACAGGAGAAGTGGGAGTGTCAGAAGAGAATCCCATACTTGTTTCCATCAATTTCCCTTCATTTTCCAGGTACTCATCCAGCTTGTCACTACAGAACGCTGAGCGATTCTTCAATGAACCTTCTGAACTGCCACCTAAATAAATGAAGAGTACTTTAACTCCTGGACTTAAATTTTATAATAATCAAACACGGTAGGATAGTTTTGATTATACAGCTCTAAAAAATGCACTCTTCCACAATAATAGCATATAATACAGGCACACCAAATATAATCCATTCTGAAATACAACCAGCAGCCTGCACAATTGTTTTTGTGGAGATCTTACACCTGCATTTGTGGTGGGCTGGCCTTGGCTGGACTGCAGGTGCCTGCCAAGCCACTCTATCACTCACCTTCTCAGCAGAATGGGGGGGTTAAAAGTAAGCTTCATGGGTCAATATAAAGGAAGTTTAATAAAGCAAAAGCAAAGTTTCTCTCTTCCCTCATTCATCTCCATTCTGACAATGTAAGAATGGAGATTAACAAGGGAAGAGAGAAACTTTGTACCAGTACAAAAAAATTCTTTAATCGTAACAGTCTCAATACAAAAAAATACATCTCTTACTAAGACAGACACAAATACCAAACAGCTAGGTCCATGAAAGGTCAGGAAAATGGCCACATGTTGGAAATATGTACATTGATCTCTCTCTTTTTACGTTTTTTTACCTTCATTTCTAGAAGCACCATGAAGTTTCCCTCGCCAGCCTTTGATTTTTGTGAAATCATTTGTCTTTCCTGTCCTGGAAACAAAAGAAAATCCAGTATCTGGAAAAGAAGAAAGCTAGCCTCAGTTTATGAACCAAGTTTAATTGCATCAGTGTCTTAGCAAATGCTGCTTCTTCCTTTTCAGGGATAGGTGAACAGTAGCAAATTCAAAAGATTTGAAGCAACTTAATTTTTTCTATTTGTTTTTTTAATTAACAGAATACTTAAGAGAAGGCCAAATTCCCTGTAGAGCTCTGCTCTATGGCTGAGCACCTGCAATCCCACACACATAGTGTTTCCTTTATTTTCTGGTTTGGTCTCCTTGGCATTTAGCAAAAGCAGTTGGCTCTGAAAGTCTAATGGGCCAATCAACTAATTAGCGGGCTAAAATGGAAGAGCCAGGTTTTGAGCTCATACTACAGCTTCACTCAGCAAGAAAAGTGATTTGATTCTCTCCCCTCAGTTGGGCCAATGGCTTTTATAACACCTGCAGAAACTTCATTTAATGTTCACTGCTCTGTCAAATTCATATGAGTATCTATTAGGGGCATGGTCAGTGAATAACCACAAAAGACAAACAGTTACATCTCTGTCAAGTTAGCGTCAACTGTGGGAGCTAACATGGAATGTAAAGGTACTAACAGGGATCTGTGTGGTCATTTAACATATTCCTAGGCTAGAAATAATTGCATTGGACACTAAGCTGACTGAGGTCTTCTGAATTGAATCTTCCTCTCCTGCAGTGTAAACCATCTGAAATTCAATGTCTGCCTCTACCAGCTCCTAAAAGCAGTAGATTAAGAAAGACATTAAGTAATCAGAATACTACAGTGAGAGAAACAGTTAAGTAGAAGAAGATAAGCATATAAGATAAGCTACACTTTGCCCATCCAGGTCACTATTGAATACAGTACCTACCAACAGTATGAGAACCACAGTCACAGTATGATTCACAGGATAAGAAATGCACTTGTTTGGATACCAAGCAAATTTAAAAAAGAACAGTCAGTCACAACTTTTGTAATAAATAATTATCATGAAGTTATAGGGTAGCCCCCATGTGGCATCTCAAGGCCTTCTTCTGGAAAATTCTGATACTCAACTCAGTGACAGACAACATTTTTTTGTTTGGTATGTGAGCAGTATCAGACAAATTCAGATTGCTTAATCTTTTTCTGAGCAATTTGAGAGGTCAGTATAAAATAGACAGATGCTATTACTGGATCACAACCATCACAAAACGGGAACCCTCAAAATAATCCAACCACAATTACTCAGGACTCCTTGCCCAGTAACCACAAAATGATCTACAGAAGTTCTCCTATTTTGTCATTTTAGAATCATTTTCATCTCTTTAGATACCAAGTTGAACTAAATAGCCATTCTCTCCTTCTCATTGATAATAAAAAGGTGACACTTGAGATTACAGCAAATTTATATTCCACCCACCTGGAGAATTGGGGTTGGTACCTGGATAGCTCCAGAGAGAGTAATTTGAATAGGAAAGAGGAAGTTGCACACCCAAATATTTCAAATCAATGCTCATTGTTGGGTCCACAGAATTCAACTTCAGTCCCACTACAAGAAATAAGTAACAGTAAATGTCTCAAGGAAGTAAGATGTTAGGAAAAAGAAAATCAAGATATTCACTAAAAGATTAACCATTCAGTGACCATAGGCTTTTCTGGCATTTCCCCACCATTTTAAGAGACTTGAAAAAAGCATTACTGCCATAACAGTTACTTCCATTGGATTTATAGCAGGTATAAATTCAAGAAATTTTACACAATGGGAATTTGAGAAAAAAACTGAATTACTTTTCATCATTTTTTTGACTGCTACTGAAGTTTTCACAGAAATTTATTAACCATTGTGCCAGTGTTGTAAAAAATCTCATAATAAAACTTTCTATCTGTTTTTCTGAATAAATCGGCACCATTTACATCTTTGAAGGCTAGAGTTATTCTCTAAACCCAACCCAGCTGACTGATATTTCATATCCCTAAGTTACCAATCCTGCCAGCAGTACTTACACATCCCCTTTTGTACTGAGCTAAACTCAAGCAAGAACATATATCACACATACATTAGCTTCAACCAGCAATAAGAGACAAGAAACCACATTTTAGCTCTGAAGAATGTGTGTGTGTTTGTTTGACTGCTATGATATGAGTTTAGGCAGCTATTTCAGGACCCATCTGGTCCTGAAATGGGGAAAAATGGCTATAAAGAAACGAAACAGTCTGTGTTGTTAAAGGCACTGAATCATTTGTGGTGGCATCAACATGTTCCTTCATTAACAATCCCCAATAGCCAAATTGAAAGATTTACTTGGTAAGAAAAGCTATTTTTGTCAATGGCAGAAATAATATAGATACAGAAGTGATGAGAAAATTAAAAGCTAGGAAAATTGTACCTTTTCAGGAAATATTGTTATACTGAATTCAAGAAACCATTCTCAATAAAATTCAGCTCACAGCTGGGAGCTGAGAACTTTTATTTTGTCTTTTAGCTATAGAAACTTTCAAATGTTGCTCCTGTTGCCCACAAGTTTGAAATGAATACATTAAATGTATGCATCTTGAAACTGAGGATGTAGGGCTTGACAAGGCTCAAGAAACAAAGTCATATTTGCACATACAGCAGAAAGCTTGTGCTGGCCATACACATTTATGCTCACTAGTGGAAACACAGCAACCAGATTACTAGCAGCCCGAAAAAAATTGACATGAAACAAATCTCAAGCATGGTTATTTAAACAGATACTGTCATCACAGGCAGTCTAGTGAGATGTAATTTTCATATCTACATAGGAAAAACAAGAAGTAAGTCAGTCTCATGTTTTGTATAAAAATATGTCGACTGACAAGGGTCAAGATGCCATTCATGTCTTTTTTTTTCTATTCAAATAAAATTGAAAGAGTACAGAGTTTATTTTTCTTTACTCTCCTTTTTGCCACCTGCAAAAAAAAGCTTATCTTTGTTTTACCCTTAAAACAAAAATAAGAACATCACACATACAGAAAATCTATTTTTTCAGTTTAGGATCACAAAGTAAAAAACACCCAAGACAAAACCCAAGAGGATGAGCCCAAGAAGTGTAAAATGGAATGACTGCAGCCAGGAGCAGGCAGCCAGAGGAGAACAAATGGTAACAGTTAATTATTATGTCAATAAAGACATCCCCATACACAACAGGTGAATAATCACTTTTCAAAATTTCTATCACTTCCAGAGCATTGTTAAATTTCAGTTGCTGTAAGCAAACAGTAGCAAAGAAGAACTAGAAGAACTTTCTCATCTTTATCAGCTGCAGCTGATTAACCTGAAAGAGGTAACATGACAACAGTGCCTTCAATTTTCAAGAATATAGTCAGGAATTCAAATCAGCCCAGTTACAAGAAGCATCCCGTTGCACTGCAGTGCTCCAGCAGGAACTTTCCTTTTAACACACTTAAGTTGGATTCCCTTCTTTCTGAAGCATTTTCCTGCAATTCTGGTGCCTCTAAAATCTAGACAGCCTCCATCACCCTGTTTTTAACTTCACAGATCAAGAGCAATTGTAGGGTTCAGGTACTGCTCCAACATTTCATCAGTGAATCTCAAATAGAATCTTGAACTTCTCAACCACACTGCTGAGAATCAAAACAGAGTTAACATCAAAACTGCTATGTCGGTTCCTTCCAGGATCTCAAGTCTGCAAGGCAAGAGATCTGTAATTATTTGGAAGATGAAGGCAATCTGAAGAAAGTCTGGTTCCTTGTCCACATGCAGCAGTATGTCCTCAGTCTACACAAGAAGGAAGCAGCTTCTTCCTTCACTTCTTCTTCCCTTTCTCAGTCCCAGCTGTGGGTTCTCAGCCCAACTGGGCTTAGCACTTCTTTAAAGGGGTAGGGATGGATAATGTTAATGATAATGAAGTCTAACAACAAGAGTATTCATAGTGTAATTCACTTCACAGCCCAATCAGATTGCATCTCTTGTAGTAATGCTCTTGCTGCAAACAGTTTTCCTGTGTCTTCTTTTCCCTCTAAAAATTAGAAGCTGTGGTTTATCTCCATCATTGCTGAATTGCAATTTCACTATTTAACAAGCTCAGCAGATTACTATCCAACATGATGGAAATGATGGTCATTACCACTCAAGAAAATCAAAATTCTTCAGATGTCTTCTTCTTAGCCTAATGCTTGACATTTCTTGTCCATTTTTTAGTATCTGTGAACTGCTCAAAGCCCTTCAGAAGGCGCCTCAGACTTCAGCTGGAGAAAAAGCATGTGGGTTGTACATGTTCCCAGTTGCAGGATTATCTCAGGAGTAAAAGCCCTCCTAAGTGCTGTAGTTGCCAATGTACCACATGGTTGCCAACATACTGTAATTTTATACTTTTTTTGGGTAAAAATTAACACCTAGGAGGTCCACAATAAAATCCTAAAATGGCTTAACATTTCTAGTTCTAATCACACACCATGCATAAACCATTCAAGACAGTCCAATGTTCTTCACCACAGAAGCTCTGTGAGGGCCCAGAACAGCTCATATCAGAACCAAGATCAGTATTTGCAGACTCAATCCCTACAGTGTTACAGTTATGTGTTTGAAACAGTCAGGGCACACCTCAGGAGTATGCAGTACAATGTTTCCGTGTGTATCAATGATTTCATCACCGGCTCTGCTGCCAACGTTAATGTCATTGGTCTCAGGACTACCATTACTGATGTCTTTCAGCATCATAAGAAGAGAGAACATGAAGTTCCACTCTGTGGATCCTTGTATTTTCCTCCATCTATCTCAGAATAACACTGTATATAAACAGAAGATCACAAACTACAAGTACCTTGCTTAGCCCTTTAACATGGCTAGTGAACTGGATAAATAGGGACTCATAGAAATAAGGACTCAAATCACAGTAAATGTAGTCTTGGTTAAGTGTTGCTGGATCTCTAGCTCTTCTACTCACCAAGAAATGCCGACTTTTATGAAGGAGTAAAACCAACTCTAACTGCTTTCAACCAGGTTTGGGTCATTACAAAACAGGCACCATCAAAAGGCTCAGCAACTTCTGCAAGAGGCACAAAACATGCAGACTCCTGCTCTCCTATTGGAGATTCAGGAGTCACCTTTTGCCACCTCCACATTTTCTAGTTTGCAACAAAAATGGGTGCAGATGAGAATCCAGGTCCCAGCCATATCAGGCATACACAGTATTGGCACCAGTAGGAAATCATCAGCTGAGTACGACTAAGTGTAATGACCAATCAGGCTTATCAGTATGTACATGACCACTTACCTTCCTGAAGGCTAGGATGTATTACTTGTTTATGCCTCAAGGTCTTCAGCTCTTCCATCAGCTCCTTTTCCAATATTTGTATTCTTGCTTGACAATCTACTCAAAAAATAACAGAACATATAAAAAACATTTGCCATGCAAAAAACCTGACCTAATTATTAATTTTTTCAGTGTGTCTTTACAAATTCCCTTATTGCAGGAAAGAGCCACTCACAAAAAAAAAAAAAAGTACCTGGATCACTTGTAGTCAACAAGGGAGCCTGAAGATTCTGTGACTCTTCTCCACCAGCTCTATCAACAGTGTTAATGTCAAGAGCTTCCTACATACATGAAGAGCCTTGAGTAAGTTAAGATACCTTAAAACACTTAGATGCAAAGTAGACCACATCAAGTACTACCAAAATTATTCAAAACATGAGACTGTTTCATAAACAAGCATGCATTCCTTTATACAGAACTCTAGATCCCTCTACTTTTCCCTAAGCTGCAAGAAGTAACACCATGTTATGAGTAACACAGGGTCAAAATAAGAACAGATTTGGAGAAGAGGTCACAAAACTAAACTCGGTTTAAAAGAAAATCAGCTGTAAGCACAAAGGCTTTACAACTGAACAACAAATTTTTGAATTTTACTCCACAACAATGAGGTTTTACCTTTGATGCAAAGGACACAAAAAGAACACCATCAACATCTTCAAGGTCTGGTTTAACATCTGGAAGGATATTCACAGGCCCCAGAGAAGTGTTCTTGCTGGCTACTACATTTTTCCCTATACCTTTAGGTGGTCGACCAGCCTTGGAAATTTTCAGTTTCCGGGGCCTTCCTCTTTTATTTGTAGCTGATGATAGAGTGCTTTGATTGTTACCAGAGCCTTTGAGGGACATAGGGTTCTTCAGTATGCCAGGCCTTTTTCTGCCACCAATCTCTTTATCTGGAAAATCACAACTTACTGAGCCCCTGAGATTAAAATTAGGTAATTTGGATAGAGCCCACTGGGCCTCTCTGATTGAACAGTATTTCTGTGACATTTTACTCCCAGGAGATTCTTTCTTCATAACTAACTCCTCAGGCCCAGTGACTGTGCCTGAGCAAGAGTCTTTGTGATTTTCAAAACACACGGGCAAGGAATCCAGGATCGCACCCAAAGGGGATTTATCCTTCTTGCAAGAGGAAAGCATGGTCTGAGGCAGCTCAGATATCTTCACTGTGCTCTTCGTGACTGTACAAGGCTCCAAATAGACCACAGGCATCTTACCACTATCCAGTTTTAACATTTTTGCTTTGGCAACACCTGAAGGACTGGTTAGCATACGCTTCCTAGATGTGAACTCTCCATCAGTTCCATCTGTTTCACGGCGTCTCATTAGGTGTTTTTGTACAACAGGATCATCATCATCAGTGTTGGAATATTCATCAGTTTCTTCATCTGTGTCTTCCTGTTTCACAGTTATTCCTTGTGTGCAAATATTTGACTCGTAGTCATAGTCATCTACTGGCTCCTCTTTAATGACTACATTAAATTGTCCATTCGGGTCCAATGGAGATGCCACACGGGAATTGCTCTCATAACTGCTAGCAATGGGACTGGGGTGGGAGAGAAGGGACAAAACCAAAATACAATGTAAGATTTTTATTTTATCAAATCTCCTTTACCAAAACTGCGCCATCTCCCACAGTTCTTGGTTATATTGTAAAAAGCCTCTAAAATGCTCCCAGAAAAAAGTCTGCTAAATAAGCTGTCATTTTCAAGCTTACATTTTTAGAAGTACTCAAGAAACCCCAAGAAATGGCCATTATTAAGAACAATCCAACTTCTTATCTGAAGGCAGCAGCACAACTTCCTTCCCTACTAATATCAGGGTGACATTTGCCCTTTTTCCTCTTTTACTCAACATGAACTCATGCTAAGCTGTCATATTTGAAATGCTCAGAAGCAGCCTTAGTTTGCTGTGTATCTCATTAAGACACTACTAAAGCCATTATGCTTGCAAGTAAGAAGCCAAGTGAGCCCTTAAAGCACCAAAATTTTAGTTAATGCACCCTGAAGCCATATGCAGACAATTCCTAAATTCAACTGTTGTTTGAACACTTACAGAATACTAATATCCTACTGAATTCTGCTGCATTTTCCACTAAGTCTGAATCCTAACTTAACCAGAATTCAAAATACCATGCATTAGATACTGAAGACTAAGAGTACAGGCAGCTCATAATGGGCTTCTTTGAGGGCCAGACAGATCTAGAAGAACTACAGTCACCAGTCTTCTTTAGTGTATCAGAACCTGGCTCCTTGTCATAAGAAAAAAACACTAACGTATGAAGCCAGAAACTCATATCCAGAATAAAACTCAGAAAAAAAAGGTCAGAATTTATTTACTCAATGTATCACATAGTATTCAAATAATACCTTTATACTTATATGATACACTATATATAATTTAATTATATTAAATTATTATTGTCAACTTTGTGTTATTAAAATGTTATTAAAAGTAAAATTATTTGTTAATGACAACAATTTCAAGTAAAATTTAATGCAATTGCAGTACTAATATATTATATAGAGAGTAAATATTGCTTTATATATACTGGAAGTATATATGTATGTGTGCCTATTTTATCATTAACATTATCCATCCCTATCCCTTTAAAGAAGTGCTAAGCCCAGTTGGGCTGAGAACCCACATGTGGGACTGAGAAAGGGAAAGAGAAGTGGAGGAAGAAGCTGCTTCCTTCTTGTGTAGACTGAGAACATACTTCAGGGAGAAGAGCTGGAACACACAAGAATCACAACACAGAGCTGGGAGTATTCCCTTTATGGAGAAACACTGCAGTATTAAAACAGGAAGCTGGCAGTCAAGATACAAATGTATATATTTACATATAAAATTCTAAAGCGAAGCTACCTAGAAAATTTGTTGCAACTCATAAGGACACTAAGTAACCATTATTAAGCTTAAAGCACAAACATGACTCCTGAGGGAACAGCAGGCAGCAGGAGACTGGAATACCAGTCCTGTTTTGTCTACTGTTTTCTCCGGACAATGAGCTTCCTATTAGAAATTTCCTAACTTTCATGTAATTAATAATGTGAAATGTAAGATTAAAAAGCCTTTCTGGGTCAGTGAGTTACTGTGAAAGAAATGAAAAGACAGATTACTTGTAAATTACTGGCAGCTGAAAATCCTGCCACAATACTAAACTAAGAGGTTGATTCAGCAAAGCTCATCCACAACTAAAATTAATATTATTAAGACTCATCTGCTCTGCTATTTTAGAATTCTTGAAAATCAAGAGGCAAAAAGCCCTAACAAACTTGCAGGCCAGGATTTCTATTTGATATCTGGAACTAAAAAGCCCTGCTGTAAAACTGAAACTTCAAGACCCAAATATTGTTTTATTCCGGATAATGCAACCATAAGCCAGGTGGTGACAAGAGTGAGGTATGACCCGTGCATGTATATGCACAAGAAGATAAAGCATTTGCACAAAATCCTGTTTTAAAATTTTGATGCAATAACCAACTCCTCAAAGAATAAAAAAGTGGCTTTCAAGCACTGAACCAATTTCATCTGGCCTTAGTTTCTGAAGTTACATGCAACCTAAGTAGTCACAGAAACTTCTCTTCCTCTAATTATGGGAAGATGAATCAAGGCAGGTTGTCCTCTCAAAATCTTCAATCTAAGATCAGGTAAAAATGGTGAAATAGTGTCTTAACTAGCTCTTTCTTTACCTGGTATGGAACAGTGCATATTTAAACCAACTTTCTTATAGCCCAAGTAATGTATTTGGCACTCTTGCAATATAACAACAAAAGCAGACAGACTGCCTTATGGGCTTTTTCCAGATTAAAAATCACTAAGCTGCTCATTTTTTGAAAAGTACTAAAATACTTTTTTTTTTTTTTGGCATATCATTTTAAATTACACTGGGAAGAAGTTGGAAGGGGAATCTGATTTCTTGTGGAATTAATCTAGCAATCTATGGCAGAGGTTTGAAGGATAATCACTTGCCTTTTTCCCCCAAAAGAAAGGCAAGAAAGGAAAAATACTCAAACTATCAAGACTAAACACAAGACAACTAAATTAGAACAAGACTAATGGAGCATTAAAAATCCCACAGATTTTTTATTTTTGAAGAAGGAAATTCAATAGATCTTGGAAAGGAGGAGGAGTACATAAGCCTGTAAGTCTTAAGTAAAGTTTGTTTGTTCCATGGCCTAAACATCTAAGTACATCCAGGGATAAGCATTTCTACTGAAGTATCCACAACCCAAACACTTTTTTTCTTTACAACACACCTATTTAAACTAAACATACTATCAGGCCACAGAAGCAGAAGGAAAAAACCCACATAGTACCTTGCAAAAGAAAACAGTCCTTTATTTCTGAAGTCCTCTAATAACTCAGGATTAAAATTACTCCTAGGTATATATGCAAGCTTTTACATGGTTCTATTATTAAAATGTCAGAAGAATTGAGTATGGGTGGGAAGTATCACCCTCAACAGCACTAGGAACTCCACTTCTTTTGAGGATTGTCTGAGAGGTAGCAGTTCCCAACTTGCTTCTCAAATCTAAGCTCAGCAGAAATCACTACCCTGCCTAAAAGCAAGATAGTGCCTATCAAGTACTACCTACTAAGAGTTTGCCCACCACAAAAACAAAAAAAAAAACCAAAAAAAACCCCAAACCAAACAAACAAAAAAACCACCAAATGCCCCCCAAAAATACAACACAACAAAAAACCCCAAACAAATAAACAAAAAACCCGCAACTTCCCAGCCTTCATTGATTTGTAAATATTATTGTGTTTGGTTTCATTAAGAAAAATGTCACACTCTCAGTGCTGTCCTTGGAAGCTGACATACTTCTAAACTCAATTATATGGCATGAAAACACTGTGAACAGGTCAGAATAAAACAGGAGAACCAATGTTCTGAAAAACTCCAGCCTTTATAGTTTTGCCATTTCTTGGATAAGATCAATTTTCTCTTTCCAAGTAAAGAATTTTACTTTTTCACACAGATTACAAAAACATAACAAAAAGCTGGCCAATGCCTGAAAGTAGTTCTAGGACAGTGGTAACATTTATTCATCAATGACAGATGCTTCCAAGCCAGACAACAAAAACTTTGCAGTGTTTTCCAGACTGCACAGATTTTAGCATATTTCAGAGATCAGTTACCTTGGAGGCAAAACCAGAGAAGGAATCTAATGTGCTCTGGATTGAAAAAAATTAAATCTGTCACTGTGCATCACCTGTTTTGAAGGAAGGTCCCTGAGTCCTTAAAACATCTTTTATTCCTTGGAATAAACAGTTCTCAACTAAATCTGCTTCAATGACCCTCTCCAGGCAAATGAATATCATTATGAAAGCAAAATAAAACTGTCAATAATTATTTTCTGAGTGTTACTTCTAACATGCAAAGTTATCTAAACTTTTCTCTATGCTCTTAAGAACTAAAAAAAGCCCATCTTTTCTGTAATCAGTGTATTTTCAGATTTTAGTCGGGATAGAACAGCATTTTTTGAGAATAAAGTAAGTCCAGAAGATCTTTTTTTTAACAGACTGACACATGAAAATACGTCAACAGAAAGGTTTGGGCACTCTAAATCTCCAAACTCCTAAGAATTACTACAAATAAATTCAATAAAGTGTCAAAGTATGAATAACTCCGTAATTTGAAGTTTTTCAGTTACTCAAAAGGCAAAGAGATCCTTCTTGCAAGACAAAAAAAAAAAAACAGAGGAAACATCTGTCCTCTCTAAAACTCACTGCAGTTGTATAGTAATATAGTCTTTGTATAATACAGTTGTACAGCAATACAGCCTTTGTATAACTACATCATAAATATAACTTTTCTCCAGTAAGAACTGACCTCTAATTTCACTATTAATATCATCCTGATATCCTGCAGGTAAATAATTTTCTTGTGTACTGGTCTACAAAGGTTGCTTTAGTCACTAAATCTTTGGCAGATTAAGCCTGTTATTAACAAACTGACATGAACCAACATGGCAGAAAAGAAACCTCTATGTTTTTTAAAATAATTTCTTATCATTCAAAGTATCTCTACATGGACATTAACTATTCACTAAGCCTGCTCCATGCTATTGCTTGGATTTTCAAAACTAAGTAAAAGTGCAGTAAAATAATAGTTTTGCCAGGCTTGCTTTAGAAAAACCAAGTTGTTCTGAAGTACTTCCCTTACCTCAGAGCAAATATGAGGCAACTGACTACCAACAGGCAGGCTACCTCACACTTCTTTGTAGAATAAAAGAATTCACACCAAGCAGTGGTTATTGACAAAACAGTGGCTTGCTGCCAATTACAACTGCCTTGCAGCAATCCCTACACATATGCAACCTAAATACCCACACACCATTATTTTCACTGATGAAAACTGAAGCTATAGATAGACAGCATGTCAATGTGGTGAGCAACCCTAAAAGCAAAAGCAGTTTTAATGACTGCAATACCTCTACCTAAAACTCTGAAAAAATTAATTTAGCCTTCTAAAATGCTAAGAGGGTTAAGTGAAAACCCTCAATGCTTCTCAACAATGGGAACTAAAGCAACACAGAAAATAATACTGAACTCTTGCATTCCCCAGACACCTTAGAAAGTCAAGACTGATACTATGACTGAGGAAAGAAAAGTTTTTAGTAATATTAACTGTTCTGCCATTTCAGGTCATGCAACCTTTAGCAGCAAACCTCTACACTGAGCATCCTGTTATTTATTTACAAAACATCCCACTTAACCAGCAGTTGTACTAAAAACGCAGTGTTAACCCACCTTTCAGAGACTTCTTGTTTTAGCTTTGGCATAACACCTGAAGGCAGGTCACTGTCCAGGAGACCCAAGAAGTCTCCTTCGGCATTAAAGGACTCTTTATCCAGCTCAGTGTCTGATGGATTTTGACTAATGAATGAAGAATCTAAACTTCTCTGATGCACACCTAATGCATCAACTTCAGCAGGGCGACCACAAATGCTAGGAGTGCTAAAAACACCACCTCCTTCCAATTCTAAGTTGTTGTTCTGTTTCACATCACGCTGAGGCCGACTATTCAGCCCATCATCTCTGAAGCCTTTAGCGAAAGGATTGTAATCTATTTTCAGCTGGGTAATCTGGATGTTCTGGTAGGCTGTAACTGCGAAGAACTCTGTCTGTGGGAAGGTAAACGTATGGACATCAGGGCCGTTAAGCTGAATGACTTCTGTGGCTTTGTTTGCAGGCACCAGGTGAAGTCGCGGCAGATATCGGTGCATAGAATGCAGGATTATGTGACCCTCCTGGTCCAGGGTATTGTTGGTGAGTTTAAGTTTGTAGAAGGATACTGGCTGGTGCATCCAGAACTGGCCAGTGGAAGGGGATTCTGGATGAATAAACACTCGTCCTAGAACATGTGGTTCTGCCCTCCCACTGGGCTCCCACCAACGGCCATTCCATTTGTATCGGTGGTTGTCCACTGGGGATATGTCCATGACTAGAATGTACTTCTGACTGGAATTCAGCCCTGTGATCCAGTATCGGCAGTACGGGAACATCCGCCTCCCCTGCTTCGTCAGAATCATCTCTGTGTTGCGATGGTAGAATTCATTCCACATGCTGTTGTTATCTAGGGTGACAGTGATGCCCCCTGAGACACAGTCAGCTGGGAGGCAGGTCTTGACTCTGGGTTTGACTGGAATGGATACACTGCTGGCGAGAGCACAAGCATCACTGTTTGCTACTAGGATTCCTTGGTCAGCTTTTCCATTTCCCTGCTGTTGTTTCAAGATGACAAAGAAAGCAGGCGCTGCACCAGACACAGTCCCACCATCCCGGCTAGCCAAGACAATCTGCTGTTTCTCCATGATGAGCACTTTCACAAGCTCTCAAACCAAATGCAAATTCTACAGAGTTCTGATAATCTTCTATGTGTGATCACCATTCTGGAAGAAACGGAAAACAGTTAAAATTATTCCAATACAGTCTAAGAAAGTAATTAAGTAGCATGAGACATCCTTTTTGCAATAGCTCTCCACATTAAAAACTTAAAAGATAAGCAGTACTATAAAACAGAGCACAATCAGGGTGCAACAAATCAAGGTTGCATGTGTGTATACAATTCTGACCTTATAGACATGGGGGCTATGACACCTTTAAATTGCTTTTTCATACAGAGTTTGCCCCAACAGAACTCCTTGCTTTGCTTGGTATTTCTAAGCACTTTGTTCAGACGCTCCCTCTAGTCTGCAGATCATTCACTTAACAACATTAGGCAGAACATGCAAAAGTTTTCAGAAGAGCAAATGGCACATTTTTGACACAAAGATAAAGGTCTTGTCAGAAAGAAAGAAAGAGTTCCCTGAGGTCTACAACTTGTCAAAAATGTAAAGGAGGAAAGAAAAAAGAAATGTTAAAAACATTTTCTCCTGATTTCTTTATTGAAATTGTTGAAGTTTGTGTGTTTGGAATTTCTTTGCTTACACTCTCCAGCAATTTCTAACTGTCTGTCAAGGGCAGAGAGAGAAAGAAGGGACAAAATACTTCAAATGGATAAACTCTGGAAAAAAACACAAACTAACCCCCAAAAGACCATGCAGCTAAGATTAAATGGATGAATGTGAAGCACTGGGCAGCCTTAGCTTCCTTTATCTTCTCAATTATGGAAATAATTTAAATCAAACAAGAAAACATTTGTACTGTTATGATTAGCATAATCACTGTTTAGGGAACTAAAGAAGTTACTCTTAGCTGTATATACACAACTCCACTTCTGTGTGTCTACCTCCCAGGTTAAGAATTATGTCAACACTGTAACAAAAGATCATACACTAGTTCATTTTTCAAATAGCCTGTATATTTTTCTATGTGAAAATTTAAAACATGCACTTCTGGTAACACAAAAAATCCTATTTCCACATCCAGATGTTTGTATTTTGATCCTTATTGTAAGAGGAATACAACATGGACAAAAAATGATTGATTCTTTCATCAAATATGTAGTTGATGGGAGCTGGAAACCAGACTTAATAACCACTATGAGAAGCTGAGATGCATCCCAGAGTCCTGAGGGAACTGGCAGATGTGCCAAGCCACCTTCCTTAATATTCAAGAAGTCGTGGCAGTCAGGTGAAGTCCCAGGTGACTGGAAAAGGGAAATGCTGCACCCATTTTTTAAAAAAGGGTAGATAGAAGTATTCTGGGAACTACTGATCTGTCAACCTCATGTCTGTGGCTGGGAAGATCATGGAACAGATCCTCTTAGAAGTGATGTTAAGGTGCATGGAGGACAAATGTGATTTGCCAGCACAGTTCCACCAAGAACAAGTCCTGCTTGACCAACCCAGTGGCTTTCTAAAACAGTGACTGCATTGATGGACAGTGGAAGAGTTACTGATGTTGTCTATCTGGACTTCCATAAAGCCTTTGAAAAAGTCCCCCTCAAAGTCCTCCTCTCTAAACTGGAGAGAAATGGATCTGATGGGTGGTCTATTCCGTGGATAAGAAACTGGTACAATGGTCCCATCCAGAGGGTAATGATCAACAGCTCTGAGTCCCAGGGGACATTCACAACAAGTGGTGTCCCTCATGGGTCCATACTGGCAAGGTAAATGAAGCTAACATGACTGAATGTCGAAATGGACCTGGACAAGCTTGATAAGAGATGTGACAAGTCCAAGTGCAAGGTGATAGACCTGACATGGGGCAACCCCCAGTATCAATCACAGGCTGGGGGGATGGAGAAATTGACTAGTGCTGCTGAGAAGGACCAGTTGCATAGTTGTATCCAAAGCAGCATGGCCAGCAGGGCAAGGGATGGGATTTTGCCCCACTGCTCTGCTGAGACCCCACCTGGAGTGCTGAATCCAGCTCTGGAGTCTCCAGCACAGGAAGGACACAGACCTCTTGGAGCAAATCTAGAGAAGGGGCACAAAGATGTTGAGAAGGACAGAACACCTCTCCTGTGAAGAAAGGCTGAGGGAGTTTGGGTTGTTCAGCCTGGAAGAGGCTCTAGGGAGAAATAATAATTGCAGCCTTTCAGTACCTAAAGGTGACCTACAACAAATCTGGAGAGTGACTTTCACTAAGGCAGTGACAGAAAAGGGGGAAATGGCTTCAAAATGAAAGACAGAAATTTAGATTGGATATTAGAAATAAATTCTTTACTACAAGGGTGGTTAGGCACTGCAACAGGTTATCCAGAGAAACTTTGGATGCCTCAACACTGCAAGAGTTCAACACAAGGATGGAGATGGGGCTTTTAGCAACCTGGTCTAGCCGAAGGTGTCCCTGTCCATGACAGGAAGGCTGGATCTAGGTGTCCCTTAAGGTCCCTTCCAACCAAAACTGTTCTATAATCCTATGGGGTGGAAAACAACCATCTCTTTCAAGAGAATTAATTCCTAATTCACAAGTTTTAAGTGAACTGGATATTTAATAAGACATCTTTATTTTGTTAGGACTGGGGTACTGTAGGAGGAAAAACCCCTCTGTGCCAACAAGCTGTCACACGCATGTGACAAATGACCTCAAAGCTCAGACAATTTATACCCCATTTATCATTCATATGATAAATGTTCTTAACAGCTAGGAAATATGAGAGATCCATTTTTACCCCTTACACATCACACTTTAAAACTTAATGTAAAACTTAAATTGGAGGAAATAAACCAAAACTGTTCTGCACAGATTTTGATACCCATGAATTTACAAGGTCTGGTTTTCAGTTTAATTTTGCAGAGGAAATCCTTCCCCACAAACATACCCATAACCACCTACCCACTGAGGACTCCTTAACAGAGTCCAGGATACAAAATGAATTCAAGTATATTGCTCTGCTTTTTCAGTAGATTACACCTCAAGTCCCAGCAACACAAAAGGTTATCCCCAAGACACGAGCGCTTTCATATTCACCTATAAGAACAGAATAGAAATAAACCTCAGATACACAGAGTGGTGAAAAAGGAACCACATAAGTTCTAGATGATTTTCCACCAACTTACTTTGCATGTACACATATAACATATTTATATGTATAGTAAACATACAGTTGGAAAGTGAGTTCACACTAATGCTGTGCAGTATGCACCAAAACTGTATTTGCTCATAAAGGAAACACACCATCAAAGGGGTTTCAGATCTGGTTTAACGTATGCATAATGTCAGTAGCTTTACATTTACTTGAAACCTTTAATTTTATTTGACTAAATTATCTTACTAAAGACAGACCAGAAACACACATAACAAAAAAAAGCTCAACAACCATGCATTCAGCAGAAGTTCTATGCATATAAAGACCTACAGAGTAACAGTTTCTGTTCTCCAACGCTCAAAGTTCTTATGTTGTACTGCAGTAGCTATTTCTACCACAAGCACCACGCACAGTCAAGTCTAAAACGTGCGTGGCTAAAATGTGATTAAGGGCAATTAGTGTAATCAAAATCTACGTTATTTCAGCGCTAACACAGTCTGTTACCAGAAAACAATTTAATATATTTTATTACATTTGGTGACACACAGGAGCCTGTTTTATTATAGCACATAGACTCTAATGCAATATTTCAGGGGAAACACGTGTATTTGTGGAAGCTGACGTTCTGAACAGCGTCAGAGATTTCCCCTCTCTACACAGAGACCTTGTAATTGAGAAGCAGCGTCCACGCAGGGCGCAGCGGCCAAAACCACTCACAAGTCGCACTACGACCCGCCAAAAGCAGTATGACAATCAGATGCAAAGCGTCCTTCTCATATAAATAAACCAACCCAATTCCCCACGCGCCGACCGGGACGCGGCTCCGCGCACGGCGCTCCGGGGCGGGCGGGCCCGGGAAGCGCCGTGGGAAGGGGAGCGACGGCGGCGCGCGAGCCCCGGGGCTGCCCCGCCCGCCTCCACCCGCCGCGCGCTGCCGCCGGGAGCCCCACGGCGCGCGCCCAATGGCAGCGGACACCCCACGCGCCGCGCCGCCGTTCAACACCGAACGACCGAGCGGGCACCAGGAGGGGCCGCCCCGGGAACGGCGGCGAGAGACGGGGGCCCCGCCCCGGGCAGGTGGCGTCACGGCTGCGGGCCGAGCGCAGCACCTGTCGCTTTGAACGCCCTCCTCCCCCGCCCGACCCCGCTGCCCTCCCCGGCCGCGCCGAACGGACCCCAGCCAGAAGCCTCGGGACGGGGAGCGGCAGCCACCCAGGAGCAGCGGGGGCCGGAACGACCGCCCGCGCCAGCTGGCTGAGGGCAGCTGAACGAGCGCACGTGGGAAAACCGCGCCGCTCTTTGCCGGGACCCGGCGCGGCTCTGCCCGGCGGGGCGCGCGCCACCGGCGCTCCCGAGGCGGTCCGCGCGCAGCGGCGCCTCGCGTGGCCGCCGGGGCGCGGCCGACGGGCCCGGGCCCGGCCGCCTCGTGCCCGCGCCTGGTGTCAATTTTCGCAGTTCGGGCGGCGGGCGGAGGGCGCGCGCAGAGGCGCGCGGGGGTCGCGCGCGACGCGGCCGCTGCTCCCGGCGCGGCCCCGCTCCCAGGTCGTTACCGTGCGCGAAGCGCGCGCGGCCTCCCGCTTCCTTTCTCACGCGGACCGTGTGTCCGCCAGCTGGGGACAACGTGCGTGCGCACCGTGCTGACGTCATGGCGCCGCAGCGCGCGCATGCGCACATCAGGCCAGCATCCCCCTCCCTCCCGCCTGCCCGTCACGTGCCCGCGCCGAGCGCAGGGCCCGGTGCCCGGCCCGGTCCGGCCCGCGCAGCGCCGCGCGCGCGGAGAAGCTTCTCGAACGGGCGCGCTCGCGCATCGCTCGCGCACCGGCGGCCGTCGAAAGCCCCGGGGCTCCGGTCGCGCGGCTCCGCCTCTCTCCGCGCCAGGAGTGCGCGCGAGGCTCGCGGCGCACGGCGCCCCCCGGCGGGCCGAGCGGGGCGGCGCCGCCCCGCCATCCCCGTGCCCAGTGCAGCGGCCGCCTCCTCCGGGAAAGGAGCACCGCTCCCTGCGCCGGCAACGCGCACCGCGCCTCTCCACAGTTGGCAGCGCTGCCGCCGGCAGGAACCGGCCACATCCCGCGGAAACCCTCAGCTGAGCAAGCAACGCAGTCAGCTCTATTTCCATCGTCTCAGCAAGTTCTCGCTGACCGGCCAAAGCGCGGCTCAGACTCTGACCACGGCAGCTGCGGTGCCTGTGGGAGGGCAGACACAGACCCGTCACACCGCGCCTCCTGAGCCGGGCCATGGGCGATGTTACCGAGGCGCTGACAAACAGAGAGCCCGGGCTCAAGCCCAGCCCTGGCACGGCCTCGACAGAGCTCCCCGCCTGCAGAACGGCGCCGCGCAGCTGCCGCCCCATGCCCAGCCTGGTAGGCCTTCACAGACACCAAGAGAATTAATTACATGTTATAAATCAGGCACTTCTGACAATAAGCCCACTAAAACACAGTTCTGAACGTTAAGGGAATTCACACCAACATGCATCACGGCTGCGGGCAAAAACACCTCCATGAAGCCTCCCATCCCATCCCTTTTTCCATTAAGGTTATTTATTTTACAACACTGTGTCTACTATGAAACAACAACGACTTACACATGGTGCTAGAAGGCAAAGACATCAGGGCGACACCAAGGTCCAGGCTCACCCATACTCCCAAATTTTGCACTGACCGTTGCCTACCACAAACTATAACTTTGTCAGGACTGCTCCTCAATCTGTCACCCTCAATCTTGTCTTATTTGAAAATGGGCAGAAGAGCAGCAGCATTACAAAAGGTCAGCACCCTTTAGAAATTTCTTGGCAGCATAAGTGTATGCTATAGAAAATTATCTCAGAAGCACAGAACTAAAGAAAATAGATTTTTAAGAGACTTGACAAACATGCATCAAAACATTAACACAGGTGGGTCTGGTATGGAGGCCCAGAGGAATGCCACCAGCTCTGTACATGGATGCACACCTCTGTCTCTAATGGGTAGGGTGTTGGCCACCACGTAAGCAGGGCAGTCTCAGCCACCTGAGACACAGCGAGGACCGGGAACAGCATTGTGGGCTGGAGCTGCTGTGTCCACAGGCCAGCAACCAGGGAGACTGGGATTCAGGAACCAACAGTGTCTAAACTCTGCTGCTGAAGGGTCTCTACCATACATATAAATATATATATATATACACACACACATATATATATGCGTGTATGTGTATGACCTCCTCCTGCTCAGACAGGGAAGGGAGCAGGATATGGCTGTCTCTGCTGTGCTCCTCTATGTGTGTGTCTGCCTGATTGGTGTGGCCGGTCATGTTTACATGTAAATGTCATGTGTGCGTTTGCTCTATGGGCTTGTAGCTACCAGCAATATATTTTCAGCCTTATTACTGGTCATATTTGGGGCATGGAGCTGCAACAGCCTCAAGGTGTTGGATCCAGCATAGTATTTTTCCTGTAACAAATCTAGTCAGAAATAATTACACCTATTTCAGGGATAATTTTATACCTACAGTCATCACATATTCTGTGGAGCAGTCATCGAGTTTTAGGGACACAGGATAGACATGCTATTTTGTATTAACCAGTTTGCTTCTGAACAATGACAATACACAAATAAGTGGGGTTTTTTTCAGCAAGAGAGTAATTTGTACAACTGAGAACAGACATAGAACTCAAGAGCAGACAGTACCCCACGTTCATGGCCCAAAAGCCACATGTTCCAGTCATGATAAAAGAAACAAACCAGAGACTGTTGACATTGCCAGAGATTTTGCTACAATTTTACCTAAGGCGAGTAGAAATGCTTGCCTGCACCAAAATTGAACCCCTGGTTTATCAAGAGAACAGATTAATCAGTAAAAATCACAGCAGTACTACAGACTCCCACCAGCTTAAGTAACCCAGTTCTAAGCAGCTTAAAGCTAACAAGAAACAGCAGTGCTGCACTAAAGAATATCATCTTGTTTAGATCACTGTGAACATCCGTTTTAAGGACTTGTTTGTGATAAACATGAATTGGCAGCACAGAATTGAACTGGCCTGCACCTACTGAAACCCTGATCAGAGGGAGTTACAACCATCCCATTACTGGCTAGTATAAGGTATTTGAAATCTTTAGGTTCACTACCAAGACGTACACTCTTCCCCCAAATGCTTCGCAGACATATTCTCTTGAAGGTAAGAACTAGAGTCTTTACAAGCTGCATTTCAGCATCCTCTAAATCACATTCCTGTTTTCAGTAACGCCCACATGGTGCTATAAAGTGTCCATTCAAGCCTACCTGCTACAAGTAATAAGAAACCGTTAAGCGCTGGAGCTGCAGCATCAAACTGTTCTTCACCCATTCTTACATTTAACCCGTGGTAAAGATTCAGTAACGAAGCAGGAATTGAAGGGTCACAAGTCCCAGGCTTCGCTACAGATGTTTATGTGGGAGAACAAGGTAGAGTATATACACATGTAACTATACATAGTTAGGCAAAACAGAACAGCTGCCAACTTGTGAAAAACGCTCAAGAGGTGTCGATTACATTTTTTGTTAGCAATCTCCTGAATACAAGTAGATACATGACAGGTCATTTCTGTCACACAGCACAGAAAGACACTACTACAGGAGCATAAAGGAGCCTTTCAGCTCTTAAATTCACTTGCTAAAAACAAGCACTAGCTGAAACTACACTCACAGCCTGGAAACAACAGCTATCAAAACCAGCTGTGCCAGTGTAACACACCCACAGCAGCAGTCTAAAGTTTACCACTAACAACAACCAGACAGCCCTGACTGGGCTCAAAAATCCCACGTTTTGGACATTAAAAAAAAAAAAAGGCAAAAACCAACCAACAAACCAAAATCCACAAGCATTTAAAGAGCTGAAAACGTAGTGATGTTACAACCAGAAGTGTTGAGTAATGTGCATAGTAGAAGAGTTAAAATACAAAAAACATTCCTTCTTTAGATAATGTTTTGCCACTTTGGAGAAGGATTAACAGTAGCAACCCACAGGAAATTCTGTTAATCCAACATAAACTCTAAACTGCATGTAGAACGGTATCTAGTCTCATTTTCTATGCCATAACTAGCCCCACTGGCCTCCAACTCCTTCTCCTTCAGTAGCAGTCTCCCAGAGCATAATGTTAGCTGTACACAGATGTCTCTAATAATTAGCAGCACCTGTGTCAGCTCCAGACTTCTCTCCTTAAGCAGCAGAACCAGGCCAAATTTACTTTAGGAAAAGTTTACCTAATGTTATTTTTGACAGGAAACCAGGCTTAAATTATTTTCTTAGCTTTAGTGAAGAAATATAATTCAGTGCCAAGATGTTAAAAGATGAAGTGGTGTCAGAATCTAGACCAAAAGTGAGATAAAGAAAAGAAAATACTGAAAGAAATGGACTGTTGCAGGAAAAAAATGTTTTTCAGATATTTATAGAATATTTTTTAGCTTTCCTGCTGATGCAAACACGCAGAAACACATGCTACAGCTGCAGTCAGAAAGCACTTATGCCCACAAAAAGTCTGACACAGCTTATGCACTGCCAACTTTCAGCCCAGAGCCTTGCTTTATACTGAAACCAAATCCACATCACACTCAGAGCCCTGACTATTGCAGGATGAATAGGTGGTAGTTCAGAAAGCTTTTCATCAGCTGAGAGCTACACACCTGCAAGAGCAGCAGCTGCTTTTGGAGGAACAAGGCACATACCTAGGAGGGTGGAGGAAAGAGAGAAACTCCTGCTTCCCCTCTCCAACAGCCATACCATGCCATGGAGTCTGAACTTCCAGCTCCCCATGAAGTCAGCTCCCCATGAACTTCCAGTCCCCATGACAAACAGCATTAATCCTGCAACATACAATGTATTTTACATTTCTCAAGAGTTACCAGAACTTTTGGGAAACACTTCCCAAACAATGAAGACTGCAAAATGGAAACGCACCCAACTGGATGTGGCACTCAGTGCCATGGTCTAGTTGACAGGTGGTCATGGGTCAAAGGTTGGATTCCATGATTTTAGAGGTCTTTTCCAACCTAAATGATTCTGTGATTTCTGTTAAGAATGAACCACTGGTGAGAGGCCAGGGAAAAAAGTCAAAGTTAACTAATAATAAATGCTCTTTTTTATCTGTATAAAACATGTTATATTTAGGTTAATGTATTTTACATTACTTCCCATATTTCACTAGTCAGTGATATGCCCATTACTCATACATTCAATGAATGCTGTATTTTTTAACATGCTAACTACCAAAAATCACAAAATAAAACAATAAAGCAATGCTTTGCTTTTTGCCATGCAACACTGGCAGAAACCAGACATAATCAGCAGGAATAACACCATTTTGATGAATTTCAGTCCCTTTATGGCCATCATGAGGAACATTTATCACATATATGTATCTTCAGCTGGGGATCTTGTCCCCATCATAGAAGAAAAAAAAATGAGGCAAATAGACCTGCGCTCAGGACTATCCTACTCATTCAGCTACTTTATAGCAATACTCATTGCTACAGAGCCACTAATGGCTCAGCAAGTTAGAACTGCCAAGGAATCTGTATTCCCCTTTTAAGTAAGGGTGAAAAAGAAAGTGACACTAATTAAAGTCCAGACTGTTGGCAATATGTTCCAGGTTCATATCCACCTTCATTATTGTTTATTGACTTACCTGTGGTAAGGCAGACCACACCAAATAAACAGAAAGCACTGTATGAGAGTTAGCAAAACAGCCCAATCACAGCATCACAAGTATTTGTTTAACAGTAACTGGGTCATAGTCTTGTCATTCTCCAAATTGGCTTTTCCTGAAGATTGTGATTGGAACAAAGAATGCATTTTTGTTGTAGAGTGGGAACTAGATAAAACCTTTCATTTTCTCTCTTTTATGCTGTTCACATTTCTTTAATGCCTGTTTTGGGCTTGATTTAAAAAAAAAAATTAAAAGAGCTTTCTTCTGATGACACACCTTCATCATCCTTCTCACACATTGCATTCTTCCTTATCCAGTTCAACAAAGGATTTATCCCAGGTACTAAAACTAGCCAAAATCCAACAGTGAAAGCACATTTCATCTTTGTGTGGAAAGAGAAGAGCAACTCCACCATCAAAACTTGATTCTTTGTTCTAAGGTAACCCAGTCTTAAGAAAGAATAACAAAAAAGCAAACTAATACAGCACAACACATCCTTAGTTATGGAAGAATAAGACAAGAGGAAAGCCTTGCTGGTGCTGCAGCTAATGACACTGCTCCTTGTGCACATGCCATGGCTGAGTAGTTTTTGTAGATCCTCTGCTGTCTATGAAACAGCAGACAACAGCCTCCTCATAGAGAAGAGCTCTTTCTCACTCCACTAGCCAGAGACCCATTCCATTGTGTTTGTAAGGAAAATGTTTTGGACTTCCTATTTCTTAAGAAACCAGGTTTTAAAAACAACCACAAACTTAATAAACCATCTAGTGGATCTGTGTATAAATGAAGAAGTGGCCTACAGTCAAAGAGAAAAAAATTTAAAATTTCCTTTTTTTTTCTTTTTTTTTTTTTTTTCTGGAAGGCAACCAAGTTTATTCACAAGTGGTTTCCTCCAGTTGCATGTTTTCCCCCATGGCAGGCACAACAATGTCTGCACCAATATTGAGCCAGCAATGGGTGAGGTTAACAATCATCTGCTGTTAGATGAAATACAGAAGTGAATGAATGCTGCCCATCTCCACCAAACCTAAGAAATATGGGGTTTTTCCTACCAAAAGATGTACAAAAATGCTCACCTACGGGAACACTTTTCAAGCAGAATCAATTTCCCTTTCCAGTTCTCAGTACAGATTCACAAAGCACTGTGCCCGAGGGCACTCAAAGGGTGCTGCAGCTGCATCGCGCAGAACACCTGCAAGCGACAAGATCAAAGCTTCACCCTGCCCCTTTTCTTTAAACCGTCCTTGGTTTTCAGTCTACAGCAACTCCAAATCTTCGGGGCTCTAACCCATCCCATGAAGTGCGACTACAGACGGCCCATGCCCTCACACAGTTCACGTCGGGAGAAAGGCAGCGTGACTGTTGTGCAAGATTTGACATCTTAATGAATCAGGCAAGATGCTCCAACCACATATTGGGAAACCACTCATCTCCCCGGGTTGCCGAAACAGCCGCTGGCCCTCGTGCCTAGCTACTCCTGGCTGAGCTCGCCTTCGCGCTTCGACTGCCTTCCAAACTCCTCAGCTCAGCGCGAGCAGCTCCAAACGGGACGGGACCCGGGCCACCAACGGCGCCTGCCCCGAGCGACCCCGCTGCCGCCCCCCGCGGTGTGCCGGGGCGCACGCGCGCCGCCTGCGGGCCGCCCCGCCCCCGGCCGAGGGGCCCCGCTCCGGCCCCGCCCAGCCCGCCGGCCTCTGGCACCCAGGGGGCACCGGAGCCGCCTCCCGGGAAAGGCTCTCCAGCAACCCAGCCCTGTCTCATAGGTGGCGCTGGCCACGCCCCCAGCAGGGACCGGTCCCTGGGAGCGCGATGGCTTAGGGAGCAGCGGCAGCTGCTCAGGGCCGGGCCTCACCCGACCTGACCCGACCCTTCCCGGCTGGAGCGCCCGGATGCCGCTCGGTCCCTTTAAACAACCCTCCCCGGTCAGGTGACCGCCGGCCGCTACCCATTGCCCGCGCCCCCGGGTCCCGCCCGCTCGCACCCTGGACAGAGCGGCGCGGGGGCGCGCGAGGGGAGCGAGCGGCCGCCGGTCCCGTCCCCGTCCCGCGCGCGACCCCCTCGCCTCAAACGCGGGCGCGGTGGCAGCGCGCGGGCAGGCGGCGCGCGCGCGGGTGATTGGGCGGCCGCCGCGCTCACGTGACATGCGCACGCCTCGCGCCACCTCGAGTGAAAAACTTCCAAGGAGAGGGAGGGGGGGCCGCCAGCTCTTACCTGGCTCCGCGCGCCGCCCGGCAACGCCCCGGCCCACGCGGCCCTCGCCCGCCACGCGCGACCTCCTGCCGTCCTCATTGGCCGCCGCGACCCATCACGTGCGCTGCGCACGTTCCCTGCCCCTTTCCCTGGCTTCTCTCCCGCCCCGCGAGGCCGGTGCCGGAGCGCGGCCGTGCGGGAGGAGGGCCGGGGGCACCAGGGACCGGCGGCGGCCGCGCGGAGCAGCTGCCTCGCGACGCCCCGCCAGCGGCGCGCCGCCGATTGGCCGGAGCCGCCCGCCGACGCACTTCCGCTCCCAGAGTGCCGCCGGCCACGCCCTTCCCGCCCCTCCCCCGGCCGTGCGCGAGGGAGAACACGCCGCTCGCGCGTGGGGCCGCGCGGCAGCGCCTCCCGTGGCCGCGCCGCGCGCGCGCCCTTCCCGAGGGGCAGCCGCAGCCCGAGCGCGTTCCCACGGGCACGCCGGGCCCGGCCCCGCCGCCGCGCTCCTTCCGCGACACCGCACTGCCGCGCCTTCCCGGGGCTCCTCGTCTTTCCTCCGCCGTCCGCATTTGTAAATCACGGACGGGGGGCTCGTGCGCTGCGGAGTGCGATGTTCTGGCGAGCGCCGAGGGAGCGCGGCTGGAGTTCAGAAGGATTTCCCACGCTGTGGACGCTGCTGCCGCTGGCACAAGGCTCTCGGACCCGGCAGGGCTCCCGGAGACGGGAGTGTTTGTGCAGCGCCCACGGAACTGCACTCACACCAATCCCCGAGTTACCGGGAGCTACGTGTGCGCCAAAAGAGTTAAATAAAAGCCCGTCAGCAAGGGGACGTATTCACTAACACCTCTGAATATAACAGCCCTGCGTGGTTTAGGCAAAAGGTGATTCTGGAGACTCTTATCCAGAAAATCTATATTTGGTATACAATGAAATCGTGGAACAAATGTTGATTGAAAAAAAAAATAATACATAAACCCCCATGAGCTCTAAGCAACATGGATGTGTGCAGGTTGGCTGAATTGTGTGGCAACTGTAGCTGCATCAATGAGGAATGTCAGGCCTCCCGTGCAGTCTTGAATAATAATTTCAAGTTGACTAAGGTAAAGGCAGATCACATGTAATGGAAATTAATTTAAAACTTAAACAAAAGCTGGTGGCAAACAGCACCATATGTAGCCCTGGGCTGAAATTTCTGTGTTGGAGGTCTTGGCCTCGATAGGTGCTCAGTCATTGCAGCAATCTGCATTCCCCCAGGCATTGTGACATTACTGAGAATGTGTGACAATATAGCTGGGGAGTCCATGAGGGAGGTAAAAAGGGAAGTGTCTCATTAGACAAAGATTCATATTTCTGCAAAACTGAACTTCGTGTTGAATTGATACTGAATTGAGTGGTTGGTTCTCAGATCTCTGAGAAGATCAAAGATATCTTCCTTCATGTCTTACATCATATTTGAGGAATCTGTATACAAAGATTACACATATATTAACTGGTACATAAACTTTTTTTGGGCTTTTATAACCTTACAGCTGAAGTTCAGAAGGGTTTGGATGTCAATGGAGGAAGCACTGGTGAGCTTAGGACCTGTCTTTTTGGAAATTTCATAGCTTTTTTGAAATTTCTGCTAATATAAGGGATGAAGGGCCCCATTCCCAGCTGCAGGATCTGTTTTACTTAATAGGCCAAACAGAGGAAACGTCACCCAAATAAAATTTACTGTTTGACATTAACTGTAATGATGTTGCAAACATATAAAAGGATAAAGAAGTAATGCCAAGGCAATCAAAGATATTGGAGTTGGAAAAATAAAAGATAACCCATGGAGGGAAAGTAAGTCTTTGATAATCTCTCAGGGGGAAAAGACATTATGATGAGAGTGGTTTTGAAGGAAATCTGATGGTGTTTGTTTGTGAATATCACAGAAATGAGCCAAGTGCATGTTACAGCTAAAAGAATAAAAAAGAAAAAGTGTTGGTCTCGAAGTGCAAAAAATATCCTTTATTGGAAAGAGGTAGACCTCATGACTGCTGTGTTGAAAAAGTTCCTATGCAAGTTATATTGGGAAATCTTTACTTTAAAAATGTACACATTATTATTTGAAGCAGAGATGCCCAAATTACAAGTGAAGTTTAGCAGAAAAAACCTTCTGTTTGTTGGCTTTTTTTTTTTTTTTGAAAGATAAGTATTGGGAAACTAAAGTTCATTAGAGATTGAGGAACCTTAAATAAGGAAGAAAAATAATTATCCTCCTTTCCCCCTCCTTTCCCTTCTGAATAAAACCTTTAAACGGGGGAAGTGGGGAAAGAGCAGTCAGTACCTGTTCTTCCAGGGGCGTGTTTGCCCGGGGACCACACTGCTCTTCAATATCATTTGTTTACCCAGAGGCTTCCACTCGCTGCCCCATTTCTCTCCACCCTCCTGTTCACACATCGTTCACTGTTGGCCTCTTCACTTGAAATCAACACCCAACTTTTTCAGTTCTTCCATCCCCACCCACCCCATTAAGAGTGATAAAATGGGCCTGGAAATCCTATAGGAGTGCTCCTACCGAGGAGCATATATAGGAAATAAAGGCTTTAAAAAACTGAGCAGAAACAGGCACATCCTTTTATAAGAAGAAATTATGCAGGTTTTGAGTGGGCTGAGCTTGTGGGAGGAAGGAAGTGTGATACAAAGAGAAAGGGTGGTGCTAAATCTGGTCTATGCCTAAGGCTGGTATTTTATTGCCAAACTCATTACCTGCTCTGTTTATTCCTGATGACTGTAGAAATCAAACCCTTATAAACAAATTTTGTTCTCCCATCAATAATATCCATTTATAATTAATCAAAATGTAAAAATAATTACATTTAAATGACAATAATTGCATTTAACAACCACCACAAACCTTATGTTTGAAGTATGTTATGTAAATGCTTTAATCAATCACTCAAAGCCTGCAAAATGTCAGATTAAGGATGCAACTTCCTGGGCACTGTTCGAGTCAGGATCATATGAAGAAAATAATGTGCGAATTTTTCATGAAATCAGCATTACACACATAGGAACCAGATAAAGATCGCTGAGATAATTGTAAAGCTGACATTTACTAGCTTTGCAGCATGGATTTTGCATTCCAAATAATGACCTTCTTAATACATGGAAAGGGTTCATTGATGATGGTTGCTTTCTAAGAGTTTCCCTTGGTTACATTGAAGCTGCTGCTATTGTGTATCTTTGTCTCAATTTAAACCTGAACCTTCCCTTTATACCGGTCACCAGAGCCACACATTACAGTGCAATTGTACAGCAAGAACGGTTCTTCTTTCCAAAGCCAGAGGTCAGGAAAGAAGCAGCCACTGGGACTGGAGAGGTAAGGTGGAGAGGAAAGTCTGTCCAGGTTTTCTTTAATTCAACAAGGAAAAATGGCAGGCAAAGCAGAAGACATGCCCCTAACTTTGTTTCTGTTTTTGTTTCACAGATGAAATAAAGCCCCCCATCGACTGCTCCCCCTTGCAGCCTTCCTTCTTACATCGTCCTGTCTCCGGACACTTGCAGGAGCCTTTGCTTCTGCTCTCTCTTTTACAGAAAACTGCAAGGTGGCCAAGTCCTCTCCTTCTCAGGATTCGTCCCAACTTCTCTCACGAGGGCCAGGGACAGTTTCGACCTCCGAATTCCCAAGCTGCTGCCTTTCCCAGCCCAAAGAAGGCAGCGCTGAAACAAGGCTGCACTTCAGCTCCTCACCTCAGTCATTCTACAGAGAGCTGCGAGACCTGCGGCAGCACCCAGGAGGGGAGCTGCTGGCGCCGGCGCGTCTCTCTGCAGTTTACTCCCGGCACGGTGTCTATTGAACGCAGAAACCCTCTGGGAATGCACCAGTGATGAGACACTGGGATTTGGCTTTCTTGCTGCAGGCGAGTTCCTTAGGGGACAAGGTACCTTTGGGATCTGGCCAAAGACCATCGCTCGCCGAAGGGAGCAGCCCCGGCCACCCCGGCGGAGCTCTCCCAGCCTCGCTGTCTTTCCCAACTGCTTTGTATGCCGCAGTTTTGGCTGCCACAAGCCTAGCCGAGCCCAGTCTTTTTTCCTTCCTTTTCCCGTTTTGAAAAGACCGCAGCCTAACAAACCCTTTCCTGCCCGAATGGTTTAAACCCACCGTCCCCAGGCCTCGGGCTGCCCCTTCCTCACGGTGACGGGCGACACCGCACGCGAGGGGTTAAACCTTCCCCCACGCAAGCCCCGAGGAAGGCGGCTGCCGGCGCAGCTCCCGGTCAGATCGCTATCGCAGCGCCATGGACCCGAGTCCCGCCGGTACACGGGGGCGGGGGCCGGGGCACAGACCCGCCCTGCAGTGCTGCGGGGGGCACATGGGGCTGTGCGAGGGGCCGGGGCACAGACCCGCCCTGCAGTGCTGCGGGGGGCACACGGGGCTGTGCGAGGGGCCGGGGGCTGCCCTGTGCCCCAGGGCCCCCGGGCGGGTGCGGCATCGGGTGCCTCCGTCCCCGCGGCCCAGGGCTCCTCCGCCACCGTACACACGCCGAGGGAACCCAGACACCGATCGCTCGTCATCCACGTGAGCGCGGAGCTGTGCTGGAGCCCCGGCAGGAAGCTCCAGCTGCAAACCGCCTGCACACGTCTGCCGGCAGCAGTGCGAAAGCAGCTGCGCTCCTGGCTGAACTTCTCGACAGCACCCAAGCCTCTCCCTGGCTCCTAGAATAATTTCTTTTTAAACTGAAAGTGGTGGTGATTTCTCAGACATGTGAAGCCAGTAGCTCTCATGCTGCAACATCCTCATTTAAAGCAGTTTTGAGAACCTCAAACGATATTACAGATCTAACAGACATACTCTACCCGTGCCCTGCATCCTCTCCCGGTGAAAAGAGACATGAAGCAGGCACAGCTCGCCCCTCCTGCAAGAGGCAGAGCTCTGCCCCTGCAGCCCAGACTGCCACTGGCATACTGGGGTCAAGGCCTTGATGCTTCCCCAAAGCGGGAGGGTGCCTCCCTCCCTGCTGCCCAGGGCTCAGCTACCCGGTGGCTGACAGGGAGGGAGGAAAAGGGAGAGAGAGGAGGAGGGGAAACGGACGAGGCAGGCATCAGGCACTGGGGTACTGCTCAGAGGCAGAACAATGGGGTCACAGGTTTTCTGGGTGGGTTGGAAAGCATTCTTAGACTTTTGTGGACCATCTAGAGGCTCCCACGCACTGGCAAAATTTTTGCCCTCCCCAAGGGTGTCTGAGTGGTCAACAGCAGGTGAAGGGAGCTCAAGGTATCAGCTGTACCAGCTGGGCATGAGAGCACCCTCTCCCCTCCCCATTTCCCAGCCCCAGCAGCGCTGCCCTGGTAGGACTAAGCAGCAGGGTGGACAGTTTTGCCATTCAAAGCAACTCGCTGCCCTAAGCACTTGTCTGCTACCCACATCGTACCTCTGAGGCTGATGCAAAGGAAAAATAAAGCTCCTGAGGCAGGCGTGCAATGCAGAGACCAGCTCAGACACCTGGCAGCAGAGCACCAGCTCTCAGAATCTGGCCTGAGGCAAGGAAACTTGCTCAAAAAACTACAGCTGCATCAGTGAGCAGTGCAGTCAGAGCATGCTCACAGACCAAACTGCTGGCTTTAGCAGCCTGCTGCTTGTGCTGTACTCATTTGGGCAGGGATGGTTTCCTCAGTCCAGCTCCTCACCAGGTCTGGGAACTGGCAGCCCTTGGGCAGCCTGTGAGCAGCAGATGCATTCTCACAGCCCATATCCCAGCATGTCCTCAGTCAAAACTCCCCCAGTCCCTGAGGAGGGACTGTCAGAACATTCACTATGAATGCAGCATCCTTGTCTAAAACAAGGACATGCAAAGGTGTCCACTTCAAGTCAGTGTTTTCATGTTATGTATTTCACTGAAATGCTTCCAGAGAAACTACTAAAAAGGCACAGACAAGGCAATTATCAAATATGGACTTGCTTCATAGATGCTGCTGATAAATAACATAACCACATCACAAAACTGCACAAGCAGCTTAGGGCACAAACAAGCAACGAACTCTGTATGGTCTGAGAGCTGGCACTTGAAGATGTTTCTGCATCACCCCCAAGCTTGCTTCACAGGGCAGCTCACCAAATCTACATCCAGAAATCTCATCAGGTTTTGCATGCTGAATGTCAATGCAAGCAAAAGTTACTAGTTAGGGGCCAAATTCTCATTTCAGTTGCTTCCTGCAGTTTTGCAGGAGTCAATAGGTATAACTGAGCAGAGGTAAAGTCTGGCCAGGAAAATCTCCCAAATCTTAGCCTGTATGGAGCTAGAATATAGAATTTTCTCTCACTCAGCACTCTGCTACTCCTTCTTGACAACTGAATCATGTTAAAAAAACATTCAAAAACACAAGCAGGATTACCCTTCACTGTTTGCCAGCAAGGTCACTGGCAGGCCAAAGCAGAGTAGAGCAGAGTAAAGCATTGAGGCCATCTCAAGAAACATGCCTGCTGCCAAGGACCCTTCGAGCAGTTCAGCAGCATGGTAACAAGGATCCTGAATTGGTCAGCAAGGGGAAGGATCTGGCTGGTCACACACAGCATCCTTGTGGGTACAAGTGCTAGCAGGGACCAGGGGCTGCTGCTGGTGCTACGGCTGCCCCAAGCCAGGCAGGATGGCTGTTTGCAATCTGAGTTGGGACAGAGACAGGAAGGAGAGTGTGGCCATATGGAGGTATTGAAATTGCATTTGTGGGATGCAAAATAGGATTTCATGGATGAGCAGGCAGCAGGGAGAGCTGCAGGGGAAACAGAGCCTGCTGGGAAAGGTTTCCCCTATAGACCTGCAGATCATTAAATGACTTCAGCTTTCTGAAGGATCTATTCTGAGGGCAGCAGTGAGTGACCAAAGGGCTCTCTGCCTTTATGGGCATATTTCTTAGGATTATAAACAATGAATGTGAGGGATTTTAAAAATCAGGCAAAGTCTGCTGTTATACAAGTCCCAAGAGCAGCTCCAGTTCATTCTGTAGGAGAGGAGATTGGCATTTCTGAGACACAAATGTCATGCTAGAGAGTACAAAATGTCCCCAACTGGCACATTATCCCACCTCTGCCATCTCTGAGCTCTCTCTGGAGCAGACAACACTGGATTGCTGGCCAGTCCTCAGCAGCTGGCCCTGGGGGTGCAAAATTGAATTGATCCCTGAACTTCTTCAGGATTGCTCACTTCAGGCTGCCCTGGACTCTTCTGTGCATAAGGGATCCCACCACCAAGGCTTGCTCCTGTTTTCCAGCATCCTCCCTGCAAGCAAAAGCTCAAGTGAGAAGAAACTGCTGCAAGAGAAGCCATTGTCTGTGGGTTCATGTGGGTGCATGTTGTGCCCTTTAATCACACCTGGTGAAGACAAGGCAGTGCCTTGCTTCCATCTGTGCTAGCAGGCTCAGGAAAAGAGTTGTGGGAGAGACACAGATACACTTCATTCCTGCTACTGTACGGCAAGACCACAGAAAGCCTTGTCTTCTTTAAGATTTAATCCCCATTTGCACTAATGTTGTGCTAAGAACAGCTTTTCCTTTATTTGCCAAATTCAGTGTCAGAGATGTTCTGTGAGATGTTTACTGAGGAAATAAATCCATTAATTTTTCTCATGAAATTTTAGAGCCTTCCTGGAACAAAGGAAAGTGCATATTTTCTACATTCACAGATTTCTGATAAACAGGCAAGCTGCAAAGCACGATGTTGAATTCTTGCCAGCCTTGTGACGGCATCATCCCCTGGACTTCCGTGAGCTGCTGCACAGTGCCCCTGCTGTGGGATCAGCATCAGGGCTCAGCAGTGCTACATAATGCTTCAGCAGCTGAACAGGCTCAAGGAAGAGAACCAACATCCCAGCAGATCATCTTCACCCAGGAGAGGTCAGGGCATGGTATAAAGGCAGACTGGGTGCATTTCCAGGTTACATACCACATCCTTCCCTCAGTTGTGCTATTTTCATGCCAGAAATCTGATCTGATGATCTCGGTGCCCTTCTCACAGATTTACACCACTATCAGCAATGGGTAGTTCAGACCTGCAGTGCAGGAGGCCTCTGGGATGAGGTCTGCTCCACTGAGACTAAATGGTTGAGTGGGTGAGCATAAATCCCCCCAAAAAGGTCTCTGTGGGCCAACTGTATCTTTAGTTCCAGCACTGCAGCTCCCTACCCTACAGCTTGACAGAGCTCAGCAGACTGGCAGTATTTTGTGGAGTATATTAAGAAAGGAAACAGAGAAATACTGAGCCATGCTAATTTCTGCCATAAATTAATAGGTTCGGCCCCTCTCATTTGGATCCTTGCTTGATGATGCCTGCAGAAAAACCCACTGGCTGGTCGGGCAGCAGCCCTGATCAATTTCAGTGATTACCCAGGGAGACTTCATCGATAGGTGGAAAATACGGGAAAGATTTCACATAGTGAGCCTGATCACTGCCTCAGGTACAGCCCAGCATATCAGTTTCAATGGAAGTGCATTGGTGTAATTGGGAGTGTTGGCAGACAAGCTGGAGTGAATCAGATGGGGGGAGGGAGTGTGAGAAGTCACCGGCTGTTTGCTCTGCCAGAGATTTCCACCCCCTCAGCAGCGCTGGTGGAAACATGTGCCTGTGCTTCATCCTTTTCTGTGCATCATCAGGTGTATCTTCACTACCCTGAGCAGTACCAGCACTGTTGGCCCTGGCTGATGGGGTTCCCAATTACAGCAGAGAGGGAGCAAACAAATATTGGGGAGAGGGTCTTAAACTGCCCCAGCTGTCTGATGAAATGCTAAGACTTGAAGTTCAGATTTGACACAGGCTTTTTTTACTTTGCAGGGCTTCTGGCAACAGCTAAGTGTCTGCTTCTGTCTGGAATGCAGTTTGCATCCCCTGCGTAAGCCCCAAGTCCGCATCTTCCTTTGCCCTTACACCCTGCAGCTCAGGTACAAGGTTCATGGTCACCAAAAGGCTATTAAAGCTTAGTCCATCCTCATATGCCCTGCCACACGCCTGCACAGTATTTCTGCTCCTCTTTCTCTTTGTGTATCTCTGTGTAAGAAGAGGGATTCTGTAGACAAATAATACCAGGAAACATATTAATTAGCTCTGAACCTTGCCTGACTTTGGGGAGGCATGCTGCTTTACATCATCTAGCAATGTGAGCCTTGGGGGCTTTTAGCTTCTTTAAAGGTAATTTAATAAGAAGGAGCAGTGAGAGGCAGCAGCAAGTGACCGAAGGGCTCTCTGCTCTGGCTAGCACCGTGTCACACAAGCAAAAGTCGCTGTCGCTGAGGCATTCATTGGCAGAAGCAGAGAGGCAGCAGCAGTCTCCCACACAGCTCAGGTAATGACAGGGTAGCAGCCAGGATTATTGTCTTATATATTAACTAAGAGAGCAGAGACCTTCTGAATTTGATGCAGTAACTGCCATGTTGCAGTGTGCAGCCTGCTGCTCTCCAATGACCCGTCATTTCTGTCAGCTCCCCCTTTTCTGTCACCTTTACTGGCACTGCATGGTTATCAGTATGTACTGCAATCTCCTGTACTCCAGCTGGATCATTTATGCATGCAGGCCCTCTTTCCTTGTCACGAATTTGTGCTTCCTTACACCACATGCTGGCAAGAGCCAGCTCCTATAGACTCTTCTGGAAACTAGTCCAGTTCTACAAAATCTATACTGAACTGAGCAAAGCTTAAATCAACAAGTGCCATCTATCTCCTGGGGTCCCACATTTCTTTCAGATCTATTTCAAGCCAGTGAAAAGAAACTGGAGGAAACAAAAGGTGTTTAGATATTTTCTGTACTGCTGAAATACCTGTTCCCTAATTTCAGTCCTACTGCCAAATATAACCAAAAGATGTTCTGTTTCACCTAACTGCAGTTGGGAGTGACTTGGCTTGGCATGCCTCAAGCTGGAGGATCCATGGAGTAATTAGGAAGTGAGGAGTCAATCATCTCTGTTGTTGCTAGACCTCAGTGCAGTGACTGAGGTCTGATTCATACTGACACTGAATTCCCTTTATATGACAGAAAACGCAGTCAAAACCCATGTCCATCAGTCTTTTCAGTTCTTGGACTAAGTAATTGATTTCTAGCTCTGTTTCCCATGGTAACAAGGCTCTCTGATCACCAGCTGCACGTGTTGGCCCTAATAGCTTTTGAATCTACTGCTTTATTTCGGCCAAATGCGATGGCAAGATTGAGGTCTGAAGGATAATTAAGTTCCTGTAAGTTTTCTGAAAAAAACTTGTGCATGTGGCAGACCCTATTACTTCCACATCAGTTCCTTCACTGCAGATGGAAATTCAATGAGTATTAGATGCCAGAGACCCCACCAAGGGAAAAGGTCTTGTAAGAACCTTAACTAGGGGCAAGCTTCACCCAGAGGTTGCAATCACCCATTGGATCCGAATCCACAGGAATCCAGTGTTTGTAGAACAACTTGCTATTTTAAGGGAATGCAGCAGGTATGAAGTAACAAATCAGTGTAAAATTAGGACTGTCTGTGAGGGTTCCTCACAGAAATCCCTGGTAAAAAATAAGAGAATTTGCAAAAGTTGGTGATTACTGAGCGTCAGGAGAGGATGAATACTACCAGCAATCTATAGAATGTAAATCAGGAAAATATGTGCAAATATTGTCCCTTTCAGTGGTCAGCGAGACTCAGATTTTTACTCAAAATTAATTGCATTTCACTTCTAGGGAGTGTTTTTACAGAGTCAAGACTTCAACACTTCCCTCCAAACACAGGTGAAGAAGGAAGGTGGCTGGTTCCAGTGTAGCTGTGCAGTAGCTCCCAGGTATATCCATGCACTCACTCCAAGCATCTGCTGAGCTGCCAGCTCTGAGCACACCATTGCCCTTACTGATCAGGTACTGGATCAGGCTGCAGCATCCCCAGATCTGCAGGCTGAGCTGCCAGCACAGCCCAGCTGAGGCTCATCAGTCAGCCCTGGCACTGGAGGTGACAGGGGCATGTCTCCTCCTGCACTAAGGACTCCTATGCAACACAGGCAGTGCTGTGAGCTTCTGCTGTGCTCTTGCTAGGTGCTGTGGAGTCATGCCTCACAACTTAGCTGGTAACTGCCCCATGTGGCTGGCCAGAGCCTCTGTTACAAAGAAGGAGACCCTGTCTCAGGGAGATGTGGATGAAGGAGCATGGTCAGGCTTATCCATATGGGACAGAAGTTACTTCAGCATAAACATGCACATGTTGGACATCCCCAGTACACTGGGCAAGGGCTGCTGCTTGGGAAGATAGGAGGGACTGCGCTGTTGTACTGGGTGGTGGAAAAAGAGGGTGGCTGTGGGAGAAACATTTTATTTAATTAGGAAAACAGTGTGCCAGGCTGTTGCCTAAATCAGAGCTGTTAGGCTGGAGCTTCCCTGGGGTCAGGATCACAGTGCTGTCTCCAAGCAGATGCAGGGCCAGGCCAGCTCTGTACAGCCTCTTTGTGATTTGAGAGCAAAATACTGCAGGGCACCTGGGCTGGACCAGAGAGAGCCCCTCATCCTTTACCAAAACACACAGCCAGCCCCCACCTCAGACACCTGCTTGGTCCCAGCTGAGGCAATGCCATCTCTGTTCTGGTATGTCATATATAAAATTTCACATTTCTGCTTTCTGACTCCCTCTTGACAGCTCATCCCATCTGTCCCCATTTTAAAATCTTCTTCCCTCCCTCTTTTTTCACTAGTTCTTCTGGTGTTGCCTCTCCCACCCACAATACAGCCTCATTTGTACCTGGTCTCTCCAAGCTTTTATGCAAAAGGATTAAATCATCATTTGAAACAGATCTAAGGGACATAACTGGGCACTGGAAACTTAAAATATTAACTAAATCAGCTGCTTCATGCTTTGGAAGTCGTTTTTCCTGCATTGCAGATGGGGGGTGAGTGCTTGTGCCGTTTCCCATCACTCTTCCTCTCTGTGTGAGCTGCAGGCAGAGGGCGTGCAGCATGCTGTTTGCTTGTGAAGAATAAAAGCGTGAGGTACGCCTTTTCTTCTCTGCAAGTTGGAAATCCAGGGGCTCTTTTATGTTGTGCTTGAAACACTTGAGTCAGGAGCTGAATTCTACCCACCTCCTCCAAACCTCTTTTCCACTGAGAGCACTGCCAGTAGCTGGATGGGCGCACGTGACAATTTTCAGGGAGGAACTGATGCACAGGTCTTGCATTCCTGAGTGGGAAGCACCACGTCCCAGAAAGGGCTCTTCCCCAGGTTCCTGCAAAGTGGTGGCTGCAGAGCCTCTCTGCGTGGAACCACTGGCCCCTGCCCATCAGATTTTGGCCTTCACAATCTCAAGGCTGGAGCAATGCAGGGTAACTGTAACCTGGGCAGGCCAAACGTGTTCTCTGCCCCCAAGAAGTAGCTCAGTCGTGCTTGGTGAAGGAAGAAGATGACTTTCAGCTGGGCTGACTATGACCCCACACAGTTAGTGAGCATCATCACACATTCTGCTACAGTTAAGAGACTGGGACTCAAACACAGTACAGGTTTTATTATTAAAAAATGCATAAAAACTAAAGACATGCTTCCCAGAGTTAGAGTCTATATGTACATCTGCACTTCCTAGGCAGCTGCAGGGAGCATAGCCTTCTGCCCTCACTGCAAAAGTGCACTGCACAGGTTTTTGTTACCCTTTGTTAGGTGTTATCTTCTCACCTGCATTTACAGCATTCCAGCTAAGTGAAGAGAAAACCCTGTACTGCCTGGGGTGTAAGATGGTAGAATTTGTATCTGTGACTGAGAAACCATATTGAATTTCTGGAGACACCTCTGGGACATCTCTGTTCAGTTGGAAACTTAACAGAAAGGGCCCATGCTCAAGCCTCAGGCTGAAATTCCCCTTCCCTAAGAAGAGTTCTCATAAGGGCTGAAGCTTGACCTGAATTTTATATTTAGACCCCGACTTTACAATAAGCAAAAACTGGGTATTGAAGGGTGGAGTGTTCTGATACCAAGTCTGCAATCTCATTTGACTTTTTGGTCCCACCTTTGCCAACTCAGTAAATGCTGACATTTGTGGTATTAGCTTGAGGAAGTGCAATGTGGAATCCTAAGAAATACTGCCAAGTTTTCAGTGCAGTGAAAATAAAAGAAATTAAGATCTAGCAAATATTTAGGATAAGTAGAGTAAGATGTAACTGCACTCCCTGGCTGGGAACCACTGCACAAAACAAATGCTGATTTACAGTAAAATATTAAATTATTAAAAACCACACAAGCACTTGCAGTTACAGGGAGTCAGACATGCTGATTGGAAAACAAAACAAAACCCAAAGAGCAAACCCATTAATTTTTCCCTGTCTAGAAGGCTGCAGTGATACTACTCCACATTTTATGTGACTTTTACAGCATGCCAAAAAGCCTCCTAAATAGGAAGGCCAGTGGTTCTCAAGCTTTTCATCACGAGGCCTCTCTCTTCAGAAAGAAATCTTCCAGTTGATCCCTCCCCTCAACACACATCTTCCTGAAATTGATTTCACATGTCACTGTAGCAGCTACAGTTCTTCATTATTTGAAGAAGACATAGGGCTAATAAAGAGAATGATAGAAATAATCAAACTTTGAAGCAAATGCTGAATCCTGCTCCTGCTGAAACTGAGCAAGTCATCATTCTGTATCTCAGTCTTCTTCCTCTCCTGGAGGGCAGCACTTAGCATTAATTAACACTGTTTCCCCATACTGCTGTAAAGTCCTCTCTACACTACTTCCTTTCCATTCCTTTGAAGTTGGATTCTGCCCTCACACAAGCCAGCTGCTCTCCCTCCCTTTGCATTTTAATGTCAGCTGCAAGTCTAGTCAGGCCTGAACTGGCATCAAACAGAAGAAAAAGAAAGACATAAAAAAAGATACATGGGGAGAAGAGGAATGCTGGATTTTCATTTTTTTTCTAATCTCTTTGCTCACCAAAATGTCTGAAACTCTTAAAAGAGCCCTGGACTGAGGAAGCAGCAAATGTCACTGCATGAAATGAGCCAGATGTTCAAATTCAGTGCTGGGTAGGAGCAGATCCGCTGATCAGTTTGAGAACCACTGAGGTAGGCAACAAGTCTAGGCAGTACTGCTGAGTGAGCACGAGGGGAATTTTGCCCTCTTGTCCTGAATGACAATATAAATACCCACTAGAGTTTTCAGGGGTACCAGTCCCAAAGTCATGCAGCCAGGATTGAAGACAACATCTACACAAGAGCAAACACTGACTGAACAGAAGGTGTATTCAGCTCTGCTCCAGCACTCAGTGAGAAGAAGCAGAGCACAGACTCCGACTGCCGCCTTAGCTCTGAACTCCTTTCAGCAGGATGTGGTCAACCTGTAACCCTACTGCCTCCCTCCCCAAATCCAAGGGGTTGTTGGGGTTGCAATTCTTCCAAGCTATTTGCCACTGCAGCCCACACAGGTGGTGAAAGCTACAGAAGCTGCCCAAGAGCCGTGGCCAGTGCTGTTCAAAGCTCTTCCAGATCCGGCACCAGAGCCCCAGGGGACAGCACCATGCTGCACACATCCAGTCCCAGGGAAGCAGAGTCACTGCTATGTACAGGCTAGCAACTCTTCTCTCCTTCTGTCTCTAGCTCATACAGAAGGCTTTTGTCCTCCCCTTCTTGTCCATCTGGATGCCTTTCACCCTCAGCATCATCTCCAAGGCACAAGGGGCTCATGATATAGCGATAGTCACTTGTGACAGCAGCAGCTGCCCCAGCAACAGTCTCCTCAGCATCCATGTTTCCAAAGGAGGCGTGCAGGGCAGGCTCACTTGCAGATGCCTCTTTGTCCTTCCCAATGTTGACATAGAGAGGATCTTGACTGGAAGAGAGTGTGGACATCCTCCCACGAATCATTTCCAGCTGGGAGCGGAGTACTCCAAAGCTGGGCCGTAGCTTGGGCTCAGGATGCCAACATCTGCACATGAGATCATAGCTGCAAAATAGAGGGAGACAAGAGCATTGAGAAGTGGAGCAGCCATGCCCTGCACCTCTGAAGAGGGGCCCTGGGCAGTGAAGTCTAAAAAACACAGACACTTCCCCGAAAAACTGTCAGCTTTGGCCTTGCACAGGTGATACAGCATGGATGGCCATTATGGGTGTAATTTCTTGTTTCTTCTCATTTTTAAGGGCATTCTCCCTTTGCTCAAAAATGTTATTTAGATGGTATCAAAAACCCAAAAGCCCTTTCAAAGCATGCTGAATTTCCTGGTAAAGCCCTTGTTCTGCTGTCTCTAGGGAGCTAGAATAGGACTTTGAGTGTGACATCACCTAGTAATAGCTTTTGAATTTATTCACAAAAAGCACCCTCACAGCCTCTGCCACAGCTGAAGCTGTCCCTCCAAATTCTAGTTCAAGAGCAGATAAATCACAGGAAGAAAACAAAGATCAAACTGCAGGAGGTGCATGTTATTTCCAGAGTATCCTTTCTTTCATGCCATGTTAACTCAACTCCCAGAGTAACGGAAGTGTGCTGCTGCTGCTGCCTGACAGATTGTCAACAGGACTGGAAAAAGGCACACTGGGTTTGTTTAGAGGGCTGTTAAAGAACAGGCAACAGCTTCAGTGCTGGAAGAGGGATGCTGAAATGGCCTTCAACTACAAAGGTGCCACCCCAGTGCAGAAGACAGGGCCATTACCAGGTCCCATCCTGCAGCCTTCCTCCTACAGTCAAACGCCAGCTACCTCAGCTCTGGTGCCCCAGGCCCAGCATGAGGAGACAGTCCCTGGCTCTGCTGGCCCATGCTCGGGCAAGGGGAGAGGAGCTCAGTGCCCTGTGCTCACAGCTCGGTGTCTGTGCTGGCTGCGCTCCCGCCGGCCGGGCCGTGGCTGGAGTGCTGCGCTGGAGCACGGCCAGAGCCATTGTCCTGCTCCTCTTTGTGCATCACCCACAAGACTGGCAGCTGCATTCCTATGCTGTTATTGTTGCCAGTTTTGCAGGGAACGGGAACAAAGCACAGTGCTGGCACTGAAAAACACTGCATACAAATGAACCTCAGTTGAACTTGTAAATGGAAAAAAAAAATCTGATGTGGCCTTTACTGGGAAATAAAGCATTTCATGATGGGTTTTATTTTACTTTTTGTATTCCTTGTGATCAGAATTACAAGACTGTTTCTGATCTCACACTACTTTTACAGAAAGCTTCTATGGTTCAGTTGTCTTAATCCTGATTTACATCCCTCACAAACAGTAGAAATGATTATAAATGCTGCAGATAAAACAGTAACTTCCAATTCTGTGCAACCAAATTAAATACTTGCTTTTACCTTTGCTGTCCATTGAATAATCCATTTGAAGGAAAGGTAGAAAAACACTGGCTGTACTGAATCAGCTCAAAGGTCCCTTTGCCCCAGTACCCTGTGCCTGACCAAGTCCAGTAGCAACACTTGGGGAAAGCATGTAAGCTGAGGGTGAGCATGTAGTGAGATTTTTCTGGTATATTCTCTCAGGTCTCAATAACCTGTAGCTCAAGCACCTCACAAAACAATGGTTGTACTTTTTCAATAGTTTTTGATGGATTTTTCTCCAGTGCCTATCTAGTAGGTTTGTGAGTATCTTCTCTACTTTCTGCATCTCTAACATCTTACAGCCATAAGCTCCACAACTTGGAACCAAAGCTCCTCAGAGCAGCCATGATGCAGATGTGTAATTAATTTAAGCAGTGATATAACTGTTTATGTTTATATTCAGTAAAAAATGAACTGTTGAGAAGATAAAAGTGTTCACCTTTAGTAACACGAGTAGAGATTATTCCCTATGTAGGAAAAAAGGAAAAGGTGAAAGCAACTACATGAAATAATCCACTATCAGAGCAGGAGGGAAGAGGGAGGAAAGAGGCCTTAGACCACTAAAATCAGTGCTTATAGTTATATCTTGCTTTGGGCACAACACACAGAGCCTTGCTTGGGCCATCAGTGAAATGATTTCATCTTGTCCAGGCAAGGCGAGTTTTACTTTGGGATAAGTTATGGTGACACTCCCTGGGGGATCCCAGCCCCATGTGAGGACACCAGGAATCTCCAACCACCACCCGTGGAAGAAGGGTTCCTGAGCAAACATTTCCTGTGATCTGCTGGCCAAGAGTGAACCCTTGGCAGCAGGATTAAGGCAGGAGCACAGGCTGCAGCCTGTGGCTGCCTGCTGCCCTGTGGACTATCTAGGTCCTTCCTCTAAGTCTGAAAATGTCTGCAACCAGAATCTTCAAGATTGTCCTGGATTTGTTCCTAGATGTAATTTAAGGTGGGACACTGATCTACACAACCTTAGTTTGTCCCACCTGCTCTCTTCTCTTTCAGCCTGCTATTTCTGAGAGTAGTAGATCAAAATTTGAAAACTGGGCCAAGCTTTGAACATGGAGGCCACTGCCTCTGCAATCCAGTTTCCTTGTAGTCTTGCTAGACTACCTCTCTATTCAGCTTTCAGGGTGTGCCATGGAACTCATCCCTTTGCTCAGATGTTGGCCTGAGAAGCCAGGGTTCAGTGGTTCTGGAAACACAATTAGAGTTCCACAAAGCCAAGAACTGCTAATGTTGACCCTGTTGAAACCATTGAGCCAAATTAGCTGCTTGTGTAGTTACCACAGGTTCCTGGGAGCTCTGCCAGCAAAGAATATCTAGTAGCTAACCCAGGGACTTTCTAGTGAATGGCTCTGTGTATTGGAAAGTGGAGAGATTCAGATCAGCATCTCAGCCAGCTGCCTCTGTTTCCTTCCAGCGAGCCAAATTTCTCAAAAAATCATGTCAGCAGGGTGAGGAAGTACTCACACATCTTCCAGGCACTCCGGGGGCTGCTTCAGCCTGTTGCCACTGATGAGGTAGTTGTAGATTTCTGCATTCTCAATGCCAGCATAAGGGGTTTGCCCTCGGGTCACAATCTCCCACATGGTCACCCCAAACGCCCACTGAAAGAGAACAGCATACAGAACAAGTGAACAGACCATTCCCTGCTCACTGGGCTTGCTTTCAGTATGCTCAGGCTGTGCTGGGTAATGTCATCTGAGCAGCAGTGATGCAAGGACTATCCAAATTCTATCTACAAAACAGAAATGACCCACCAGATGCTTCTGGTGCTGGCACATCATCTTAGGAGACAGCTGAAGGCCCTAGCCAGCCCCATCCTGCAGTGGAGCAGGGGAAGATTTGGAGCTACTCCTGTCTTCCACCTGCAGACCTTTCCTACTTATGTTCTTTAAGGTACGTGGTATCAATTTTTTGATTTCCAGATAGAAGAGTATTTTGGTTTGGGGCTCACAAATCAGTTTCTTAATTCATTTCACCAGATTCTGAGTTTCTAGTAATGTACAGATACAAGGGAAAGCAGAGTTTAGCCAATAAGCAGGGCAAGAACAAACCCCTTATGGCTCACATTCATTTCTGCTCTACACTGCACAGCTGTACTTGTACTTTTCAACTAAACTGCAAGGTTTGTGAGGTGCAAAAAGTTATTATTTTTATAAGCAAACCCCTGTCCAATGTTTGTTGTAAACTGGCTGAACTAGTGATCGCCAATCACTAAACCCAGTGTACAGTGGATGCAGCAATGGCTGGGCAACACAGCAGCCACATTACAAGGCACTCTTGGTTATCTCTTCAAGGACATCATGACAGGGATAACTGGAAAGGCAAGACCACAGGACTGAAGGACAAAACTAGTGTGTGAAAATAGATCAAAAGGCAGCAAGGAAGAGCAAAGATGGTATCAGAAAAAAAAATCCCAAAAGGAAAATAAGTAACAATTTCAGATGAATGGGTTTAGCCTTGCTCCCCAGGGGCAAAGATATGGGGAGTGTAAGCACTGACATATTCAGATCTACAGAGTTCCACCAATGCCTTCTGCAGCACAGAGCACTTTTCCTGCACTTGTGCCTAAGTGTGTGGGTCACACGCATTTCAAATGTCACCTTCAAACTGTCAGGCAGAAGAGAAAGGAAAATAAGAGAGAATAAGAGAGAGAAAACTGCATAAAGAGAGGAAAAGAAAGAGGAGAAGGGGAAAGATGAAGAAGAGGATGGGAATAAACACTGAAAAATAAAGGACAAAAGGACAACAAGAAGAAAACATCCATTAAACACTCATATATTTTTAGCCTTAAGTTCTGACATCATCCTTCAAACACAAGGTAACTCTCTTTCCTATCACCAGGGCCTTTTCCCACCCTCAGTGGGATTCCTCCACTCCAGCAGGAATACAAGTGGTCCCCAGTGCACTGGAGCAAACCTCACCACATCGCTGTGCGTTGTGTACAGATTATCTGCCAGGCTTTCCAGAGCCAGCCACTTCACTGGCAGCTTGGAGGCACACCCCTGGCGGTAGTAGTCTCCACTGTAGATTTTCTTAGAAAGTCCAAAGTCTGCAACACTCACGTTCATGTTCTCATCCAACCTATGGGAAAGTTTTCACAGATGAGGAAAGGAAAGCATTTATTGCCTACCTCAGACAAAAAAAACCCAAAAAACAAAAAACAAACAAAGGTATATAGCTCACCAAGTATTACACAAAAGGAGAACGATTTCATCTACTTGGTGACCAATGTGAAATAGCTTAGTGGTCTCAAACTAATTCCTTCAGACTAACAGGGAACTAATCATGACTAAGGAAGTAAGGAAGTGGCTAGGCTCAGATGGTCTAGACTCTTACACAAAGCAAACTCGGATACCTTCAGTTTCCAAGATTATCAGAGGACATCTGCAATGCTCACTGCTATCACCAAGGCCTGCACCCCATATTGGAAATCAAAAAAATCATAGGTTGATTGCCTAGACTGCCTGTTAAAACTGCTTGAACTGCTAGATCTGCAACAACTCTCCAAGCCTGGTTAATGGTCTGAATTGCTCTGTCACCCACTTAAACCTATACATGTTGGCAGACAGTCCAAGTAAAGGCCACAAACTTCTTGCTCTCAGGCCTCATAAAGAACTCACTGCTTCTCCAGAAGATGTGCTGAAATAGGCATTCAGCTTCCTCTGGAGGATGTCTACGAAAATAGAAAATCAGTCTGGGTTTCTCATAAATGCCAAAGCAGGCTAACCCCTCATTTTTCATCATAACTATCAGGCTCTTTGCCTGTACATGTGGACATTGAAATGCCTTTGGAAATCTGTGTCTCATTGTGGATTTTATTGGTTGTTGTGGTTTTGTTCAGAGGCAGAGTTCTGCTGTCACAATGAGCTGTTCCATACTCCATTCTCAGGGAAGAAGCAGAGTGGAAAGGATAAAAAAAGGACTTTTCTTTCCTTCAAAGCAGTCAAGGTAGTTTGGTGTCAAGAACAGTGAAGTGGGATCATATGGTGTGTTCACCATGCAAATATTTTTAGAGGCATTCTTCACAAGCTTTCAAGGAAACTACAGTTCTTATATCGTGATAATCAAGTCCTCAAAATAGATACCAGAAATACAGACTTCATCATACAATGGAAGTTCTTTTCTCCTAACACAGCCAAACTCATTCCCTCCTGCTGGTTGCTTTACATTGTGGAACAAATAGTCTTTGCTGACACACAACCAGTGGAGTGGCTAATTACAAACACATACTGTAATCAGCTCTGTGAAACTCTATCTGCAAACCAATGATAGAAATGTTCATTATAAAAAGGGCCTGTTTGAAAGATCAGTGGGACTTTAGGAGTTGCTCCCTGCTCCCAGCAGCACCACCACACACCCCACCACAATGACTATGGCTCCCCTATGTCTGTTGTCACTTAATGCAAGGATCAACATTCTGAGGCAGGACCCCTGACACTTCTGTCATGCAAAAGGTTTTTTATCCCTCCCTCACCCACTCTGATCTTTCTTTTCATTAAAAACTCATTAATCACTTACATGCAGTTCCGAGCTGCAAGGTCCCTGTGTATGAAATTTTTTGAGCTTAAGTACTCCATCCCGCTGGCAATGTCAATCATGAACTTGAGGAGTGTCTGAACAGGCAAGTTCTGTAAGAAATAACAGTTTAGGTTCTATTCCCAAAGGCTTGCAAGCACATATGACAAAATTGCAAGGTTTGTTGCCACTTTACAGAGCAGGGGTGGGGAATACAGGGAGGGGAGGGGATGGGATGGGATGGGATGGGATGGGATGGGATGGGATGGGATGGAGGAGCTGGTCCCCAGCATGCATGGAATGAAATACTTTAAGATCACATCTCACAACTTCCTCTAGTATTAAAATCCAATCACCTGCAAGTGCCTTTGGGACACAATTCTGAGCTGCTCCAAATACATTCTCTGAAAACCCCTAACACCCCAGAAGGAATTCTACAGTAGGACAGACTTACAAATGGGTTTTCCCCAATCCTTGACATCAGCAGAAAAGCATGGAGGTCTCCATGCTTCATGAAGGGCAGGATCACCATGGGAATTGGGAGACGGCCCTTGGGACGGCTTCGTAGGCTGACTCCTGGTGAGGACACACACAGGAAAGGGGTGTTAGCAAATAGATTATTCCCAGGAGGCATCTTACAGGCTGCTGTGCCTTCCTCTTACAGATCTGGAGGAAAATGTGCAGTTTTGGTGGGTAGATTCCATGCTCCAAGCTTCTGTGACTTTATGCCAGGTGGTAAGATGCCTCTAACCCTGTTTGCTTCAGAGGCTGTACTGAGAGCCTAGAACCTCTCAGCTCTTCTTGCAGAACCAACTATAAATGCTTCTAGGATCACTCCAGACCAGACAGCCCCAACCCCAGGCTCTGCAGAGCAATCTCCACATTATGGAAAATACCTGCATTCCAAAATGTCTACCCATGAATGTCTTGCTTCTTACTCAGTATTTTGGAAAGGCACAATCATCCTCCTATTTATAGCCTACCTGCCCACCTGTTCACATTTCACAGCAGTTCAGACACGTCTCAGCCAGCCAAAGTCTCCCTGATGCATTTGCAAGAGCCAAAGAACCAGCTTAAATAGGAGATGGCTGTTCCTGGTGTGTGAGGGCAGGCGTGGGGAGCATTGCACACACTCCAACCCCCTGGGGCCCAGGAAGGAGCAGTGCTGACCTGCACAGGATTCCAGGCAGCACAGAGGAGGCTGCAGCAGCACTGCTGGGGAGAGTGGTGCTGTGTGGGATAATGCAGGAGCAGGGGGTGCTCTGTGGCATGAGCAGCAGCGCTGCCTTACCAATCAGTTTGGTGACGTGAGGGTGGTCAAACTCCTTCATGCAGGCAGCCTCTCGCAGGAACTCCTCAATGTCAGTAGAGGTGAAGATGTCAGCTGGAAAAAGGGACTGTGAGTTTTCTTTCTTTGTAGGTGGCTCCAAGGTGCATTACAAATAATGATTGTCAAAAGCTTGTTCTTTGTGGCACAGCACATCTTCTCAGACCTATAGCTAGATAAGCCGTTTTACAACAAAGCAGAGCCTGACACTCTCTCCTGGGATGGGCAGCAGTAAGCACATATCAGGGACATCTGGTAAATTGGTTCTTGGTAAAGAACCACTGGTTAGCAGCTCTTTTCTGAGTAAGAACTTTCCTTGGAAGCTGTGCAAACCGTGTGAGGGTTAAAGATGTAAGAATTAATTAGGTAAAAGAACCTAAACTACAAATGTCAGGGAGAGGAGACGTCATGCAAATGAAAGAAAATGTTGAAACTGAGGAGATGGCAGAGCCTGTGACTGGCACAACAGGGCCCAATTAATCTCTGACAAGGAAGCCATGAAAGATAAATGCCTTTATGACTCTTAGCATGATTGAGCCTTGAAAGGCACTAGAGCTAAGATTTCTTAAATAACCACACTACTGGACAGCTTGGACCAAATTCAGCAGTGATGTACATCAGCAAAATTCTGAAGTAAATTATTTCTCATTGCTATGACTCCAGATTTATGGAAATATATCAATATAATCAAGAAGTATCCCAGTCGACTACTCCCACCACTGCTACTGCTGGATTTAGCAAGAGTCCTCCAGTCCTGCTGCAAGATCAGACTCAGACCTGTAGGAGAGTGTTCACATTATCTACTTCAGGCAAGTAATTTCAATATAATTCAGAAGACAAAAGAAGATTCCCTTTTTACAGTCAATGAAGAAAGGAAGGTTCCTCTGGAGGCTGACAGATTGTTCCTTAGATGCCTGAAGGGAGACATTCTGACTACACAAAAGCTTGCAAGCTGATTAGAATTATTGTTGAAGCTGGATAAAATGATACAAGTTACACTAGATGGTACTAAGTGTATTTAGTACAAGCTGTTATTCTGTGACAGCAAACTGGGCTCCAGAGATAAGTGAGTTTGACTGCTTTCAGTCAGTCACAGTTAATTTTTGCCTTACAGGCAAAAGGGATCAAATAACGTAGGTTAACATATATAAACACAGATATATGCACATTTCCTTTGATTTATACCTATCTCTTAATTGCTTTTCTTGTTACAGAGTTCTGCCTGTTAGTTGCCCTTGTTATGTACACTCACCAAATGGCAAATCAGAAGGGAGCTGGGACGCTCAGTCAAATGTGCTGACTGAGATGAGTTAGCTTGTCAGTGCATTCAGCCCAGACACTCTTCTGTTTATTCCAGGCTATGTGCTTGCAGGAATACTGTTCTTTCACTGCTGAATTATCAGGGCAAAGCAGACCTGTCTGAACTGCCTGTGCTACATGATGGAGTGGTTTTGGTTGCATTCACCACGTGCTATGTGCTGTAGAAGCAACTAGGTGGTATAGGTCCTTTCCTGAAGAGCTTCCACTACAAAAAGACTGACATGAAAGGGATGGGAGGCAACACGGGCAGAGTGGCTGAGTGGGAAGCTCAGAGAGAAATAAAGAGCACCAGGGGATATTTGCTGAGAATAGGACAGACAACATTTAATCTTTCCAAGCTTCTTTTCTTGAGTAATTCAGGTAGCCCTGCTCCCACATACCTTTCAGCATCTTCACTGCCACTTTCTGGAAAGAGCCATCATCTAGCTTCAGTAGTGCCTCTCGAACTGACCCAAACTCTCCTGCAAAATTATCAGAGTAGGCAGTGAGGGAACAGCTTCTTGTGAAGAAAGTATGATTCACAACAGGTTCACTTCAGGGGTCACTGGCAAAGAAGCTGAGTACCCATAAGAAATGCTCTGTTTTTCATTCTGCAGTTCCAGACAGCAGCTTTCAGCACATGTGTGTCTAGAAGAGATATCACTACCAGTAGACAGAGCTCACTGTGCTGGCAGTCCAGAAGGCAAAGGAAAATGAGAAGGGAAAAAAGCAATTCCTGACCAGACAGATGATGCAGAGACAGAGTTTAGGCTGGGCAGACATTTCTGGGGAAGCCAAATCATGAGGGATGAGTCTGAGTGAGGTTCTGTTCAGAGAGGAGGCTCTTTGCTGGAGCAGCAAGTGGATGGGATGGCTGAGGAAGCTCTTAGTATTGACAGCCATCAGAGCTGAGTGATAGTGCCAGGGCTCAACCATTTGAGACACAGTCAGCCTTATCTCACAAAACTCAGAGAATTACTTCTATGAATCACAGGTGACCAGAGAAAACAGAGTATCTACTTGTGTGTGAGTGATATGTTGATTCACAGAAGGCAGTATTTTGCCCAGGTGTGTTCTCTAATGAGTTAAGAGGAAATGCAACAGGCCAAAACCTCTTTCAAATATTTAGCCTAAAGAGGTTTTATACCACAGCCTAACAGCCTCTTTGCATTAGATCTGGCTCTAGATTTGCTCTCCCTAATTTTGTAACCCACCCACAGTGCATTAGTATGAGAAACTCTGACACTGAAAAGAAGGAAGCAAAATATGGCACTCAGGACAACTACCGCAGAAGCCTTATCTTCCCACTGGCTTTTCACCAGTGTCCTTCACCACTCTATGGCATGTGCTTACTTCACAAAAACCATGAGCAGTGGATCTGACCACAAATCAGGAAAATGGGAAGGAACAAAGGTATTTTGTGCTGCTCCCATACTATGGAGCTGTAGAGTCAGCAGAGCCCAAGACAATGCAGTTATGTCATCTTATAACATGTGACCTGGCGTTGTGGTAGTGGGGCTGACAGCACAGACCAGGTCTTGCCAGCTGGCATCCCCACACCAAGGCCATGCCCTGGGGCCCCTCTGCAGCCAATTTCAGTTTACCTGTCACGGGAGCAGCCCAAGAGGGTTGAAGTAGGATCCCAGAAACTGGCCAAGAGCTAACACTCACAAACAGATGACACAGCTGTTTGATTACTTAGCATTGTTAAGCCCTCTGAGACCACTTCTGCAGGAAGGTCATCTTCCTGCTCTGAAAGAAACACATTTGTTCTAGGAGGGATGGAGTGGAAGAATTCTCCCTGTGGGAAAGGGTCAAAAAACCCTGCAATAAAACTAGTCTTATAAAGAAAAAGGAAAAGGTGAACGTTAATTGAATATTCCTTTGTTTAAATTTCTGCAAGAAATTCACATACCAGTGAATCAACACTGCTTTGAAAAGCTGAGCATAGGCTGCAGTTCATGATTGTGTAGAGCCATATTACAGGAATGGCTTAGCCAATATCCTCTTAGTTATGCTAAAGCCCTGAAATGTTTTATCCCAGCAGAAGGGATAGTTCCATTTAAATTTCCATCTACAAGCTGGAGAGAAAACAGGCTGCTTGTAATTGCTTCTTCCTACTCAATAGTTAAAATAACACAAATGGGATTTTCAATGTAAAGCCTTGTTCAGTTTTGGTTCTTACCCTTGCCCAACATTCTTCCCAAGGTGAACTGCTGTTCTTGGATTAGGACGTCTTTTAGTTTTGTCTTCAACTCATCACTGATCCCTACACTCTCCACTGGAAAAAAAACCAAACAACAAAACAAATGAAGCATCAAATAAGGGATATTTAAATATTCTGTCAAAACATTAAGAGTCATCTGTTCTAATCTCCATCTCCAATCTGATTCCCACACTGTAAACAGGAAAACCTGAAAAGGGCAGAATTCCCTTCCATGTCCTCTAGCCTCACCTCAGACAAGTGGCCAGTAACTTTCAACCATCAGAAAATGTACTTACAGTACTTAAAGGGAGAGGGTGTGATAATACCACCCTTAAACACTCCAAGAACAACAGGAATACAGAAATAATGTAAAGAATACTGAGAAGACAAAATCCAATCTGAGGGGCCACTGATAGACACTAGTTTATACAACTTAATTTTAGCTGATGGAGCTGCACCATTTTAATTACTGACTGGAGCATCATCCTACCCCAGCTAAGCAGTGCTGCCACAGAGAGCCATGCCCTTCCTGAAGCAGGAGACAGAAATGGATCACCTTAATGGATCATCTGACCATTCCTGAAACTCAATCTCCTCTTTGATAAGTTACTAATTCCTGGCTTTCCAAGACTGATTAATTGGTTCGTGCTTGTAGCACAGCTCAGCATACTGAATTTAAAAAGTCCTGCTAATATTGTTCAGCCATATTTATCTCACCACTGGATTACCTTCCAGTTGAAGGAGTCCTTGTATTGTGAAACTGGTGCAAGGGAGTGGTGAATTTATGTCTTGCATTAATATACATAATGACTGTAGCTGTAATTAGCAAGGGCTATGTAATTAGTATGGAAATAACCATTCTGGCCTTTCACCTCTGCAATTCACAGTGTCTAAGCCTCATTGTATTAATGTCATTAATCCCATATTTTTTATCAAGAAACATCAGTTTCAGTGAAAACAGAAAGAGCATTGTAAATGCATGAACACAGCTTCCCGGGCAGAATCACTCAGGTCATTTTACTTACATGTTGCTTCAATGAGCTCTGGGCCCTCCCTGTTGAAAGACCTGGCAGCTCTGAAATGGACTGCTGGATCCCCTCTGCCAACCACACTGCCAAAGGCGTGGCTAGAAGGCAGAAAAGACACACAGGACCATGATTACACAGGCCATTCAATTCTAAAAAGATGCATTGAACAGTATGGATGATTTCTCCCTCCTTGCCATATAAATTCTGCAGACTGTTTTGTTAAAGAGGGTGTATCTGGAGAGAAGAAACAATGGGTTTATGCTGCTTTGCTGATGCACCTACAGCTTTCCAAAACAGGGGAATCACTCCTCCCAAGTACCTGGGAGAAGCTGCAGGCTGGGGCTGGTCGCAGAGTCATAGGAACAGAGATGCTGCTGTGACAGGGAGGTCTGGGAGACTGGAAAGAGTGGGAACCTTGTTTGCAGTCAGGAGCAAACCACAGCCAAGAGTCAGAGGTGATGAAAAGGAAACTTTACTGGGGATCCAGAGGTTCTGGGCAGTCAGGAAGTTACAGTCAGCTGATAGACTGAAAACCAGCATGGGATAAAGGGCTCAGACCATAAGAATACAGCTATTTCATCTGTGGATCTTTTCTCTTAAGCAGCAGTGCTAAGAATTACCTTCATAGAGTTTATATTTGTATAGTCTAATAAGACATTGCTATTAACATAATATTTTTTCTACTGTATTTTTGGTGCTGTCATTTTGAAGAAAGGCAGGCACCCCAAAACTATGGGAAAAAAACAATAACAACAAACCCCCCAAAAAAATTCCAACAAAAAACCAACCAATACAGTTACTCAAAGAAACTGCCAAAACTACTCCATCCACAATGCTTTTTTGAAAAAGAATTGAGTCAGAAACCACAATAGAAGAGAAAGCAGAGATCTCTCTAACCAGCACAAGGACAAACTCCCTTACCCAAACCGAGTTTCCTTTCTTCTTTTTCGAAGGAGAATAAGAGCCAGGGCAACAGCTGTGACCAGAGCTGTGAGAATGCCCAGTGCCACAGGAACCCAGGATGTCCCATAAGGAGGCTGTCTCTGGCCACCTAGATGATGGAGAAAACACCAGTCAGGAAACAGAAGACTGCTAATGTTAAACAGACCAATTTCTCCTTTGGATTTTAAATGGGAAAGCCATGCTGCTGGACCTGGTGGATCTTTGTATACTGGAATTTGGCATAAACAGGTACTCAGCCAATCATCAGGAAAACGAGCTCTTTCTCACAGCAAAGGCAGAGCAGAACCATCTAGTTGTCAGAAACTATTGGCTTTGAGCCTTGAGAATGTAACAGGTGCTGCACCAGATTATATTATTTCACATCAGCTCATGATCTGGGGCGCTTCAAACTGGAGCCTCAGGACAAGAAGGTTCCTTAGCATGATCATTCTGTGTGTGGGTTTCACCCTGTCCTGTTTGAGACAGACCAGAACCTTGACCAGGTAACACAGCACTACCTGAATGTCAGCCAGGCAACATTTTGAAACACAACAGAGAAGGACAATTGCCTCATGGCAATATGGTTAAAAATATTTACATTTTTTCTCTAACCCTTCCTACAAAGAGAAGCATCCTGAGGGACTTGGTATTAGCTGTAACTTTACTATATTGTTTGGTGGTTGCAGCTTCTCAATGTCTCTCCCCAAAGAAAAGAATATTTGCTTCCAGAATATGTATACTTTTGACTACAAAATGTCTACAGAAGAAATGGAGACACTGCCAAGCTGAGCAAGCTGTCAGGCAAGGAAGATAAGCAATACAGTTCTGAATAAAAAGAATATTATGTATGCCTGGCAAAAAATGATAAATTAATCCAAATCCCTGAGAGATTTCTTCTCCAAATACAATTACTAAGGATTAAATGTGAATTTGAATGGATTTATTAAAATCTAGGATAGCCCTCATTCCAAATTGTTTAAGAGCTAACAAGAAAAGGTACCAGGTCCCTGAGCACCTCCTTCATCTTCATGCTCACTTGTTCACCCACAGCAGCTGACTGCCCTTTACCTGAAGGTAAGGAAGTATCATCTTTGATAATGTAAGTAATCCTGATATAAGTCATGACAGTATAAATAAACCTGTTCTTAAAAGAGATGTTAGGTTCATGGGCTGGAATTTGGATGGATTTCTGCATAGATGCATATGAGAAATAGTCAGACAACCCTTGCTGGCAGAGTCCTGGCAGGCAAGAGGCTCCTGAGGCTTGATTAACAGCTACCTTGAGGAGCCTTATCATCCAGGTTTTTAAAGAAGTAGTATTAGTTAATAAATAGGTAGAGCTTAAGGACACAGAATTGTAGACAAAAGGAGGAAGCAGACTAGGACTTCTCCACTTGAAGCAAATTATCAGATCCTTAGTACTTATTTTCCAGCATCTTATCTCCTTCAGTGACTCACATTTTCTTTTACCACCCAGAAGGTTTTACAGGCTCTGGGGCTTATGATACTCCCTCTTGCTGCAATTTTCAACCCAGCCTTCAAGGCTGTTTATGAGGAGGGAGAGATCAGAAACAGAAGCTATCTTTCTCAAAAAAAAATAGAGAAAAAAAACATCCAACCCTCTCCACTATTCCCAAGGCATTCATTTGGTCTGATTCTGCCTAACAATCAGGGTAGAAACAGCTAACAACACTGATGAGAAAGGTCCTCTCTCATAGCTAACAATAAGGCTTCCTTCTCCCTGTGGTGACACAAACCTCTCTTGGCTTATTTTTCTAGTCTCTGTCTGGTGAGAGAGCAGGGATTTAGGTTAACTTCTGGGGAGCCCCTCCAAAAGGAGTATGGATGAAAATAAAACTAAACTAAATTATTCTCCCCATTTCTAAACTGCTGGGAATCAGAATCCCATCTCACAGTTTATAGCAAATGTGTCAGAAATAGAAATGAATGTTGAAATTCACTGCTTCTCCTGCTCTGCCCCACACATCCTTGCTTCCCTCTCATGTCACTGAGTTTGAGAGGAGGCTGCAGCCCACAAGTTGCCTCTCCTCTTTCAACTCTCTCTCCCATCTCCTGCAACCCCTTTTTCAACCAGCACGTGCCTTAAGACTGCACCAGGCAGAGAGAATTCAGTATTATTAGAAGAGTCTAGAAGAGTATTTAGGAGCTCTCGGACAATGAACCCTTTTATTTCATAGAAAGTTTATATTTCAAAGGTGTGCAAAGAACATAATCCAAGAGTCTTCTCCTGCCTACAATTGTGAAGATTACAGATAGGAAAAAGCTATTACACCACTCTGTTCCTCGCTCTGCAATGAAAAAAAAGAGGTTTCTTCTGAGAAAGTTTCTGAAAATATTAAAACAATCTTTGTTAACAGCACACAAGATCTCTGCATAAGTAGGGTGGAGCTCCCACTAGCTTTGCTATGATGACAAATTCGACTTAAAGTTTATATGAGCTTAGTCATCCTTATTGCCGCACTGGGAGCTGGGCAGAAACCACCCCTGGCATTTCTCATATAAAGCAACCAGTGCCAGGCTGCTATTTTAGGAAAGGAAGCAACTTATGTTTTCTACCAGGCCTGAAACAAAACTGCAGTCTTTCTGCAGCTCTGCTGCTTAAGGCCTGTCAGTGTTTCCACAGTGAACTTTTACTTCCAGCCTATTATGCTTGTGAAGAAATACATGTGCTTCCAGACAGCATTTGGCCAAAACAAGCACCACTCCCGATGCTGCTTTTTTTGAAGTGGTTTGTAAATAAAAACAATCAAGCAACAACATATAGTGCTTTCAGGATTACCCCATTCCAGCTTCCTGTAAAATGCAAACCCTAAACATTCCCTGGGGTTTCTGGGAAAACAGAATGATGGCTGTTTTCCAGTGATGGCTGTTTTCCAAAGGAAACCCTGATTCTTTCACATACTTTTGTATGTATTTGGGTGCCACAGAAAATACCCAATCAAAAAATAGGAGGAAAAAAATTGATGGAGCTAGTGACCAACCTCAGTAGGTTCAGCTCTGAACCTTCCCACCCCTTCAATCTCTTTTAAATAATTTAAGGGCTTTGATCCCACAGTGACTGCATGCTCACACTTGACCTTCAGTGCTGACTTTGTCACAGGAACTAGGCTGCCAAAGGACCTGAGTAATGTGCATGCTAAAACCAGCACTAAATGCACTACTGCAAGTAAGGATACAGTTCTCTACTGGTTGCTCTACCTGTATCCCAACCTTCTGCCTGCTTGGGAACTCCTCTATTGAGTCCCCCTGCCATCCCTCAGTGTGGAGGGATCAGGAGAGATCAATGTCCATGTGATTCCTCAGAGACATGTAGAGTGAGAAGATAGCAGCAGCAGATGGGTCAGCATCAGAAATTAGAGACTGATATCTTGTCCTGCCACGGCCACTTGGAAACAAAACCTCAGGTGAATGTGGAATTTTTGTATGGCCACACCTCTATGACTTCTTATCACCAATCTGTATCTTTATTTGGAACATTTTCCTCTTAGTTCTGTTACAGTTTCCTTCACAAACAGAAGCTTTTCCCTTCTCCCTTCTACCCATCTCCCCATATAACATCCTGTCTTACTTCATAGCCTGCCTGCCATTTCCCACTCACTGGGAAACACAAGCAACCAGGAAATCACCCCAGGTGAGCCCAACTGCCCTTCAGCACTAGGAGTGCACTCCACATGTGCATGCTCTTTGCTCTTAACAAACCCTTCCACATGGTCCAGATTGCATGGTACAGCATCTGTACCATCATCTTCCTCTTCTACCAGTAGCTCAGCTTTTCCATGGAGACAGCTAAACTGGTTTAATATTTATACATTCAGTAAAACCATTATGAACCCCCATGTGGCCACAGTTTACATCAGGCTTCGCTAAAACTAATCAGGAATGGCACAAAATTAAATCAAAGAAGACAATCTGTACTAGAGGAGTCCTGCCACGTTTACTTGTTTAAATCTGTGTAAACCTTAATTTGCATATTTTCTCTTGTGTCTGCCCTTCTGCTCTGCACTAAGCACAGTAAAACCATGTTCTAAGAAGACACAGTAGAGGCCAGAAGCTGTTTTGTTTATATCAGCTCTTTGAAGATTATTGAATTTCTAGTCTCCTTGATGAAGTGTGCTGTTGTATAACCACATATGGAAGTAATAAGCACTGAAAGAAAAAGACTGTGAAAAAACAGCAGTCCCAGTATTTCTGCCTTTTTTCCCCAAGTGAAGGGAGAAAATAGTGGACACTTACCCATGACCTCCTGGGCTTCAAGCAGGAAGAGGTCACTCCAGGGCCCACACCCTGCAGAGTTCAGCACACACACCCTGATAATCAGGTCTTTGAGAGGATTCCACATGGAGAGATTGGCTTTTGTGTCCTGCACAATCATCTCCCCCTGAGTGCAAATGACAATAAACAGTGAGCTGTTTTAAAAGGCATCTAATGTAAAACTTCACCTTTAAACCAAAACAGTACCAAACATGTACTTCACTGGCACTATAACAAGGGCTGGGAATTGTGACTTCTGGGCCCTTATCTCAGTTTTGCCTAAGATTTGGGCTGTTGTCTTGGGTTTCTCTTCCCAAAAATTGCTAATAGTTTCCCAAGGCATAAGGGAGATAGGAGGTTTAATAATTTCTTCCTTTGAAGTCCTCCCATGCACGTTGCTATAGAAATATGGGTTTTTCTGCTATTAAAAGATATACCTCCTTCTTGTGGTTTACTGTAAAGCATCTGGTGGTTTTAATCCAAGGGAGGAATCTGTCTGTCTGTTTTAACTTGCTGACCAAATCCTGAATGGCTTCTGAATTTCAGCCCTGATTTTCACTCACAATGTCAAGGTCAACATATTTTCAGTAGCTTTATGGACCTTCTTCATACAGCAGACCCATGAACATTTGGCTGCCACCACTGACACAGAGCAAATTCAATGAGAACTCAAAATACCATCACTCAAAGTCAATGACGCTGACCTAGTGTGAAATGGGTCATACAAAACAGGAAATAATTCTTTTTTCCCTCTAGCTGTCTACTACTACAGGCTTGCTCTTCATTAATAAGCACTGGGTAAACACCTATTAGGAAGTTAGAAACCATAAGAAATGCTGTGAACTTCAAAGGCTGATAGATACCTGGGAAAGGTCAATGCCAACAAATAAATGAAAGGCCTTCTACCCTGTCAGGGTCCTTTCAACTCCCTAAGTATTATAAATGAAGCTAAAGAATCCACAACCTTCTTTCTGTGATTTACAGCACAACTCATTCACTTGTTAAATACACCTTTGCTGCTAGGATTTGGAAAGCCAAGGCCCAGTCACAGGAGACAGAAAGCCCACATCCTGTACTGTCTGAGCTGGACAGCCCAGAAAGAGGCAGAGACCGACAAAGTGGATTCTCTCTATGTTGTCCTGCTTGTGCAAGGAATGGCAGAGAACTGGTCTGTCTGCAGATGAATATTCAAGTGAAGGAATTCTGAATACTCCAGGAAGGGGGAAATGGTCCTATATCTTGAAGTCAAATAGTGGGGCATTCCCTAATGTCAGAATACATCCATTTACACAAAAGCAATGTCAGTAATCTAATCCCCTGGTATGGATGAGGGACCTTAATGTCTAGAAAATTTAGTACAAACCTTCTGTAATTCTGTGTTCAATGGCTCAGTAATTTCTCAATCTGTTACCTGAGTTACATTATCCTGAATCCATTCCAGTCTGTATCCCAGGACATTTTCTTTCAGCACATCTGGAGCCACACCTTCCCACTCCAAAATTAGACCAGGATCTCTCTGAATAACGTGGATATTTTGAGGGGTGCTGTTTGGAGCTGAAAGCAGAGAACAGAACACCATCACTTGTGCAGGAAAATAAGGCACCATCCACACTGAAAATGGCAGTTTCACCCTCTTTCCTGAGATCATCCAGAAAAGAGAGGGTGTGAGGAGAGAGAACAACTTCTGCAAACCACCAGCACTCTGTGTGTGGTTTCAAGTGGAGAAGACAGGTCAGCACCTCTCATTTCTCTCAAGATCCCACGGATCTCACAGAGCTAATGGGACCAGCATGCAGAAACTCCATGGCTGGGTAAAGCCCTGTATTACGCATCGTTGCTGCTAACCACATGTGACTGTGTATTATTGTTTGCTCTGGGAGACCCTTGGAATGGATGAGCAATCTAACAGCATAATGTTTCCCATACTGCAGAAGCAGCAAGGAGTTAATGACATTTATAATCGTCTCTTTTTCAGGTTCAGAACTGCTGTCCTGTTCTTGTCTGCTGTTTCTTACCAAGCTCCAGGGTCTGGAAATAAACCCTGTCAGTGAAAGGGGAGCTGCCCATCTCATTGCTGCACTGCACACGGACGCTGTAGTTGGTGGAATGCTTCAGGCCTTGCACGGTGTACGAGAAGGGCGGCACTGGGGTGACTTCAGTGGACACCTCCTGGCCATCTGGTGACTCAGCTACCTGTGCCAAGAGTGAAATGAGATGACTGTTACCATAAACAATATGACTAACATGTCCACATGGATAAGAATTCATTTAATTGTCAATTTAGGAATGTGTAAGAATAGATACAGCACCAGTAGTGCTTAAAATACTGAAATGGGACTTGTCAAACTAAGAATCATGAAGTGACATCATTTGGGCAGTACAGAAATTTTCCACCAGATGAAAATTTGGTTCCATATTTTAAAACATTTCCTTCCCTATGTTACACTTTCTACAGTTGATTATTATTCCTTTAAAGAAAACTAAATATGCTTGTCACTTTGAGTAGTAGCAGCCAGCTTCTGAGGCTTGTTTAAATCTGGGCAATGAAAACCAGTAGAGCAACTTTCCTGTTGCCTACTGTCACCTTTTGCTCAACTCTTTTTTCCAGAAGTTTGTATATTTTCAATTTTGTAGTGGATGAGAGGTATGGTAGACATATGTAACTTGGTTCAACTAACTTGTTTCAAATTAAACTGGAAAAAAACTTCTTACCACTCCAACATCTTTCTTTTTCTTGTTTCCAAATCATAGCTTTAAAGCAGCATGAATGTTAATTTAAATCTGATATCACTGTGTGCTTTTAATGCACAGACAGAGCGAATGCTCCTACTTTTGTACTAACAATAGCAGAAATCACTGCATAGCTCCCAGGCTCAGACTTTCGCTTCAAGTGCATGCAAAATAGCAAAGCAGAGAGTAAAAGCAAGATGTACTGACAAAAGTGAAAAAGTCATTTGGACTTTATGTATTTTATATGGCAGCCTTTCTTCCTTTCTCACTGCCCTTCTGCTCACTCTCACATACACTTTTGGCACACTGGTTTATTTGGCTGGTAGAAAGGAAGAATCTCAAGTTTCCTGACAGAAAAGCATATTGTTGTCATTATCACTGTCACCCGCAGCACGGAAAAAACAAGACAACTATTTTGTTAAACCCTGTCTGCTAGATGATGTATTTCTGTTCAACACTCCCAAGAGCTGGTGGTAGTGCATCTGCCCCTTTCACACCCTGGAACTTGGCTTGTGTTAGCAGTCAGAAAACACTGCCATTCCCTGCCCTGTCCCCAGAAGCAATCTGCTTGTCTGAACACGGTGCTCCTGGGGCACCCGCTGCAATGCCCGAGTGCCAGAACAGCACAGCAAACTTCCAATCCCCCTTCTCTTTCTGGGAGACTCCCAGCAGAAGTGCAATCATGAGGAGCCAGGAACATGTGCATTTTCACATGGAAATGTAGGTCAATGCCTCACACAGAATCTCTCAATGTGGGAGTCAGAGGAAGCACAGTTTTCTGACAGTGCAGGGTCATTGCCAAGTTATCCAGCTCCCAGACTCAAATGCAGGAACTCCGTCCTCCCCAAATAGAACAGAAAAGGCTTAGAAAAGGGGTGAGAGACTGCTGAGTTGACAGAAACTGGGCTGCTCTGATTCAACCTCTTTTCCACATGTCCCATCCCCCACCCCTGCCCCTGCCAAAAGTGAGGGAGAACTTAAACCCCAGAATGATTAGCATTGCAGCATGCAAGCCAGAGAGAATAGGCTGTTCCAGCTCGAGATAACTGACATTGTAAAACAGAGGAAGAAAAGTATTTTCAACTGCAAAAAAGAACAGAAATAGCAACAAAACCCACAAACCAGGGCCAGCTGCATTCAGGAATTCTTTCTGCCAGTGAGTTGAAACTAAATTATTATTTCCTTTACTTCTGAAATATCATAAACATCAGAGCATGAAACCTCTGTTTTCCCCTCAAATAAAAAGAGGACTACAAGTAAATTAGCTAGACTGCTTCCAGCATACCTTAAGTTTATAATCCTCCTCTGCATAGTTGGCAACATTGCATAGAAATTCCACTCCAGCTCATAAGGCTGCTGTAATCAGGTAGGGAAAGCATAGGGGCCTAGCAAATAAATCCATGGGGAATGTGCCTAGCCGTGTTTGCACAGCCTGCTTTGGGTATCACCATTTATTTTCTCACTGGGCTACCTGCTCTTTGATCTGATTCTACAGCTAAGTATGCAATGATAGAAACTAAGTCTGCCTGAGGTTGGACACATACTATTGTTCTCAGGAACTTCAAGGAGCAGACCAGTTTTTCACAGATGTGGAGTACTCTGCACCTAGTAGAGCTATAGAATAGTATCAAGCTTGATTTTCTGGGAAGAACTTGTCTTTGGCAATGGAAAACCAATCAAAATTTAGAGACAGGGCTTAAATTTGCTCTGAAACATGCAAATAGGCCTGATCTTGTATCAAAAAACCCAATCTGCCTTCTGCTTCCATCATTCCTCCCTTTCCTGTACCACATCCTATACTCTGCAAGCTCCTTATCCCTTGGATTCATTGGTATGTCCAAATTCCTGCACTTCTTCTGGCATCCCACAGCACAGGCCTGATTTGGCATGGGACTCACAGGCACCTGCCCTGGAACAAGCTACCATGGGCCACTGCTCCTTGCAGGAAGGGTGGGCACCCTGCAGCCACAGCTGCTCCAGGGCACTTCCCACAGAGTGCTGTGTGCTTCATGTGTGCTGCAGTGTAATAACCTCTGTGGAGCAGCTGTCACGAAGCACCTGATAAGCTGCTGGCCAGGAGAATGTGGCCAGTCCTTAACACTTAACTTTTGAGCATGAAGTTCATGACCTGCTCTTTGGCACCTATGAGTTGCCTCCTGTTAAGTTTTTATGTTTTAAGGCTATGAAGTAAGAATAGGAACACGGCTAAAAGATTGGGAGAGCAAATGATAGCCCAGGAAATGTGGCTTAGAAGAGTCCAATTATTTATGCAGGGCAGGGCACAAGGCAGAGAGGCCATACCTGAAGAGTGCAAGAATGGAGAGGTGCACGGCCATCAAATCCTGGCACCCAGACCACGCTGGCATTGCTGCTGGTGACTTGGCTTACAGTTACATTGAGAGGCGGGAGAGGCATGGCTAGAAAACAAACAAAGAGACCTTTCAGTGTACACAGAACCGAGCAGGTATTCACGTGGAAATGGAAGAGGCTTGAGGCTAAAAATTATGCAATGAAATCACTAACAGAAATGTGGTAAAATACCACATCTTCAGAGAGTGTCCCTGAATTGTTGTGAATGAAACTATTATTTTAACATTGGACAAGCTATTGTCAGCCATTCATCACTGTCTATAGGTGCATACAGGCAGTGGTTGATCTCTTTGATAGCAATGCCAGTGTGTGATGTTTGCACCTTTGCTACTCAGGTCTCTTCCCTTCCCCCTCCATTGCAGGGCATGACTCAGCCCTGCACACAGCTGCCTGTGGGCCCACATTGTGAACTAAATCAGGGCTTTAAAATCCCACCTCGGGTTCTCAGTCCAGCCTTTGACACCAGCTCTGCCAGCACCAGGTGGAGGGTGGCTTGCTGTAGTGACCTGAATACCCTGGAGCTTGATTTGCAGTAGACCTCTTTGTGCTGCCTCCAGGTGTCCACTGCAAACTCCCACCTAAACACCTTGGGACAGAGCCTGGATTGAAAACTGCCTCCTCAGGCTTGGGATGAATAAACTCTGTTTTACAGAGGGGAAATTCAAGCCAAGGGGAGTGTCTGTCACACTGCCACACATGGCTGATACCACTCCACAAATTAAGGGCAGGGCCAGGAACAAAATCAGGATTCCAAGACTGGACAGTTAATCAGATGCTCATGCTTCGAACCACCACAGCACAGCACCAAACTGCTTGGCTTCCTTTTAGGATCTTTGATGCTTCCCTTTGACTTCTCCTTTCCTCTCACTGCAATTCCACATAGTTAATTCCTATCATTCCGGTCACCATCTCTTTTTCACCTCTGAGTTTTCATTCTGGCACTTCACTCCTGACAAAATTAGCAGCTTCATGAAAACTAACCTCTCCCCTGACCTTCTTCTCAATTTAAAAAATTGTACGCTGATGCTTGTAAGAGTTTTCCTGCAGCACCTCAAACAAATTGTACACCTCAGGAGTCCTCTTTCAGGAACCCATCCTCAGGACAAGGCTCTGCCTGCAGATTGAATTTTCCATGCCTCCTGAGTTGTATCCATCAGAAAGCAGCAATACAAAAGCAATTGCAAGCCAGGATTTCTCCAGCTGCATCTTCTACCCTGCCAGAGCACTTTTGTATTTCACTGCACCAAGGACAACCACAATACTGCTGCATTCAGCATATCCACAGGGCCGTCTTGCAAGAGAAATGCAGAGCCCAAACACTGAGGTCTCTGCAGAGGGCCTGGAGGAGACGAATAGATGGTGACACAGATTAACCCTAAAAAGCCTTTGTTTTCTGGTTAACCAGTTACCAGGACCCAGGGCAGAACGTGGCACCTAGATAAGAACAGGGTGTGTGGGTGGGGAGGTGGAGCAGCAGATCAAGGGTCTAGGATGGAAGCTGGTCAATGAGTTATTAGTTAGTTAACTTAAGACTTTCCTGCATCTTTGTTTCATTCTCTTTTGATGTTTTGTGTTCAGGTCTGTAAGGTCTTTAAGGGGAAAAAATTCTGCTTCTCCTGCTTACTGGGTATTGCTGAAACATTGTCCATAACTCAAGTTTTTGCAGACACACCTGTAACTTTTGGGTTTAGCAACGTGTACTTTTCAATGCAGGATGGCAGGCCCAAAGGAGGTATGTGCTGTGCCACCAGTGAGAAGAATCAACTGTTAACACACTCCCTGTGTGAAGGAGACAGTGGCTGAGGAGGGCTGGCTTGCTAGCACCTTCCCCTAACTGCAAGCAAGGGCCAGATGCATTGTCCCCTCATCTCTTGGGAAAAAACTGTGGGCGGCTGTTTCCTGTTGTGCTCTGAAACACGGGATACAACCCTAAAAGTGTTAGCTGCACACATAAAGGGGAGAAAAGCCTGTCAGAAAACAGGACCTTGAGTGTTAACATAAGAGAGTTAGCTTCCTCTGTGCTTAGAGAGTGGCTGAACAATGGGGCTTTGTAATGGCTGGGGACCGTGGGCTACAATAACAGTAATTTTCTGCTTGGAGTACACCCAGCACATTGTGGGCACTACAGAGAATAGATAATGAACAACAACAGGAGCAGATAGGAAGAGATGTTAACAGTTTGTCAATGTCCTAGCAAAAATATTTGCCTCTGGAAACACAGAAGAAACTAATTGTTTAATAAATTGTAGAAAGATGTAGAGAATCCTCATCAGCAGATGGGTTTGTGTAAGAGAGGAAGGCCTTGAACATGCATGTGCAGACAACTACATCCAGAAGTAACTTCATTGAATTCTGCATGTTCATAGGACCAAGAACTAAATAAACATTATTTGGGCCTGCCCTATTTCTGCTGTGTAGGAGCTTTGCTTTAATTTTAATAGGGCTATACTAGATCTTCGAAGCTTTTCTATTTAGAAAAGCCTCGTCACTTAGGTAAATTTATAACTACTTCTTTAGACATATCCATGACATAACTACAGACATAACTTTTATGACTACAGCACTGGACTTGCTATTCAAAACCTGAATTTTTGTCTCTGGGACATGCCACATCCGGTGCAATGTTAGCTGAGTGACTTAAGCTTGCTCTTTCTCAGCTCTAGAACATGTGTGTGTGACCCAAGTGTGTGATGGCAATATGTCCCCCCTAAATAGGCTGTGTGGATTCATTAGTTGATGATCCCTGAGGAACACTTTTCAGCTAAGCATAATTGCTGGGAAATGAGAGAGTTCTGAGGTCTTTACCTCTTCATCTTATTAATGGTTAAAAAAATAATAATCTGTATTAACATTAAAAACTTCAAAAGCTTGTTTATGCGAATTTTTTTTTCAATTTATGGCTTGACAAGATTTTTTAAAGTGTAATAGCTTTGTGAACTAAATTCTATCCCAGGATAAAATATCCATAGAAGATATATTCTACAATAACTAACTGCGCTGTGTAGACAAGCCTTTAAGGCAACATCTCCAAATGGTTTTAAATTAAGTTATAAATCTTACTAGTGCAACGTACTGCATTCTTGGCATAGCAGTAACCACAACGTCCTGAACAAAAACACACTCCAGGAGCAGTAGGTTACAGCTGGATTTCGATCTGTCCTTTAATGAACATGAGCTACTACAACTACAGTACATAAAGGATTGCTTGTATCTGTGCTGAGCAATAAGCTACCACTTGGAACAAATTATTTTTGTGCCATGCCTCTCCTGGAACTGATGATCACGTAATTAAAAGTACATTAAAGCATGACTAAAAATTCAAATGCAGAAGCATCTCAACGTGAAGAAGAGGGGAAGAGCTGATTGCTCTGATTATCCCTGTTTCAGTTACCTGGAGGAACAGAGGAAATGTCACATCAGCCTGGAGACTTCCAAATGGCAACTGGTCATGCACAGGCTAGGAATTATTTGTTTTCAATGAGCTTCTAAAGAGCAAAGAATTTCAAAAATAAAATTTATAAACCCAGTGTGGATGAGCAGACCTTACTGGCCACTGGTGATCACCTTTCTTGACTTTTTTCAGTATTTAATGTGATGCTAATAAAAGCAAGCAGAAGTAATGGCCTCTTTAGCTCTAACAAGACCCATCTATTCCCAAGAGGGAAAGACTTCCCTGCTACAAATTTATAACAGCTTCATCTCTCACAAACAACTTAATCGCCCTAGCTCTCTTCTTTTCAAGGAAAAGCTGTCATTTGACATCACATTTCCACTCCTGAATCAGATGTGGATTATTTTCAACAGCCTGGGATACGGCCCTGCATAGGAAGTGGGAACTGCTGTTAGAACACAACGCATTGTTTCGACTGCTGAGAGCTCCAGCCAGTGCTGGCAGCCTTGAGGCACCTCCTTGCATTAAGGAGCTCTACTTTCCCTCCCCAGAGAGCAAATCTGAGGCCCTTGCCCAGTCTCTGGCACCCAGTCTCTCACCTTTAATTTGAACAGTGGCAGTCCGAGATGAAGACAATCCCTTTACGTTGTGAGCTTCGCAGGAGAAAACTGTGCTTTGATTAATACCTGGAGAACAGCCAAGAAAAGGAAAGGAAACACAAATAGCTATATAATCCAGCTTCAACCTTCAGCAGAATTTCAGTTATTTGTGACATCCAGCTCAAGTTGTACAGGCAGTTGGAGGGGTGAGCTGGGTGCCAATCAAAGGCATGCAGATTTCAATGTAACTAATGTGCTAAACACATTTTTAATGGAGGGAGTGTGGAAATGCAAAAAAGCTTTCACAGAAGTGTCAGAAAGCACTGAAAAGGAAGGAACAATCTGTCAGGACAGCAGCTCATAGTGCTCAGGTAATAGATGTCTGCTTCTCACATTCTGGTGAGCATCTTTGGAGCAAGGATTGTGCTGAACTGTGAGCTCACACAAAGCCCATGCTTTGGGTCTCAGCCTACACTTGAGCAACATTCATCTTCCAACTGGGCTATAAGCCCAGGAAAACCTTCAATCAGATGCTGCCTTTTTCTAGTCAATGCCCACCTGTCCCTCACCTTGCATCAGACTTCTGAAGACACACAAAGGAAGTGGGAGTTAAATGCTACTGCATCAGCACTGAAACACTTTCCAGGGGTGATACAAGTCAGAATGTCTTCTGTGAGCACCCATCCATCCATCCCATGGCATCATGGCACAATGTCTGGCTGTCCCAGGACACACATAGATATTGCAAATATATCAGAATTGAGATAGATTTGCAAGGCTGCCTGGAGAACTGTGTCCAGCAGCTATTGTCACGTGGCTTGGCCCTCAGTTGCCTTAAAAGACTCTGAGAAAAGTTAAAGATTGGCTCATTGTGGGCATACAATTTAGGAAGGAAAATCATTTTGGAGCTTCACAGAGCAGCTTGCACAGTGTCTCTGACCTTTGACTCGTCTCCCAAGCCTTAGACTAACAGCATTGCAAAGAAGGTGAAATGGGAGAGAGCAGGGAGTGCTATTCTCATCCCTGTGAACCACAGGAAGAGGCTGCCAACAGGCTGAAGGCCAGACAGCACAGCAGAGCAGCACCTGAGGTGGTAGGCCTGTCCCAAGACAGAACCTAACACAGCCCTGCCCTGAGGAAAATACAAAATACACCACAAACCAGGAACTGCATGTTCCCTAACACCACGCCAGCACTGCTTTCCAAATACAACATTGCTGAACCTTCTAAACGCTTGCTTTCTAGCCAAGTATTTTGTTATTATTTTCTTCAGAGTGCAATGCCTGTTTTCTTACCAACTGCCTCTTTTGACATGCTTTGGTAATCCAGCCATGCAGATTGTGTCCTGCTAATGTTTCAAGTTGCAAAGACAAGATATGCCCAAGGGACACCCCAAAGTGCAATGAAAGAGGGTGTGCCCAAGGGGCATCCCAAAGAACACTGGAAGCAAATAAAGGTGCTGAAGACACTTAATAAATAAAATAGCAATTCATTTGGAGAATCACTAGGAGTAGATGTCTTTTTCAGGCTTCCAAGCCACTGCCCCCCAACAACAGATATTTTGTGAGACACTGTGGGATGAGTTAGTGGAGGAGGGGTGACTTATTTTTTTATTGTCTTTCTCCTCTTGACTATCCATCTTTTCAGTTTCCATTTCAACAGGCAAATTATATCATAAGGGAGCAGTTTTCATTTCCAACTTAGAACAGCATTGGTGGCTACCTAAGAGAGGGAGCAGATCATTAAAACCATTTCAAATCACAAATCATGTTTCGATTTGTGAATAAAAAAGGTTCTAAGGAAAGCCTGAATAGGACTGGACAGCTCAAAGGATGGTCAAAGACATACAAAAACTCACCCTGGGTGTAACTGTATTAACACTGATAAAGAGGCCCCAGAGACAACTCCTAGTTGTAAAACCTTTTCTTTCTAAATAACTAGTTAAACTTTGGGTCAGGGGAGTTGAGAATAATAAAACAGCAGCAAAGAGAAAACATAACACAAGGCTATTGGACAACTAACTACAAGGGAGTTACTTTTAAGAGGTAACTGCAAGAATAGCTGCAGTCAGTTCTAGGTAGAGAAACATCACCTTTTTCTGAAAGTGGTCTGAAAAGAGGCCCTAACACCTACTGGCTCCTGAGTTTTTCTGCTGACTCTGCTGGGGAAAGTTTTGCTCTGGGGCAAACCTTGGTATCAACCAGCCCATTTCAGCACTCATACAATCACTCTTGAAGTATCAATTACATGAGGCACTCAGATTTTAATGATAAAAGCATCCAGCAAGCCTGCAAGAACAGAGATCGGGATGGGTAAGAGAGGGGAAAGCAGGGCTATGCACAGAAGGAGGGGATGGCATCTGCTACATGTGAATGCTTGGAGAGTTCCAAGAGAAATGGCACCAACAGAGTCACTTCATATAACCATGAACACCCTCCATGAGGTGGAACAAGAGGCACCTAATGCATCATCTGTTCAACAGCATCTTCAACAAGAGTGCCAGGCCCACCCAAACTCTGTAAGAGCCTGTGTGCCTCAAGCCAGCAGCAAACACACTGGGCAACCACCGCTCCTCAAGATAATCTTTGTGTGTGATCATGTGTGATCATGACCGCTCAGCCTTTAATACAGAGTTAAACATCATTCCCACACTGTGTGGCTACCAAACGTACAGGGCATGATCAGAAGAGAGCTGTTCTCCTCTTCTGATGCTCCAAGTGATCCCCTGCAGTGGCAGCAACCTTACCTGACACGTTTAAGATGGAGGGGGAGACGTCTGGAAGCCCCACTCTCGAGTCTCCCATCCACCAGACAATTGTCACTGGTTCAGGGGGACCAACAGCAGCACAGGCCATATGAAATGGAGCATTAGGGGACACAGACACATCCTCAGGTTCCACAGTAAAGTAGGGCACACCTGGAAAAGCAACAGACAAGTGACAATAACTGGAGCAACCGCCTCTTGTTTACTTCCATTAACACCAGTGCCCAACACTGGACATCCATCTGTCCTGCTGCTAGGCTGAATCCGACGCCCTCCAAGGCCTTCACAAAAACCAAGGGTCAGATATGCTTCATCACCTCAGGGCATGAACACCTAAGTACTACTACTCCTGGAAGTCAGACAGAAAGAGTACTTTCTTCCCACAATGCCTTTGAAAAACCACTTTCAATTCAAGACTCCCCTATGAAACAGCTTTTAGTGGTAGTATTTTCTCAATTTTTCAGCTGGAGAGAATGGACTTTAAAGAGGCAACAGTCAATAACTTTAGTGGTGGCAGACACCACTTTAAAAGACAGCTAATCCAGCTGCAGATACCTCTTGCCATGCATTAAAAACTGAAGCTTGAGAAAGTGTTGAACTGCCGGCTTTAACAAAGCCATGAATGAGGGAAGAATCCTCGTGGTGAGAGACTGGAGCATTTACAATGCTCTCTCTCTGGAGCTTAATTGAATGGAGATGCCTTCCAGCACACTGTGACAACACGACAACCGGGCTGCCTCAGAGCCAGGGGTAATTTGTTTCAGAGCTGAAGGCTATCCATGGACACAGCTCTCTCAGTAATTATCTGCTCCCCACCATGGAAAGACTCCTGGTTGGTACAACAGGTATCAGGCTAGGCCCACGGGGAGCAGAATGTAGCTGCAATGCTACCTACCTTAGGTCATCTCTAAATGGCAATAGCTGAGTGTAATTCCACACATCAAGAGATGTGGCTCTTCTTATGGGCAATGCCAAAGCTCTTGTGGTTTCATTGCTCCAAACCAGTGGCACAAATTTCAGCAGCCATCAGCAGCAGTGCTGACCATGCAGGACAGCCAATCACTTCTGGTGATTGTTGGAAGAGCTGAAGGCCCAGAGAAATGTTCAGTTCCCTTCTATACAGAAATCTTTGTGTGTCAAACACTGCTGCTCCCAACACCACTTACCCCAACCAAAATCAGGCATTCTCAGCTGGAAAAAGTGTGTTCTGGAAGCTGCTGATCTGTTGCCTCACAGAAACAGAGGAACATTGTGCATTCACATCCTGAAATTATACAGTCTGACCCTGGCCAAAGATGACAGGCCCAAGTGCCTCCACCAGCAGGCAATTAATACAGGTTCCTAATAGGGATTTAGAAGCCTAACACTTGACGTTTCCTGCAAGCTACAGACAAAAGTGCTTTCCTCAGTCTTTCACTGACTGTCCAGTCACAGTTTCATCTTTCAGGTAGCAGCTCCTTTGTGCCTTCCTTGCCTCCTTCCCTTAGAGTAGTAAGTAAATGAACAGATTAAAACAGGTCTAAACCCAAGTCTCTTGAGGAACGAGAGTGCCTATCTCTGCAAAGGCTAATATTCGGGACACGTATATCCATTGTCATGGCATACTGCTTGCTTTTGCTGACATATTTTACTTCATTTTTTTTATTGCACTCATATATAAACAATAAAAATGAGTAAGCTTTTGAGATACCAGCAGTGACACCTCTGCCTGCTTTGCCCTCCTTCTCCAAGGAAGATTAGAGGGGAAAATAATCACCGTTTCTCTACCTGTGAGCAGGATCCCTGCCTCCTGTCCATTTGTCAGGACACCCAAGGTAAACTTTCAGGAAGATCCTGCCCAGCTCGGCAGGTTTTCTCACTTTGGGAGCAGCTAAACAGAGCAGACAAGACCACAATTAGAAACTTTCATAGTTGAGGGAGTGCAGCTGACTCATCCAGCTGAGGAACTCGCACTGCTCCCCCGTCCGTATGTTACCTGGGCAGCTCACTGCCTGTGACACATTTAGCCTCCCAGTTCTTGGTACAAGAGGTGAGTGTCAGCACATCCTTTTCACAGACGCCCCACGGAGGCACTGAGCAGCCAGCAGTCAGGAAATCAACAGAAAAACAAGGAAATCATCCCGCCTATTCCCCTCTTCCAACGCAGTATCCAACCTTTAAGGCTGATTTTTATGTGCAGCTCAGTTTCGAGACAGTGTTGATTGATTCAGGGGAATATGCCCATACAGGTGTGGCTTGGTCTCTGACTGTAGCCACAATGGGCTAGCAGCCCCAGGAACAGCCACATAGTCAGAGGTGTAATTTGAGACAGAAAGCTCTGTAAGAAACGCAGTCCATTTTTTAACACTCCACAGTGTGCCTCTGAGATCACCTCTCCAGCCATCAAACACCATCATGTTCTCAGTAAGGCCAGAGATTAGTTTCTAAACCAGGAAACAGGTTCAAAACAGTTTTGGTTTTGTAAATTCAAAGAAGTGTTTCATAAGATCAAACATTTTTATTACAAAGACAGTTCAAATACCATTGCTAGAAAATCTGACAGATACAGACTGCCTAAGCAGATATTATTACACAGCAGAGAAATGCAGTCAAGCTCACTTTAAGTTAGATCACCAATAGTCCACATTTGTTTGTGTGCCACACTGAGGCATGTCAGCACCTAGTGAAGGCTGCAAATCACCAGAGTAAAGATCCTCTTTCAGTCAGAGGACAGTTGTTATCGATAGAGCAGCCACTGCTACACAAAGCTGGCACGTCCAGGGAAGAAATACACAGAGATAACAGTGAAGGTGGGTCTGAAAACCCAGGTGCTTTCTTATGCTAAGAGCTGACACATTTTTTAAACTCCACCCCTTATCACTACTTGTTAATTTTTAATTATATCCACCAACTCCCTTTACACATGACTACGTGCCCAGTTCAAGTTTAACTACCTTGTCCTGTACTTGTTCTTCTCATAAAGGCAACTGGTTGAATTTTTTTCACTTCTGCTGTAAGCTTTGGTCTTCATTCTCAACATACTCCACCTTACCTAACTGTAGCTGGTTTTTTGTGACTTAGATACTTTTTGCCTGTGCAGTCCAGAAAGGCAGCATGTTTATTTCAGACAGCTTGGCACGGTGAGCTACCCAATCACTCCTAATGCACCCACCATGCAAATGCAGCCACCTCTGGAGCAGACCATGGTAATTGGATAGAAATAGAAACTCCACACAAGAGAGTGTTTTAAGCAGTAAAATTTAGGTGGACAAAAGCCTGGGATTTATGGAAGGCAGAATGTGTTACTCCTCTAGTGAGAGCTGCTATGAATGTTCCCATGCTCTGAGTGAGCGAGACCTTTGCTGTAAAACACCCAGACCACATCACCTCCCACAACACCCTCCATACTCCCCCCTTTCTAGGACTGTTAATTCAGCTCTGCCCCATAATTTTACCAAATTCATCCAAAAAACCACTTCTTGCTGAAAATGCATCATTCCTGTCAACTTCCTCACAAAAATTAAGCCATCCTATGACTACTAGCTTCTAACAGAGGATCTAACAGAATCATGGCTCAAGGGAAATGAAACTAGAGAAAGTAAGAAGCCACCAATCCACACTGCCTTGGGTGATATTTAGCAGCCATGTAGAAGCCATTCCTATCAGACAACTCCAGACAGAAAAGTGCCACACAGAGCAGCCACAGCTATGAAGTGCTGATGTACAGCCCTTCTCACAAAACTCACAACTGTGTTAAAACTCTACCTTGCCCACAAAGACCTGCTCGGCTGACACACAGAAGCAGACTGTGACCCTGCTTAGAGAAGTGAGTTGGACCAGATGAGCCCCATGGATCCCTCTCAACTTGAACTATTCACCATTCTATGAATTATTTAGAGATGACCACAACAATGGATTTAAAAGCTAGAAAGAAATGTGCTTGCACAAAAAGATCTTGTTTCCTAACATGCCAAAATAAAACCAGAAGGCAATGAACAGACAGCTCTGCCCTTTGAAGCAGTTCTCCTAGTTCTTACTCCTGCTCTGTAGCGATTTCCCTGCAGTCAGCAGCAATGGTTCAGAGCCAAGAAGCCTGTCACTGGAGCAATCTGCTCTCACCACTTCGACCTGGAGCATATTGGTGGGTCAGCCATGAAAGGAAACCAGCACTACTACTCCTCCTTACCTTCCACTATGAGCCACACTTGTTGTGATTCTTCCTTCTTCCCCCCGTTCTCAACCTGGCACCAGTACTTCCCAGAATCTGTCCGCTCGACGGATTTCAAGCTGAAAAAAGTCAAAAGCCATATCGATATTTTATGTGGATAAAGCATGTTTTTGCCCCAAAGGACCCTCCAGTGTTTTGCAAACCAGATGCATGGAAAACACCCACTGAGACACAGCCAGCTCTGGGGAGGAGATCAACAGCCAGCCAGCACAAAGCACATGGCAAAACAGCAGAGATGGGAGGGTCCTCTCTAAAGTGGGTGGAGAAAGTCCTTGCAGAGCAGACAGTCTTCGTCCAAAACATTCTCGCAGAAAACCAGTCATCTGCATCCTCTGAGGATAGGAAGAGGTCATCTCCATCCTGAATACTGACTCTAGCTAACTTTCAAGTGCGACAGCTTGGCCTACAACATCTGAGCTAGCAGGAAACTCTGCACTGCAAACCTCTGGTGAGCTGGACTGCTTTGCCTCAGGCAACAGGACTGGCACAGCCTGTACAGGAACAGATGGGGCAGAAAAGGGTCCCCCTGCCTCAACTGTGCTCAGCACTATCCCGATTCCAGAGTGGCTCACGCTGCAAAACTCCTTGGGCCTCCCAGTTTGTGATTTCAAGGGGTTATGCTGGTGAATGGTGAGCAAGGACAGAATTTGGTACCAAAGCAATGAGGTCTCAGCTGCCAAAGGCAACAGTGTGGCTTGGAGAGCCCGTCAGTGCACCAGTGCTGCCTGCTCCCCGCAGGCCGTGCAGCCACGCACCCACTGCCATGCAGGGATCCCCCGCAGAGCTGATGCCCACCTTTCTAAGGCTAGCAGTCCTCCAGGAGAAGGGGAAGGATGTCTCAGGAAGGAAGACAGAAAGGGGGGAGAGTTTGCTGAAATGCACACAATGGACCCACTACAGCCTGATTTTCAGACCTGGACCTTCAAATGGCATCAGCTGTCCTGCCCATGTTCTGAAATACAGTGATCACAGCAGAGAGTCACGTGTGGGTGATAGAAATGGTCTCTTTAGGAGAAGAAAGGAAGAAGGAGAGAGAGATTCAGATACATCCAGATTTAGCACCCTAACTTATCTCTGGTGCTGCAGAGAGAGTTCTCAGCAGAGTAAAACAAGAGGCAAGAAAGGAGATCAGAATGAGATTGTGAAGGACAGAGTTAACTAGTGGAACTGGGGGGAAGTAAACAGTATAGTTTCAAGACAAACTGTTTCCACAACATAATGTTATGCAATAGTTCTACTGTGCACAGATGTTTTTCCTACCAAAATGTTTTTTACAGACAAGCTTTAACACAAAGACTTTTAGTTGCTGGAATTGGAGACCCTGTGCAGTGTCAATCCAAGAAATGTAACAGGAGATGAAGCCAGAGCTCAGGGAAGAGTGATTCTCAGTCAGTCAACAGTTTTGAGCTCTCGTGGTGTGGTGTTGGTATATTTGTCTGTACAAGCTCTTTTAATGCATAAAAAAAGACAGAGCAAAACCTTGGGTCTTGTTTATCTCAGTACTTCCAGAACTAGCTGACATCCCTCTTCTGCTGAAATAAAAGTATAGAGATCTGCTTTGCACAAGAGTTTCATGCCTCTGAATGGGTCAGGACTGATATCACATAGTGTAAATGTATTAGGAATAGATTAGGATTCATTGCAAAATGAATCAGGGATGGTTCAGAGGACAAACACTCCTCCCCAAAGGAAGGGGATGTAGTCCTGGGAGTATCATTTCAATCAACAATCCTCACCCTTTAGGCAAACTGACAGCTCAAGAGAGAGAGTAAGAGAACAGGATGAGTACAAGAGAGAAAACCTATTTATACTGCTGCATGGCAGAACAAGATGAACAAACAAAGCAAGACCATCCTTTCACCTTGAAGTCAGGTCTCAAGCATCACAAGCATTAGCAAAGCACCTGTCCCCACAGTAGTCAGAAAACCAATATGGTTCTAGTGGATAAAATCTCAGCACTCAGTGGCTTCAGTTCTGCTCTCAGTTATGCCCTTGCCACACAGTGAACGGCAGAGCTAAGGACTTTGCCCCACTGAGGGCACTGCAGTTGCAGAGATATAGCTGACAGCAGAAAACTGTGCAATAGTTTCCATGATATTCTTCCTTCTCTGCATCTGTTGTACCTGAGGAAGCCGATCCAGTGTTCTTCATCTACTGGAATGTACACCTGGTCTACGCTTTGCACCACTGCTCCGTCCTTGATCCACAACATCTCAGGATCTTCCATTCCCTCGAGGCTGCAATTTAGTTTCACGGGTTGACCCTGGGACACCTTTAATTTGATTGGAGGTCCTGTAAATTTCATACCTAAAAAAAAAATACTACTCCGCCCCACCCCCAGAAGAAGGGGGGTTGGAGTACAGCAAATTACTCTAGGTTGGTGGTCTGGAATTACACACCCTACCAGCACACGCTGCAGAGGAGTGTGTTAGTCTCAGCACTGCTCTACTATGTCTGCTAAGCAAATGCAAGCACTGGAAGCACAATTGCTGGAGAAAAGTGGTGGTTCAGCATGTACATGGGGATTTTTTCAACTTGTGTAACAGCAGGGTGATGTTCTGCAGAGCAGTGCCCAAGCAGAGACGCGCAGAAACGCCGGGAGCTTCGCCGTGTCAATGATCCAGCAGTGCTAACTGCATCCCTTCAACACGCTGCCACACCTCCCTCTTTTCCCCAGGCCTGGATTTAAGCTATGCTGTTCTTGTGCTGCTAAGAAAACATCGTGCTTGCTCCCTTGTATGCATTTGCAAAGAGCGTGGATATGAGAAAGAATCAATTATGTTTTGTTATTCAGCATACACTGTTCTCCTGCCTTACAGAGAGCTTCTCTACAATTTGCAAAACCCACGAAAACAAAGCCTATTCCACACCATACCTCACTGAGGAGCAGAACTGTTTAGAGAACAGATATTTCTGTTGCGTGATGTGGGTGTGTGCTGAATGAGCCGCCTGGAGGACCCTTCAGTCCAGCCAAAGGACCCCACTGTACCCAGAGCTACACCATTGGCACCCCAAAGCAGCAGGGCCAGAGCTGGTGAAGCTGCTCAGGTTTATGGACACAGAAGTGATCAGAATTTGCCCGAGAGCACTGTTACGTGTGTGGGTGGACGGGGAGTGTTTCCCTCAAGCAGAAGTGAATGTATGGAATTTGTTAGCATGAGAAGACACGGAAGCCAACTATCTAAGCACATTTAAGAAAGACAGGCATATAAAGGAGGAACCAGAAGATCAAAGGAGACCGTGGGAAAGCAGGAAGGTAGAAAATAAATGTAAAGTTAGTTTTGTTAGGGAGAGTGGCTATTTCCTATGCAGTGGCACAGGACTGACAGACCAGAACAGGTCTAGCCTAGTCCAGTATTATGCCCTGGCAGTGGACTCCATGTCCTTCAGAAAAAAATTACTCCATCACTCTTGCCTGGCCACGTATTACAGTACATTACAACTTCACAGAGTTCACTGGTTGGTCAGCTTCTCACAGGATGCCTTGCTACCCACAGAGCCAGTCAGAAAGTGCTGCTTAGTGAGCAGCCCTGTTGCTCTCAAACTCTGTTACAGCCTTTCCAGCAATCCAACACAGATTTCACATCTGCCACTTCCCTTCTTGCTAAAACGCCACCCTCCCACAGCCACGAGGGCACCACCTCACAGGGCAGAGGAGCTCACAGCGTGGTTGTAACAGCTGGGAGAAGGGGAGCCAGCACTCTGGGACCAGCCAGCGCTCTGCCACCAGCAGCCTGTACCCAGATGAGTACCAGTAGTCTAGGAGAAAACCCAGAACACAGGCAGAAGGTCTTTATTCCTTTCTTTAATGAGATTCCCCAGCTGGTTTCCCGACACTCAGTCTTTTGCCTTTCTATCTGCTGTTATTCATTTAACTAATTCACGGAGAGCACTGGAAAATGGGCAAGCTGATCATTTGAGTTTAATTGCTACAGCTTATTTGCTGGGCTAAGGATTTGATCAGCTTGGGTGAGGATGATCTAACCTTGCATTACTTAAATGTGACACAAACTACATGTCCCAGTGCATGCCAGAAAGCACCCTCCCTTTCACCACTCAAAGCACTGGAATAATACGTGAAATCTTCATAGCAGCTCTCTCAGTGTTACAGAAAACTGATATAGCCAGGCTGCTACACATGCAGAAACTGACAGACATTTTCATTACAGGTGCCTTCATGGAAAATCAAACTACTCAACATCCTTCAGACTGCCCTGCTGAAAGAGTTAGTCATAAATTAAACCAGGAAATATTGTTAGAGATTCTATATGGTTTTCAGTTAGCAGAGGAATCAATGATGTAGGAAATTAACATACAGTACAAGTGTTCAGTCAGAGTTGTACATATTGCCCAAGTATAATCCCTCCATCAATTTCAACCAAAATGAAGAATTACAGGTCAGGTATTTTTAATAACTTCACAGGTCAGTAACGCAGTTTTGGCCGCAGCATCTCTTCCTGCAGGTATCAGGAAGAATCACATAAGAATTTTAATTTCCACCTATTCCTCGTTTTACTCTCCCACTCACAATTTCTCATCTGACAACATTCTTGATTCAACTGTGAAAGAAGTCATTTCATCCAAATAGGTTCCGCCAAGCCTACCTGTAAGAGCTGCAGATTGTGAAATGTATAGGTAGGAAATAGAACTGTTTTAAATGACTTATCAAGCAATTGTCTGAATTGACAGCAAGTGAACACACTAGTTGTCAAAATACATGACACATCTGTTTGTTTGCTTTTCAAACTTGTTATCTCTGAATATTTTAATTCCTAGGAACAGAATATGTTTTTTGTGAGGTTGGGAGTGGAGAAAAAGGAAGACGTCTGCTCATGCATGCAGGGTAAAGGTTTTTTGCTCCTCAGATTCCTTAGGACGCTGATCTAGCGATCCAGCCTGTGCCACAGCCTCCACAGCTCCGTGTCATTGCACGCACATCGCTCCACACACAGCGAGGAGCCCAAACTCCCGCTCAAGTCGGGAGGAGGCTGGCCGGGGCGCCGAGACGCTCCAGCACGCTGCTTTCCCTGCCGACCGGGGTGTGAAACTTCGGAAAATGAGTTCATGACGGAAAAAAACAACAAAAGCCACTGAGGAATGCGCTAGCGCCCGGCTTTCCTCGGCGACGGCCCGCGCTAGGCACACACCAGAGCAATGCCTCCGCGAGCCCCGGCGAGGATTACTCGCTGCTCTACTCGCAGGCAGGGGAGGCTCGCACAGCCCGGGCTCCCCGCCGGCTCCCGAGCGCCACGTCGCTGGCCCAACAAACGCGGCGGAGACGCCCGTGCCCGGCCGGGAGGGGCAAAATGCGCCGGCCCCGACCCCACCTGTGGCTGCCCGAGGCTCCGCGGCCGCCGCACCGGGCGGACCAGGCGCCCCGGCGCCGCGCCCGGCCGCTCCTGCCCGGCGACCCTCAGCGGGCTGTCGACACGCGTAGAGGTGGCGGAGCGGGAGCTGCCCGCAGGGAGACTCGGCCCGGCGGCAGGAGCCGTGCCCTGCAGCCCCTCCCGCCGCACCCGGGGTCTCGGGGCGCAGTGCCCCGCCGCCACCGGGCTGTCAGCCTCGCTCACCTGCCACGGCAGCGACGTCCCGGAGTGCCGCAGCCCAGAGTCCCAGCACGAGGAGCCGCGGGATCGCCATGCTCCGCTTCAGCTCCATCTCTCCCGCACCACCATCCTTTCCCCGGCTCCTGGCGCCGCGGGGGGCTCCCACCGCCCGTGCAGGCGGCGGCGACAGCGGCTGGGGCAGCCCCGCGTCGCCGCCCGATACCGGGCTCGCCCGGCCGGCTACGGGCACGCTCAAACTTCTGGCTCCGGCCGGGGCGAGCCTCGGGAGAACCTGCTGCGGGGCGGGTCGGTGGAGTCGGCTCAGGTCCGCTCCGCTCCGGTCGCCGCCGCCGGGCGATCTCCCCCTGCCGGCTTGGCCGCCGCGGCGCCACTCTGTGGGTCGCTCCGTCCGTCCGTCCGTCCCTGCCCAGCCGCCGCCGCCTCCTTCAGGAAATGGCGCTCTCGGGCGGTCACCGCGCGCTGTGCTCCCCCTCTGACATCACATCATGAATATGCATGAGCCGGGCGCCCACCGCCCCCGAAGCGGCGAATCACCGCGCCCGCCGCCCCCGCTCCGCCGCCCCGGGACGGGACCGGGGCTCCGAGCCCCCGGGAGGGAGGGACGGGACGGGGCGGGGCGGCAGCGGCAGCGGTCGGGGAGGTGTGTGGAGGCGGCGCCCCCCGAGGGCTGCTCCGCCGAGCGGCCTGGTTTCCAGAGCGCCGGGAGCGATGACCCACATCCGCGGGAACTGCCGGGGCACCGGTCATACCCCTACATCCATGTGGCCCCTCTGGAGCCCCAGCGCGCCATCCAGCCGTCCAGGGGAGGAGGACTTGGGAACTCAGCCCCGGACCACCGGGACTCAGCCCCCTCAAGCCGAGGCTCTGCCGGGATGAGCGGAGCCCCGCCTCATGCACAAACACCCTCAGCCCCATCTCCCTCGGCCGGCCCTCTCCAGCTCCTCGCTTCGGCCACACTCTCCTCACCGTTCGGACCCTTGCTCCGCGGATGTCGGTCACCCCATCCAGGCAGCTGAGCTGTGGAGGAGCACCGGCAAGGTGAGAAGATCCGCCCGTGCCCTTCAGGCAGGATCGACTCGGCCTTGACCATTTTTCTGCTAGCGGAAAAGTAGGGAGAGAGCTTAGGAGGGAGGTCTCTGCTGCCACAGGGTTAGTAGAACGGCGTGGAAAAAGTCACTTACAAACAGTTTTTTTAAGAATCTAGCGCTGCTTTTTCGTAGGAGTTACGGTGAGAATCTGGGTTAAAAGGCGCCATAAGGAGCAATATCGTTACAACACGATGCAGCTCTCAGATCTGCCACAGCCATCAGCGTGCAGCACTTGCCCAGCAGCACCCGAAACACTGTGGAAACCTGGCTAAACGGAGGAACGCAGGGAATCTGCATTATCCCCAGGAGGGGAAGGAGAAACTGAGGCACAACTAGCTCATATAATTCCATTCCAAAGTCTAATCTTCACTCCCCCTCTCAAGTAATTTGCATTTCTGATAGGAATTCCTAGGGGACTGGAGCAATGCCAAGAAGATTTCATTACTGGAATAGAAATGTCACTCCCTCCCCAGTGCCTCCTGCTGCAATGAGGTAGCTGGGAGGAGACACTGACAAAGCCATCCATTCGAGTGCTTGTGGGAAGTCTAGTTGCACCTGGGGACAGGAAATCGCCGGGATCACTGCAGCTCTTGGGCTGAGAGGTTCTGTGCTGGTGCTCGCTAAAAGCTTCATGCACCCTTGCTGTCGCTGCTGCCTCTTCCCCAGGTATCCATCCAGCTACATGGTCTCTTTCTGCACTTAGGGCAATAGCACCCTCCAGAAGATAGCTACTTTTGCAGATCTTAGTTGTTTCATGAGAAAAAAAATAATGGCCATTAGAATAATGACATGTTTCTATGGTGTTTTCCTTCTAAGGATTTCTTCCAGCCCTACAATTACAGAGGCTTACACTACACTGGTCCTATGGGCTCAGGAAGTGTTCCAGTTGTAGCATGGTGGCACAGGCCAGATTCAGGGCTGGTGTAAGAGAGCAAAGCTTTGCTGGAAGCAGTAGACCAAGGGGGATTTTCCCCATCAAGAGATCTGACTTAGCTGTTCTGAGAAGGACTTTGTGTTAACAGTGATAGGCAGGAAGAGCCATATGAAAATTGGACTGAAATTCTGCACACACTGCCAGTTGAAGTGCAAACTGCAGTGGGAAAACTTGCAGAGGAGTACAGTATCACCATGCCGAAAGCAAAGGAACTGGTGAATCTTAAATGTTTTTAGGAACTGGAGACAAATAAACTCTCTTGGCCTCTTGTGGCACTGAATTAGCACCATGGCTTTATTCTTCAGGCTGTAACATCAGTGACAGTGCTCACTGTTCACACACACAGAACACAGCTGTTGGCTCTCTGGATTACATTCTTTCCTTACTTCTGCTGCAATAGTGTTTTGCCACATCTCACCAGACGCGCTGGGAAGTGTAGGTATATTCCAGAAAATGCCTGAATACCTATTATTATTATACAATAATCCAGAGGTGAATGCCCAGTGCTGGGAGACTTCTGAAGATGAAGAAAAGAAAAAAAAGGGCAAAAGGGAGGGAGGGAGGGAGGGGAAAGTGAGAAGGCAGAAGGAAGAGAAGTATTTGCTGGACTTCCTCACCTTCTTCTACTGTTAAGCCTTTTCTAACTCCTGAGACCCAACAGGACATCTGGAATAGGCTATCCCAGTGAGAAAGCAAATCCCCATTTCCACATAAGAAGCCATAGCCCTAAAAGTTCAACAAAAGCTGCTGGCAATATACCACTGCTGCACTGTCAAAGTAGTCAGTCTGCAACTGGGTAGAAAATCCTTGTGTTTTATACAAGGTGTTTTCTATAGAGCTGCCTGGTTTGCACTGGGACTCAAGAACTTGTCTGCTCCATCCTCTGAGGTGGGATTTGAAAAGCAGCATTAACCCCTCCATTGCTAGGGGGCAGATTCCTCATCCTGCATCGGGAGGCCATGGCAATGGCAAGAACAAGGATGAAGTGGCATTCAAGGGTTGCAGGAGTACAGGAGTAGCTCTGCTCTACAATGTAGCAGACCCAGGATGGATATTCAGGTGCTTCCTGAATGGGAGATCTGTTGAAGCCAGCATATTTAGTCCCAGGCTAGAACAAGAGCTGCTCCCAGCTTTTTGGTCACCACCGGAGGCTACAGCAAGTGATGGGAGGACGCTCCCTGAGTGTGAGGGCTTTTGCAGCTCTCAAATTAATGTCCCAAGGTTGGCCCAGAATGCAGTGACTGAGGAAGCACAAACCCTCAGGACTTTCCAAAATTTGACAAGGACACAGCTTGAGAGCCACTGGATAATGCAATGGCTTTTCAGGTCACTGAAAAGGACTAAACTGAGAATAAACTATCTCCATTCTCTGTCCAACCCATCATAATGGATTGTTCATGTCAGATAATAATAGTGTTTAACGTGGCCACTTCTGAGGACCCAAATATAACTCTTCATCTTGGCATACACATGGGACAAAACTGGCCATCCCGAGACCTTGAGTATGGTATTTAAAGCCACGTGTGGCTACAGCAGCAACAGCAGCTCACAAGAAGGCTGAAACTCATCCTGCCTCTGTCTGGGCATAACTGAGTTATGCTGCTCATTTGGGAATTCTCTTAGATACAGCTGAACTCTGTTCTCTTTGAATTTATATTATTCTACCATCTCCTCCCTTCTCCTTTCTTGTCTTCCTCTCAACCACCTTCTTCAGCAAGCAACTGTGTTGAAATATTCCAGCCTCTCTGTTTCAGCCTCGTCCAGCTCTTACATCTTTCATATGTGCTGGTTTTAACTTTCCATGTGAATACAAATTAAAGACCTGCATTTACTTTGTCTTCAGAATACCAGGATATCAGGTATGAGTCTGAGCTTTGAGTTCTGGCCTGATCCTTTCCTGGTTCCCAAACTCTCCCAGCTCTGCCTGGGTGTGGCAGGTGGCATGGTATAGATGAGGGAAACTAGGTGGAAATTGGTGGATCTAAATTTGGATTTTTCTCTAAGTTTCAAGGTTATCCAGTTTGGCCCCAGCTCAATCATAATCATCACCCCAAGCCCAAACATTGTTCCTCCACATGTCTGGGATGGTTATTTTTTTTTAGAAGTGATAAACTAACACATCATATGTGTTATCTGTCTTTTGTGATAAATGCCAAGCTGTCAGAATGAAAATGTCACATAAATCACACATGAAGTATTTACATTAAAAAAGATCAACTCATAAGAATTTTAAAAACCTTTCTGATGGTGCCGTCATTTGCAGCAGGTTAACCAGGTATTGCCAATGTTTCCATTTCTGGAGTTGAAATAAACACAGCACATCAAAACAGAGTCATCAAACAAAAGCAAAATGTATTTAACATGGTGCAACAGTCAATGCCGTAAGAAATCACCATATAAGTATGCAGAGTTACATATAATCTACACATATCAATATGACTTTACAAATTTCATATTACATGTTGATACACACAAAATGGACTTGGGAGGAAGCACTTGTTGCCAGCCCCTCTGGGGGCTCAGTTTCTTACCTACTTGTAAGGTAGGGTGAGACAACACTGGTTTTGAAAGTGACCTATATATTGCGATCGTATTGCATTCTCCTGTGAGTCAGAGTGGATAATAATCTCCACCAGCCATGTGACAAGGGGTATGCAGCTTGCTTGGCATACAACCATCCCTTGTGGGACGGAGGTCAGGCAGGTGCAAGGTGCCTGGTCGGTCCTCAGGGGTTCTCAGACCAGCCCCCGGCTCAGAGGAGGCCAGGCAGGGGGGCAGAGCCCACAGCCCAGAGTGCAGTGGCACACTCTGTCAGGACCAGACACCTTGAGGATTTGGAGAGGCTGGCACTAGTTCTGGAAGGTGCTACACCTGCTCCAGGGGAAGGCTTGCAGGAAGAGCTTGTAGCCCCAGCAGGAGTGGCCAGTGGGGCTGGCTCTCAGCTGTGCTCTCTGCCTGGGGCTGGGGTGGCACCACATCTCGCCTGGGAAGGTGAAGTGGGCTGCAGACCAAAAGCCCTCCTCAGGGCACACAGAAAGCTGAAAGGTAAAGTAGGCAGTCCTACAACTGCTGTAATAGACACTGTGGGTGGAAGAGCTTCCTAACAGCTCCAGACTCTCAGTGGGAGGGTTAATACCATATTTACCTTTCTCTCTCCAGCCCCTCTCCCCTTGTCAAGCCTGTGCTGCTGCACTCAAGTCGAAGGAATGAAACAACCACAAACCAGGCCTACTGTCCTAAAAATAGTGGCATTAACAGGGCACTAATCTACATTATGGCTCTCGCTGATTGCTATCAGGGGTGGAGCTGGACAAGGTAAACTACAGCTGGAAATGCAGCAGCGTCTCTGCTGCAGACCAGGCAGGGCAGTGTGAGTAAAGGGCATTTTGCGATATCGGTATACATCACTGCTCCTGAAAGAAAGTCCTCAGCACTTCTCAGGGGCTTCATTTGTGGCTCTGTGAGCAGTCAGTGACATTTGTGCCATGAAAACCTTACTTTTGCCCAATGGAAGATAATTACACCCCGAAAGATATCCTCACTGGCAAAACCCCAGAAAAACTGTAAAGAAGAAGTGAGAGAACTGAAAAAAATGGAAGATGAGGATAAAGAGAGAGGAGAAGAGCATGAATAAAGGACAGAAGGAATGACAAAAGAAGAGGAAAAAAAGACTGGGGAAAATAAAATTTTTAAAAAAGCACCTCGTTTGGGGTTTGCAGGAGGTGACTCAGCACCTGCAGATCTGAATTCTCCTGACTTGACTCTGGCTGGCTGTGTGCCTTGTGCCTTGCTTTATCTAAGGTTCTTACCTTACAAAGCATCCAGGAGGGCAAATGTACTGGCAAAGCACAAGCATTTAAAATCCTCCAGCAGCCACAACAACCAAATGCTGTGACTGAAATGCAAAGAAAAGTATGAGGGTAGGATGGGATGAGAGGCAGGAAATCAAGGAGCAGAGGAAGGGTGAGGAGTGAAAGAGTGAGAGGAATGGGGCAGGAAAGACATGGGAGACCAGGTGGAGGGGGAGAAAATCTTGGAAATGAGGTTAGGTGTTGGTCAGAGTCTCTATGTCCTCTTTCAATGGCAGGGGGAAGAGCTGAAACTTGTCCTGCTGACCTGCTGTAGAGACTGACACTTGCAGGTTCCCCACGGGTGTCACCTCTGCAATCCCTGTCCCAGAGCAGAGGAGACAAGTGAGCACAGAGTTCTGTCACAGAGAGGTTTCTAGGCAGGAGGAACGCCTGACGTAGAAATGCCGCCTGTCCTGCCCCTCCGGCCTGTGCACAATCAGGACAGGGAAGAATCGAGCATCGTGGTAGGTGGGGGGGTTCTCGTTGACAGCCAGCTGGCTGGAGTAGGAGCAGCACTGCTCATCCTGGCAGCCCCGGTCTGCAATGCTGCTGCTGCGGCTCCTCCAGAGGCCTGTCCTGTGGGAGCCATGGACACGGCAGAGGGAGAAGCGGCTGGTGTTGAGGGAGAGGCGGGAGTTGCCGCTGCAGCTGTGGAAAGCGTGGCGTGAGAAGATGGAGGAGGTGCTGGAGGCGCGGTTGCAGCGCTCACAGCCGTGGGCCGTTTGGCCGTAGCGACACACCGTGTAGCTGTTGTAGGCCGGGGAGCTGGCCAGGTCCATGAGCATGGCCTCTGAGTAGCTGGGGATCAGCTGCCGGTTGGTGCAGATGTGCCACTCCAGCTCGGTGCTGTCCTGCGTGCTGTCCCGGGGCATGTGGTACCGGTACAGGGGCTCCTCTGCTGCCAAGGGCGCTGTGTACTCCAGGCCCAGCAGCTTCTCCACGTGGTAATGGACATATGCAGTCCGATACTCTATGAGTACCCTGAGCGGCCATGAGATCATCAGGATAGCTGCCACCCAGAAAGCATAATGGGACACGTACCACGGGAGGTGATCCGGGTCTCCGTAGGCCATCATAAGCTCTTTAAAATCCACATTTTTGAGCTGCATGCCTTCCCTCACCTCCATGTAGTCATCTAGCCCCTCGATCTCTGTGAAGAAATGAGCTCTCTGAGTCAGGTAAGAGTTCTCAGACTCAATGTTGGCAAAGCTGAAGCACTTGGTGAACCTCAGCTTGGTGGCTGTATAGCTCTCCAAGCCCAGGAGCTCTTTGGAGATGTCCTTGTATCCACAGTGAGAGTAGTCAAACTCAGCTTCAGCCACGTGTGTGTTGACCCTTTCGTGGTAGACCTGTGTGGTGGTGTAGGCATCGCCGTTGCGGTACCGGGTCACCTGCCGGGTTCGCCGTACAAAGTGGTAGCTGATGGCCTTCCACCAGATGCATGGAGTGGCTTGCTGCATGCGGTTGATGCACTCGTACACACTGTCCACGTCTGCCTTGTACTGCAGCTCCCTCTTGACGTGGCAGTGCCAGCACTCCACCAGGTACACCACGTACAGCATGGAGAGGAAGGCCAGCGGGATATAAACATAGCCATCCGAGCACGGGCTGTCATGGTAGATCATAGACTTGCCCTTGAAGGAGCTATCAAAGCTGAGCTTGGTGACTCTGGCCAGCTGACACCAGGCCACTGCACCCAGGCAGCCATACATGAGGATGGAGAGGAGGAGGCATTTCCAGTGGGACTCTCGGCACATGCAAGCGCTCAGGGACTGTTTCACGGGGCGTTGCTTCAATCACACCGTGCAAGGGGAGAGAAAGACAGAGAGAGAGCGAGGAACCCGTCAGTCACGCTGCTTTGCACAACACACACAGTGGCTGCTTGCCATCAAGGCTGTGTCTGGCTTTTCTCTCGACTCCCTGAGAACTGGGACACCACCCTACTTAATAAAAATGTCAATATAAACAGAAACACCCTGCTAGGGACAGAGGGCTCTGGTCAAAGCTCTTTCCTTGCTTCTTTCTGGCTCTGGGGAGGGAAGTTGTTTGTGTAGCAGTGACATGCTGTGCCCACACCCTGGTCAGATGGGCACCTCTGCAGGGAGCAAGACAGGTCCCCATCTCCTTCTCCCTGCCTGCCACCAGCATCATTTACACACCCTGCCATCTTCAGAGGTCAAGAGTGATGAGCAGGTGAACAACCAAAAATGTGGGGCTGTGGAATTGCCCCTTTGCTTTGCGAGTGCCCCATGCTTAAGTTCCCACATGCTGCTGTTGGGGAGGCTCAGGAGCAGTGTCTGTCGCAGAGCTGCGGCCCCACAGGTTGTGCCAGCACAGGAGGACCAGCACTTCACGAAGCTAAAGCTGCTGCCTGACTCAGAGCTGACTCACATCCAACCCTGAAACCTACCAAATGATCGACACCATTTTCTTGGAGATGAGCCATCAGGAAAATGACTAGATTCAAGCACATTGAGTTGAAAAAATTGTCAAGATTACTGCACGATGCAGCATTGCTTCAAGCTGGTTACACCAGCTCTGACCTAAAATACTTGCAAGCTTCAGTGCTGAAGCTAAGGGTGTATGCGTGAATATTTAAAACAGCACACCCCCCTCTTTCAAGTCCCAAAAGTCAGGCTGGGAGCAGAGCCGGGTTCACACTCCTGTACTCCCACTTCATCCCCTGAGAGGGCACAATTGCAGTCCCTACCCCAGCCTGGTGCAGTGAATCAGCTGCATTGTCATGCCATGTTCAGCTATAAAGAAAAATGCCAAACGGAGCCAAGCAGCTCCAACAGAGTCGTGTCCCTGCAAAGAGCAGCAGCAGCATGAGTTACACCACTGGCTGGCAGCTGCCTGTCTGTAGAGAGTGCAGGAAGAAAGATACCCACTGCCTTAGTTGGTAATGAGGAGGGCTGTTTGCATCCCTTTGGTTACTGCCATCCTCTGCCTCTTGCCTAACTGAGGAAATGACAGTGAGAAAGCAGATACACACTGATACTCATGCATCATCATGCCCTCTACCGAGCCTGATTTCATGCAAAAATAGAAGCACACTGTTACTCCTTCTCCCAAGGGCCCACCTCTAATGCATCAAACTGCTCTGTAGATGCCAACAGATGCTAGGTTCAGGAAATGTCTTCTCTTTCTTGCTCCACAGTCAAATTTATCCCCAAGTAAAGCTTATCTTGGACCTACAGTGGTTAGGACTCAGTAAGTGATCTTGAACCAGCAAGGGATTTAAGAAGCAGAATCTTGTAACTCAGGAAATAATAGCATGGTGCCACTGGAAAGAGGAGTTTGCTGTCCTCTCAATAAGATGAAAGCATTAGCATCTAACTTTGCAGGGCCATAGGGTCAGATTTAATACTGCTTCTCTCTTTTTTTTTTCCCCTGAGACAGAAAACCACTCCTAAGTAACCACAGAGGGTTTATGACTTGCTGTGAACACTGCAAAATTAAATTTCATGTGGTTTGGTTTTGATTTCATAGCTTTTAATCTGACACTGTGTAAGTGCAGAGTAATTTTACTGATTTTAAGAAGTTACACCAGTATACACTTGCAGGGACTTAGGGCAGAATCTGGCCCTTGATTCTTCCTGATGCATCCAGAAGGAATCTGTAAAAAAGTTTATATTCTTATCCCAAAAGTTTTGTACATGTGTCAGAATAAAGTATAATTATTCTGGGCTTTATTCTGGCTTCTGAATTCTCTTAACAGCAGGTAAAACAGATGTAGAGAAGCTCAGTGGGTTATAAACTACAGAGTACATAACTTCTGTAGGTAGGACAGTTAAAAAACTCAGTATAGGTAAGAATAAGGCTGTTTTTCTTAGCCTTTTGCATGAAACTTAGAGGAAAGCTACAAGGTGGCTTTAGGCAGTCCCTAACTCAGCTAAAAAATAACTAGAGAAGTTTTGGGAGTGAATCCTCTATGTGCAGCCTATGTGCAGTCACGGAGAGTTTCAGATCTTGAAACTCTCATCAAATGCCCACTGCTCAGTCTCAGTGTGGTTACTGCCCCATTGTAGGCTTCTGCTCCAGCTGTACACTGGACCAGGTCAGAGCCCCAGGCTCTCCTGACTCACAGGAAACCCACTGGAAATTACTGACTTTTATTCTTTGTCTCTTTTTGACATGAAACTGGAGTTTTCAATTTCTATAGTAATGCAAAATATAAAGTGTAATGAAGCTCTATCCTTTTTTTTTCCTGCCCTGAAGGCTTTCTGAGGTGACATCTCTCTAGTCCATGCCCTAAGACTGTGCAGAAGGAACAGCAGGACAATATCCCAAGACATGAATTTGTGTTCTCATTCAGGCTTCTGCAGGTACCTCTCATTTAAAGACACTTATGGTTCACACAGTGAACAGCGCCAGTGGACCTACCAAAAAATGCCCAGCAGTCAGTTTTAATGTAAGGTGAGTGCCTAAGTCATCGATGCAGCTCCAGGAACCCCATTTTTTTCTATGGGGTTGGAAGCACAGCCAGGCAACAAGGCTGTCCCACGCCATGACTGTTTGCCAAAGGCACTGGAATCCCACCTTCCCTTTATCTCACTTGCTTTGACTAACAGCTTCTCTGTGGTGCAACCTGCAACCCACAGGCTGGCTTCTGCCCAAGGGGTGGTTCAACCAGCCCTGCTGCTTAGGGCTATCAGAGGCCATATCAGAGTGGGCAAATGCCTCCTAATGTGCTCATCTCCATGAAATGCCATGTCCCCCTTGGGGGATGAGATAGCTCTGGTTCCACCAGGCCTAGAGCAGCACCCAGATGGGTTGGCAGTAGCTCAGAGGTTTGCAGGTCCAAGATGACATTTCTGTATGCATCCTCTGGAGGCACTTCAAAATGGTTCTTCAACCCACTGAAAGGGCTGGATCAGCCCAAGACAGATTTTCTCCACTATTCTCACAGCAGCCTGCAAAAAAGGCAGCTTCTCTCCTCCTTGAATTAGTGAATACATGCAGCCATAGAGCCCACTGCCACATCTGATTCACACACCTAGTCCAGTTCAGCAGAGCCTTCATGTTCATAACCCTTTGGTAAAAAACACAAGTTCTTTCACCTGGCTTTTCTGACCCATTGTGTTGCTCCTGCTGTTGTTCCTAAGCAAAGCCCAGTCTCTGCAGGTCCTCAGTTATAAAAGGATCTCTCTTCCAGGGTCTACCTCCCCTGCTGTCCTGCCTGTTTCAAGCTCTGACCAAGTTCATCTGGCCTATAACCCCCTATTTCTCTTTCTCTTTGCTGAACTAATTATCTAACAGAATTATACTATCAGAAACTTGCAAGAAAGACACAAAATAGAACATACCTACAATAAAGCTTCAGACATTCAAAAATCTAATAAGGAAATATATCTTTTGATCTCTCTCTGCATAACAAATTCATTAATATGTTAAACCAGTGGCTCTCAGACTTTATTAATTAACATACCACCTTCTTACAAGAATTATGTTTGTGGTACTGTGTGGAATTTTCTCCTTTCTGTACATAGTGTTTCAGATTGAAACAGGGCAAGCTTGTATTTCTGGATGAGTACAATAAATGCTTAAGGAAACCAATAATTTCCATGATAACTTGGGCTAGCCAGCAAACAGGAGTTGCATTCTTTGAGGAATACTGTGGCATCTGTGTTGTTTTCATGTGGGATAAAAGCATAACCCCCGGAAAATCTTAAGAGAGAAACATAACTCAAAGAAATAAATGAAGAAAGAAAAGACAGAGAGCCTGGCAGAAAGCCAGAACCAAACAGAGTAGAATAGAAGGAGGATCAGTTATCAGGCACTTTGTCTGCAAGATAAAACTAAAGGGCTTGGTTCTCTAACCCAAACCAAGAGAGATATCTTCCCTCTTCTGCTTATGGTGGGCTTTGCTTTGAGCTTTGCTTCCAGCATTGACCTGAGAAACATCCTGACAAAATGAAAAAATGAATTAAATGAGGCACAAGTTGCCCAGAGAAGTTGTGGATGCCCCATCACTGCAAGTGTTCAAGTCCAGGTTGGACAGGCTTTGAGCAACCTGGTCTAGTGCAGCATCTCCCTGTCCATGGAAGGGGGCGGGAATGACAGGAGCTTTGAAGGTCACTTGCAACACAAACTGTTCTGTGATTCTACAACCACATATTGCAAAGAGGAATGGATTTTTCAAATCAAATGTTTCACCCAAAAGGTCCCAACCAACTCTGATGACAGTACAAATGGTAAAAATCCCCTGTTATGAATGGAATGCCATGAAGCAGCACAGCTGAGCTGTCAGTTTCACTGTTTATGAATTTCAAGCTGTGTTAAATACACATGCTGTTAATGACATCTTGCTACTCTCTGGCATGCTACCGAACTGCTTTCAGAAGCCTCCCTTCTCATTGCACCTGACTGGATTGGAAACTCTGGGTAACTCTTACTGAAACTATCCATAATCACATGCCAAAATTCACTTAGCTCTTCCACACTTAAAAACAGTAACCAAAAATATTTTCCAAATTATTTAGTAGATGTCAGCATGAATGAGGAAAATGCCATGAGTGAGAGGTGGTGTGAATGGGGAGGGCTGTGGGTGTCTGTGTTGTGAACCTTGTGGAGAGTGACAAGGCTTAGGGATAGCCTGCCCTGAGCTGTCCCTTGCCCCAGGCAGTCAGTCAGCCCCACAGTGCTACTCTGTGCTTGATTTCTTTGACCATCATTTCTAGAAAGCTCAGACAGAGCGAAGGCTGCATACCACTCAGTCAGCTCTATATGGTTTCTTTGCTCTCTGGTGGTGCAGAGCACTCTGAGACACTAAAATGATAGATGCTATTTAATTTGTGGCCATAGTCACTGGAAAACAGTCTGGAAATCCCTAACTGTTGATGGAGAACTGGAATTTCAACCGACACCTGTAGGAGACAGGAGTTTCCAGGCTGGCAACATTTCAATTATTTCTTCTTTAAGAAACTCAGCTTGCAAATGATAAAACATCCAGGCAGTGGCTGAAAGGGCAATTGCCTTCAAAGGCACCCTCTGATGGCAGATGCCCAAGATCAAAAGCATGTTTGCAAGGGCTGAGGTGAAGCCTCCTTTGCACAGGCATACCCACCCAGCTCCTCCTGGCTCAACAGCAGGCAGGTCAGGTTCTGGCTGCAGCAACCATAATTAAAACCATTCAAACGTGCTCTGTGCTATAGGAGAGTGAGATTTGGACTGTTAATCTTGCCTAGAGTAAAGAGGTGGAGAGAGAGAGTCAAGGGAGTGTGCACAGCCTGGCACATCCCCTGCTTAACATCTGGAGCTGAGCGTGGTGAGCTCTGGTGGCCAGGAGCAAAGGCCTGGTGGTCAAGGTTTTGGCTCTCTAACCCATCCCCTGACTCCTGACAAGTGACCAGATTTAGGACACTGGTAGGTAAGTTGTACCTGGTAACCACCCTAACTGAGCCTGAAAGTGACTGCACTGGGGGTGGCCAAGAATGAAAACAAAATTACTTTCCCTCAAACCCTGACTTTTTCTTAAAAGGTATCTTCAAAATGTAACACTGATGCTAAAGAATGAGAACAACACATTTCTGGAAAAGCAAATTGTGTTTATGACTCTAGGTCCGCTTTCTCTTAATGGATACATAGAACAAATTAATTCCTCAGGCAGAAGCCAAGGTGGTCTGGCTATTCCTGTTCCTCTAAAGGAGCTCCCCACTTAGCAGGAGGAGGAAGAGCCACACTCAAAGAAGCCCAGACTGATTCCACTAGCCCAGGTTTTTCAATGCCTAACCTGAAACTCTGGTGCCTCTGTTTTGCCAGTGTTGGCTTGCTGCTTTTCCTGGCCTCTGGATACAAGTGTGGACTGAGCAGGACTCAGCCACCAGCCATCCACAAGTGGCAGGGATTCTTACTAGAGAATAAACAACTAGACAATTCTTCAGCCCTTACAGGTAGTCACAGAAATTTCTCCTACCAACTTTGCAAGGTTATGGTGGGTCAGGAAGGTTCAGCTTATATTACAACCCAATTTACATTTACACTTTAAGACTGGGATTCACTATGCCTTCTCCTCATATCTCCTGTGTCTCACAGGCAATGCAATTTCACTCTGCCATCCTATGGACAGCCCAGAAACCAGTGGCTGGTAAAAGCTCATCTTCCATAAATAAACTCTGTTTCAACTGATAGCCTAAAAGAAATGAAGAATCTGCCATTCCCTTTGAAATTTGTTTTGGTGATAAACTTATATTGTCTTTGTAATTTTGTCAGGCTTCAAGCCCCATTCATGGCAGGAGGATGCCCATTCTCCAAGTGATGAAAGACTTTTTTTATATGACTGCTTCTCACCCAGAAGAGACTTCTCCATTCTAATTATGACTTCTCTCAGCTATCTTTTTGACAATTTAAAGGAGCCAAAGTCTTCAAGTCCTTCACTACACTGCTCTACCTCTTTCTAGTACTCTGCTCTCTCTTCAGCTCTGCTCTCTCTTCACCTTGAGATCCTTCTTAAGTCTGTACCTTGCAAGTAAATACAGGACTTCAGCACTTATTTCACTGGCATCATACCAAGAAATAAAATCACCTTCCACTCCCACTCATTCCCCCTTTTTACTGTCTTTACTGTTGCATTAAGATATTTCTGCCCAGCAACATCCCAGGAGTTCATGCTCAACCTCTCACTCACTTGGCTCCCAGGTATTTTTTGAGTCACTCTTTTAGGACAGCTGAAAGTTTGGCTGTACTTTCCACCCTGAGATGTGTAACTTCAGATTTGGCTTTGGATTGAGTAACTAAATTACCAAATTAAGGAGATCTCTAAACAGAATTGTGTTCATCTCATCATTATAGACCTGCCTGCTAATGTTTGTGCCAACTGTAAATGCTACCAGCAGTGGTTTTATGCCTAATTCCAGTGAACAGTGTCAAATCTGGTAATTATTCCTGCAGAACTCTGCCAGTCTAATAGCTAAATACCCCATCAACTTATACAAGACAACTGTTTTCACAAAGCTAAGTGGCAATCACAAAAACAAGGCTGTAAGCATTATGTGGACACTGAGGTGCTCCTCACATTTCCAGTTCATTGCCAGGAATAATTCCATGAACAGCTCTGCATACAATACTAAGAGAACCTCCCAAAGCTTCAGTAGAGCACATTATCACCTAGATTGCTATGTGTGACCTTCAGCAGTAGCTGAATTTTACTCCAAAAACAGCTGTGTAGCAGTGTGGGCTTGAAGCATCTCCTGTTCTAGCTGCCTCATTAGTGCTCATGGCATGCAAATGGTTACAGTGACACTGAAAAAACCCTTGGTTTTTTTCCCCTGCTGATTTCGACCAGCACAGTAAATTTGAACTGAAAGTTGCCAAATTGACATCAATAGAAGGGGAAGAAATAGCCTGTGATGTCTAAAGAAAATATGCCAGATTATCTTGGAGTCACATTCTTTAAACATTTGATCTATAATTTTGACTTATCCCTGCTATTTCTTCATATGTGTTTATTGACAAAAGGACTTTTTCCTCTTCTGTCAGACTTTATTCTTCAGTCTCCTTGAAAGCTCCAGCATGAGCTATATAAGCAGAAAATATGCTGTCGCAGCATGAGTTTATTCTGTTTGTTTTGTGGACAGTTTGGGGCCAAACTTGACTGTCTGTGCCTGGTTCACAGACAGGTAGCTGTGTTCCCCAATTTCAAAAGCATTAAAATTCTCCTTTGGGGAAATCATGTCAAAAGCATTTCCTGTTATTTTAAATCCCACATGCGTTTTTGTCCTTGGTGGCTGACCTCAAGAGCTGCAAATTTGCTGAAGGAAAATGCTATCATGTCTAAAATGAAAGAATGAGAGAAAACAGAGGGTAGCAAAGACGTGGCCTGAATGGAATTAGAGAAATGAGGGGGAAACACGGAAGGTGGGAAGAAGTGAAAGAGGGAAAAGGATAGCCAGGACATGCTCCAAATGCCAGTGCCACTGAGGCAGGAGGAGGGTGCTGGCAGGTGAGGATAGAGACCAGTCAGCCTGGGCAGGGGCAGGAGGGAATCACACCCAGAGAAAGGACCTGGGTGAAGATTAATGGAGGCAGCACTGAGCCTGACAGCACCAAAGCATCCTCTGAGCCAGCAGTTCCCCCAGCTCATCCATGGAAAGCAGATAATCCTGAATGGCTGCCTTCTCACTGCTGGGAACTTCTCCAGAAACAGATCTATGCCCCTCTCTCCTCCCCACAGCCTGGAAGGATAAGGCTGTGCTAAATTGAACCAGGGATTTCCACGGAGGTGAGAGCATACTGCAGGGCTGATGCTGCAGCTGTGTCTCAGCAGGATGTGGCATCACAGCATGCTCCTGCTCTCTGCCAAAACCTGGCTTTGGGGCTACAAGGTGACTTGGTTGTTTTCAACAACAAAACAACCCCACATCATTTCATTACTCATGTAAGCAAAGAGTTAATCTTGTATTTTTTTCCTCTTATTTAGAAAGAATAATCTTCCCGACCATGGGGGAAAAGGAATGGGGGAAACACTGACAGAGGACTGAGAAAAAAGAGATAAAATCAGCTAAGAAAGAAGAAAAATGGTGGATAAATGAACATCAGTCATAACTGAATTTGGCCCTGTGGATTTATGCTTGTAATTAATATATCCCAATGAGATACTTGAGAGGGTAAGAGTAATCAATAACCACAAGTCATACACTCTGGCAGGTGGTGACCAGAGTCTGGATGAAAGCAGAATTTTGTCTCTAACTATGACAGACTCCTCAATCTTGGTCAAGACAGGGCAGGGGAGTATGTTCCACCTCCTGATGGCAGGATACACCACAGAGAGGACCACTGAGTCCTTGCTAGACAAGCCCTAGGCTGTGCTATTAATCAAAACTGAGGAGAGCCCTTACACCAGGACCAGCCTCTGGTGCTGAGAAGGGCTTCACCACTTCTGCAGTGGACAGGGATGATGCAAGAACAAGGAGATTTCTATCCACTGTCCCCAAGCAGCCACAAGAGGTGTGCGTGCAGCTATCATCTTCCAGCTCCTTAACTGATCCTAGTGAAAAACCAGCCTAAGAAGTCTGGGGTGACCAGGGAGATGACAATTGCAGGAGAAGTGCAACCTCTCACTGTTTTCCAGGGCTAAATGAACTCCCAGGTCAGATGCTCATTAGTACAGTGAGAAGGAGCCCAACAGCCTGTGCTAACCCAGACCCTGGTGTAATGGTGGGTAGAAGCGCTCCTCCACCATGTGACCAAATCCTGGCACCACATGGGGTATCAGTAATCAGGCCTGGTAAGGAGAAAGGGAGATATTACAACAGCCATCTCATCAATCCCCTCCTGGGGAGCCTGAAACAAAACGCCTCCTGCTATCCATCTTGAACGGCAAGAAGCCCATTACCCCCAGCTCCTGCTGAGCCAGTAGCACGGAAAGGGAAGTACAAGGGATACAAGGCAACCAAAAAAAATCCATTTTGCATTAAAGATAATCTCCCTCCAGCCCTTGAACACATAGATTGGTTGCTGCACATTTATTTGCTCGTCTGCCATGAAACTCCTGTGAGAATAAGAAGTTCCTGCAGGCAGGGCCATGATGTCAGTGTGCAGCAGAAATGCTGTTACTAGGTTTGAAAATAAGAACCTGCATCATGCACTCCACGTGTTTGTAGCGTCACTGGCTCAGGCGTTGGCAAGTGCCCTCCTGTGGTGAGCAGGCATTGTCTGGTTTCTCATGATTTAAATCCCTGTGGAGACATAATCTCCTCCTTCCATCAAGGAAGCTGTCAGGGGGAACACCTCAGGGTAGGCAGGTGCACAAAATGGTAGCGTTAAATCCTTTCTGCAGCAGAGCCTATTGCAGGACAAGTCAGAACTATGAAAAGACACAAATCTTGCTGATCCACCTGAATTTCAGATGCTAGGATGCCCCTGAAATACCATACAAAGACAGTCTGCTCTTTCACACACTAATCATCCTCATGAATTCAAGCCAGCACCTGAAGGGGAGGAAAGCAGAGGTCAGGACAGAAGGATTCTACAGTACTGTAAAATGTCAGATTCAGGATTAGGTCCTGCAGGATACATCTGAGTTCTTCAGGCAGAAATAAAGGAAATCCAAGAAAGAGAAGCCATTTGGATCCCTGTCAACATATATGCTGCTTATTACAGCAGGATGGGAAAGCCACTCAGCACAATACAAGGGTGCATATGTGATTGTCATGAAGAATTTGGCCCTTAACACATCCATAAGTGATGCTTCCTCACTCTGCTCTAAGGAAAACTGTGCAGTTGCATCTTCAGTGCCAAGGAATCCTAGCAACCAAATGATCACGATTTACAAAATAGAAATCAGGGCTATTTTTGTGGCAGCTTTTTACAAGATCACCAAAATGCTGCACTAACAAAATTACTGCTTTCACCCCCAAATTGCTGATGTTGCTGCCACTGGCTTTTGACTCTGTATCAATTAAAAAAACATATTTGGAGGCAGAGGATTTTTCCCAGTAATGCCAATGCTGGGTATGAGTTCATCAGGAAAGGAAAGCTGGAATTCAAGCTGCCTCACAGCAAGAACAGTTCTTTTTTCCACGCTTTAAGAACCCATTGTACTTAGCTCATATTGCCTACTCCCCTACCTTGAATATTGGTGGTTTCCAGTAGACACAGGGTAAATTTCACAGGTATAAATAAATGGCTTGCCTCAACGCTTATCAGTTAACTGATAAAAACATCACACAACACAAGAAAGCTCCTGGGATGCAGTTCCCAGCCACTGTTGGATTAGTAAGGCCAAGTGAATGACATGAGCCATAGCTGGCTGTGTCACTGGTATTTTGCAGCCTGCCTCATGCCTAGGCAGCCCCTTCTCTCCCCCTCTACAGCCAGCCAGGCTGCACAGAGGTGCCCAGGCAGGTGCCCTTGCCCCTGTTCCTACACTGCAGGGACATGCTAAAAAAGGGCTGATGGCAGCATCCACCCATCTATTCATCCTGTGGCTGCAGAATGGAGAGATCCTCAGCAGTGTGCTCCAGCCTGTGAAAGCCAGACCCAGCTCCCTGCACCCCTGGCATGCTGCCAGCAGCACAAAAGTACCACGGCCCCAGGGATCAGCCAGGTGCAGCTTGCTGACTGGTGCACCGGTGTCCACTCAATGGCTTTGCTGAGATAAAGGGAAAATTGACACCAGCCAAGGGAAAACAGAAGGGACAGTGGAACTAGCTCCCACTACTTCAGCCCCTGAGGGATGGGGACAACAGGAATGGGAGAAAGGGAGAGTAGCTATCTGCCAGCCTCTGTGCTTGACAAAGTCTCATCTGGGTTCAACAGGAATCCTTTAATGCTTGCTTTACTCCCACCTTTACACAGGAGTTGCAGCTCCTCAGGGGTGAGAGAGGAGCAAGCAGGCAGAGGAGGCTGGCTGTGCCCCAGCAGAGGTGTGTTCTCCTGTGCTGTGCACACCATCAGCCTGCAGCTGGGGATCTTAGTGCCACAGTCCAGTGGTGTACAGAAGCTCGTTCCTTCTTGCTCCCAGGTTCCTAGGGTCATGGTGCTCTCCTCATCCTTGAGGAACATGTTCTGTGCCTTAGTGTTCTCACCACTGGCACAGGTCTTGTGTCCTGCCCAACCTTCCCTCAGCCTCAACATAGGGAAGCAAGAGACTGATCCGAAGCCAAGCTGGGCAACAGCTATGGACCAGTTTCCCTGAGGGAAAAAGCAGAGAGCCAGTAAAGACATCCGTGTGAGGAAGAAGCCAGAGAAGTGTTAGTTCCACACCAGTTCTCTAGTTTGCAGCTTATTCATTGAATGCCTCTGTCATAAATGAGGAAAACAGTTGATTATTATGAATCCCTTTTAATCCTTGCTCAGTCTAAAGGAACACCTTGAGATTTAAATGAAGGATATAGAAACAGCTCTCAAGTCCTCAGGAGAAATATGATCCAGGACTGATCTGAGCTCCTGTGAAGTCTGGGTTAGTCTTTCAAAGGGATCTGTGAATGAAGGTTTGCCCAGAATCATGGTGTTTTATTTTTATCCTCACTTATTTGTAAGGCCATCCTTTTATCTAGCTAAACCAGAACAACATGGCTCTGTAATTTGAACTGTCAACTTCCAGCCTTCCATGTGTGACTTCCCAGCCAGAGCCCTTCAGCCACAGCTCAGCAGAGGCAGTGCCAGCCCCACAGTACTGGGCTGCTGCAGCTCAGGCTGCAGCCATGCCAGGTCCCTCATGCTGCTGAGCTGAGCATCCCTGCAATAACACCCAGCCACTACTCAGCCTTCAGCTGCTCTGTCAGGTTTGGGGAGTGTTTCCTCATCTCTGCACCTTGCTGAACACAGCTGTGACCTCAGTGTGTCAGGTTTTTATAATGGTGCTCCAGTTTAGATAAGGAAGTATCCCAGCAGCTAATGCTTCCCTGGGAGAAACAAGTTTTCATTAGAAATATAATTTCTCCCTCCTTCTTGCTTCTCTGTGACACATTCTGCAGCAATATGTGACAGCACAGTGGGAGAAAACTTCACTGAAAATTCATTTAAAAACCTAATGGTTAAAAGAGGTCCTGAGAGCCAGGACACCTGGCTTTTATTTCTTGCTTTGACTTTGACCTACGGCATGCTGTCAGCACACCTTCTTACACCTCCTGAAGACAGTGAAAAAATAGCACTTATAAAGTGATTTCACATGAGCATTGCAGCAGCACACTCCAGGAAGGTACATTATCTGCATGCGAGTTGTTGCACCGTGTCACTCTGAATACCAGCTGGTGGGAAGCAGAGGGTTTAGCTCCTTGTCCTGGCCTGCTGACAGGCAGTCCCCTGCAGAGAACCATGGAACACCTCAGGCCTGAAGACAGACTGTCATCCCCACCCTTTCAGCACATGCCCTCACTACACTCCTCTTCTATCAGGTACTGGCCCTTCTGCCTGGCCACCTCACCTCTAGGAAGCCATGAGGGAGCTGTTCTCTTTATTTTTGGTGTTTAGAGGGACCCTAATGCTGGCAGGACTCTACTGGCAGATGTTACCACCCCAGCCTCCACGGTGCTCTGAGCTCCCTCTGCCCATTGCAGGGTGGAGGAGATGGCACAGCTTGTTCCTGTGGGTGTGTTGTGCTCCACAACTCTTGGGCCAGCTCCTAAGGGCAATCAATCACACAAGTATGAAGAAGGCTTCCAGCCATAAATCCATCACCACAAATCACTTCTCTCCCAAAGCCATGACCTGCAGAAGTCTCTGACTGATCCCACTCTCTTCCCTGGTAAGGTCATGTTATTCAGACTCCTCATTGCCAGTCACCTCAATTACCTACCCTTGGTTTCCCTGCCAGGAGTGGGACCCTCCATGACTGCTCCTTGCCCTTTGCTGTCAGCTCCTACCTTTCCAGGCCCGGCTCTCACCAGCTGCTGGCTGTTTCCAGCCCATCTTCCCTGAGGCCCAATCCTACCAATCTTTCCTGAACAAGGCCTCTGGTGGCTGAATGCTGAACTGGGATTTGCAACACCTCATCTCTACGGGAACAGTGCTGTGAGTTGGGATCCTCTGTTCATTATTCACCTGATGTAAAACCACAGAGGCCAAAAGTTCACACATTTCAGGGGGTGTGAGCCCCCTCATCCTCTCCCAGTGGCATGCGTGGCACCTTGAGAGAGGCTGCCAGCTCCATCAGACACTGCTCCACAACCTGAACTCCACACTGGGAAGGCTGCCAGCCTCCTGTGCCACGTGCAGCCGGGCTCGTCCGTCCTTCCCACTCGTCATCTGTCATGCCTGTTTCAGGCACTTTTCTGCCTTGCTTTACTGCAGGGCAGAGGTGCTGTGGGCAGAGCAGCCAGTGCTCAGGGAGGAGCTGGCATGGGTGCCTGTCAAAGGCAGCCTCAAGCCCTGTCCCCCCCGGTGTGGTGCTGCTGGCAGAGACCTGTCCAGCTCCACTGCAGCAGCGTCCCCGCTATAACACAGGGCTGGCTCCCCTGCAGAGTGCTGCTGAAATGAAGATGCCCCATCAGAGTTTTGGGGAGTTAACAAAACTGTTACAGCAACTGTGACCTCGAAAAGTTTCACTATGTGCTATTTTTAACTTTACAGGTCTTAAGCTCTGAGGAGCACAATGAATGATTGGAGTCTGAAAGTGAACTACATTTTCCATTATTAGAACT